>NC_135753.1:12595681-12901590 GCF_041903045.1 Epinephelus lanceolatus | reverse complement strand
ATTCATGAAAAACAATTTACATGAAAAAATGTTGCTTATTCTCAAACTGAAGTGGCTCTCATAGTCCAGGTGGCACAGAGGACGGAGACAACACAGGACTAAACAATACATTCTCACTCCAACCTCGTCACATATTGACATTTTGTCATGGGCTTTCCACGTCTAGATAAGAAGTGCAAGGTACCCTGGGTGCGTTGGTTGTTGATGTTCTACAGTAGGACATCGTGTCAAGTTCTGCCTGTTACATACATTGCAATTGCATTTTGGGTAATGGGGTTTTGACAAGGAAGTGAAATGTGTTGAATAATAATGACGATATCTCTGGTTCTTCTGCATCGATTTGATCCTTTTTTTTTAAATTGTCCATCATGAGTCAAACAATATTGTAGTGCAGTGCTAAATCATGCACTCTTTGAACATATCAGAAAATCAATATCATGTCAAGGTTTATAGGTTTATAGCACAGACACCAGGGGTCGGTGGCGACCTGATCACTTTGTGATACTGTCCAAAATGTGTCAATAGTACCAAGTATCAAGATGTGACATTTGTAATGTTCTTAACTTCCTTTTTTACTCTGCTTTGAATTGAAAATTAAACTACAAAAAACAGGTTTATATTCCTCAGTATTGTTTTGGAAGTGGTATCAAAACTATTGGTGATAGTTTTGACACATTTCAAGTAGTGACTTCCTGATCTCATAAACTCATAAACTGTATTATAAGCACTGTTAAACTGTAAATCAAGCATGAGTAATGCTAAAGGTGTCTCAGAGTGAACTGTGAGGATGTGACTCCTACTGGGGGTGGCACGGTGGTGTGGTGGTTAGCACTGTCGCCTCACAGCAAGAGGGTTGCCGGTTCGATAGGTTAATTGATAACTCTAAATTGTCCATAGGTGTGAATGTGAGTGTGAATGGTTGTTTGTCTCTATGTGTCAGCCCTGCGATAGTCTGGCGACCTGTCCAGGGTGTAGCAATTTGCAACATTTGTATTCAATCAAAGTCATAGTGACACTGCAGGTCTTTACTAAACATCAAAGTTAAGTTATTTTGTAAAATCCACCTTACAAACACAATAAATGGAAATTACAAAGGCCTTAAGACTTGATAACAACAAAAATGCTGTGTCATTTAAGTTTATGAATGGTTTTTGTGGTGCTAACAGTGTGGTCAATGTGTGGTCAAGCAACTTACACTAAACTATTTTTTTCCAACCTAGTCGCCAGAAAAAAATGTTGGTGTTAAACATTTCTGCAAACCACATATACGTTAAATTTACATATTATGTAGCTATGTTAAAACTTCACATCTCAATAATGCTGTGGTTATACTTACTAGTCCATACCCACTGGTAGCTTAGTCACCTTCTACCTATGCCAATCCTCAATGCCTATGTGCAGTTTCACATCGATTGACCATGTCAGTGAGTAGAAAAACGTGGGACACCTTGAGGCGTCCTGTTCTACATATCTACCAAGTTTAGTAAAAATTGATATGGCGGTTAGGCCTAGATAAGAAATTAGCTCTCTAGTGCCCCCATTTTGTTTGATGGGGTCAATAATGGAGGGGTCCCCTCAGATTATGTGTGGTCATATGCCTACAAAGTTGCGTGGTGATCAGTGAAACCCTTGAGATGTTATACACCTTTATGTGATGAGCCACGCCCTCCGCAATATTCATTGCCTTATAGAAGCTCAGTTTTAGTAAGTTTTCCAACTTTTGCCAAGAGGGAACTTTAGATATTGGTCCCTAGATTATGTTCACCAAGTTTCATGCAGATCGGTCAAACTTCCTAGAAAGAGATCGATTTTAAGCGTTTTTTCAAAAAATTCAAAATGGCGGAAAATCTATATAACTGGGAGTTATGGGTTCTTGAGGCAAATTTGTTCCTCATGAGGAGAGGCATCTCTGTGCAAAGTTTCATGTCTCTACGACATACGGGGCATGAGACATGCCCATTCAAAGTTTGCAATTTCAATCGGTTGCTATAGCGCCCCCCTTTGGCCAATTGATGTAATATTGCTTCATTCGCATCCTCCCATGACCCTCTACCACTGTGCCAAATTTCACATGGATTGACCAAGTCAGTGAGGAGAAAAACGTGGAACAGACACATAGACAGAGTTTTCGTCATTATATAGTAAGATGGTTAGGAAAAAATGACATGTTTCAGCTTAAAATACCCTGTCTGAGTAGCCACAATCCTGGCAGTAGAAGTAGAGATGTCTTACTAAATCCGCAAATGCTTTTCAGGTCACTATCCCAGGGAGAAAGTAGCGATGTCTCACTTTTTGTTACTAAATAGCCGCTGGAAAAACAGTGACAGGTCGCTACAAAACACCCATGTTTGTTGCCTAAAAACCTGTTCTGAACACAGAAATGACTCGCTAAATCACAACTTTTCTTTTCTTTTCTTTAGTCACAAACAGTGGTCTGCAGCTTGCAAAGCATCTCGCCAACGTGACACACCATCCACCATCATCTCCATCTACCACTGACAGCCACCTTATATATTTGGTCACTTACAAATGTTGATACATGTATTAAATATACATGTGTGGTTTGCAGAAACATACAAAGCCAACATTTTCTTGTGGCAACTTGGCTAAATTTCCACACACTTAACCTGGAGCCCCTTTGCCTGATGGTAATCCAGCCTTGATAAGTATAATTTCAAGGATTTGCATGTCAATAGTTTTAAATTTTGGCCTAATTTGGCTGAAAAGTGAACATTTTTTTTCTACACCTACGTTACAGATAATCTTTTTTTCCACTGCGTTTCACTTAATGCACTTCTACAATTTAACATATGGTTAAGACCAGTGTCAAAGTAGTAATTACATTAAGTTTGATCATTTTGATTCATAGAGCTTTTCGAGATACTCAAAGACAACAAGCGACTTTTTAAGTTGTTTAAAGTAATCCAGGTGTCTAAAAAAGTTGCTGGATATAATTGGTTGTCTTGTGACCTGCAAATCACCAACTTAACAGGTCACAAACAGAACAAATGCAGACTGTGCTGATTGAGGTTTGGTTAAAGGTGTTTTTTTTTTATCAGGTTGATTAATGATTAATGATTATGAATGATGATTAATTTGTGCCATGCCCGAGAACGATTACCCCGCTATCTCCTCACCTGCCACTCAGCTTTCACATTAGCGATGTTGTTCCATACCCAAGTACACTTGCGTCATCAGCAGTAACTTAACAGAGTTCTGTACAGCTGAAAGTGAACAGGAAACAGTTAAATAAAGCAGATATCTAAAGTAAAAACAGGATGTAGGAGAGAAACCAAACTCCAAATGACAGAGATTCAGGTGGAAGCTACGCAAGTACTGAGAGCTGAACACACAGAGACTTTGAAAAATGCTTTTCTCTTTGGTCTCTTGCACAGACAGAGGTGAGTAGAGTCTCACAACACACAGGCATGTTTCAGGGGGAGAATGGCGTCATCAGGGGTTGGCTGCGGTTGGAGAGACGTTGTTGGGCGTGCTTTTGGTGGTTACAATAATAACCCCGTGGTTAAGGTCAGGGGGCAATCATGGTCAATATAGAAACCAATGTTGACTGCTGAGACTCACTTTCCACTCACAATATTTATGAATCTACTAAACGTTATGGGCAAAATATACCAGACTGCAACTTATGGATGAACAGGATTTAGGCTTACAAATAATTTAGGGCCACACAGCAGCAACATACCAATAGTCAGTGGTCAATTGCAACCACTTTAGATCTGTCACTCTAAATACCACTCTTACCGCAGGGTGATAGTTGATTGTTTTATAGGCACCAGCTATGTTTCCAGAGAAGACACCTCATTCAGGAAGTAGATTTTCAATTTAAAAAGCCAGCTTAACTTCACACGCACTACAATAGGAGCAAAATCCTCTTCATGTCAGCCAACAAAAATAAATGCAGCGGCTACATCTGATGAGGGATCCTGATGAGGGACTTTCTACGACACAAAAGGCCTCTGTTTGTCTTTCCGCACTCCACTCCACTGTCGCAAACTAGTCACACTTACTCACTTTTTAAACACTCTTATCACCTCTCATACCATTCATGTGTGTCAAGGTAACTTTTACAGTCCCACACTCCCTTGATTTGCAAAATGTTGTTACCCCAGGCGTCATCACTGCAGTCACGCTTAGGTTATCTGACCCTTAGATATCAATTTTGTTTCTTTTCTGTCCCGGAAAGAACATACACATGGCAACTAACCCCCACACACACTCACCCACACACACACACACACAGTGATAAAATTCCTTTGGTGTTGCTGTAGAGGAGTCAGTTATTGAATAACTTCTAACAGGAAGTAAAAGAGGAAAAAATGTGCTCCTGCTGTGAGAGCTTAACTTCATGACTGCTTAATCTGTGTGCACACAGCAACACATGTTTGAATTACTTAATGTGAAAGTTGACATTGACCAAAGTGAAAGTTGGCAACATTTTCTCATTTATATCATATTTAAATTCTTGCTTAGAAAACATCCATAGAAAACATGCAATACAAAATTTTAAAGCTGCATTAATTAACATTTTGGCCACTAAAACACAGATCCTTGCTACCCAATCCAGCAGACATGGAGCAAACAATAGTATTAAGGTGCAGACACACCAAACCAACATCAAAGAACTAGCGGCGACGAAAGCCAACTGTTGCGTCATCTACGTCGCCTACGTCGGCCTTTGTCAGCTGCATTTGAACATACTACACGGACTACATCCGATGGCCAAGTGGCACGTATGTTCTGTGCCTGCGTGAGAGAGAGCAGAGTGAGAGAGTGGTACATCATGTCAGCCGAGGGGTTTCCTATCTGTACAGCCGAGCACCGCAGCACCTCCCCAGACTATTACATCCAGACAGTCCCGTGTTTCCTCCACAGGCTCCACTTCACTCAGCTGCCTGATAAACTCCCTGCTTCTTCCCACTTTAACCTGAATAACAAACCAGGGCTCGGTGCTCCGGTTGAATCCAAACGGAGAGCCGGGGCTAGCTCAGAGACTAGCGGAGACTAACTGGCTGTGATTCCCTCTGGTCATGCTGTGGCTAACGCTCAGCTAGCCACTCCCAGCTAGCTCTGGTTTGTTATTTAGGTTAAAGTGGGAAGAAGCAGCTGAATGAAGTGGAGCCTGAGGAGTAAGCCCCGATTTCACAACAGGCAGATTCACTCACTACAGGGGCGAGGAAATAAAACCTTAACAGCCAATCAGAGTGATCTCTCTCACCGACGAGCTCTGCCGGCGATTCAACATGCTCAATCGGCCGAAAAGCCGCCACCGCCGACGCCAAAGTGCTGACAGTGCAGGACACACCACACAAACTAGGCCGACAGACGCTCACCAACGGCCCGACTTTGGTCAATGGCCAACCATCAGCTTGGTGTGTCAGGGCCTCAAGTCCAAAATTTACTGTACTTTAAGCTCCGGTTACTGTAACAAAGTCTTGTACTTGAGTAATTTTAAGAGTCTGTAATTTTACTTGTACGTAAGTATTTTTATCTGTGTGTTTGTGGCTTGTAGCCGCTGTTGAGTTTATATGATCTATTGCTTGTGCTGCCTTAGTGATTTTTATCATTTAAAAGAGGCAGATTATTTAATTTATATGTATCTTAATCACAGAGGTGTGGGCTGAAGTCATATGACTAGGACTTGAGCCACAAATGTGATGACTTTAGACTCCACTTGACAAAATCAAAAAAGCCCAAAGATTAAAAAGTATGTTATTTTAAAAGTGCCACAAACCAGTACGTTTCCTGTCATTTCCTCAATCAGCTAATGTTAACACTATTCACACCCAGCAAGTCCACTCCTGACTCCATAGATTCACTTAGCTTGAACCAGTCCGACAGCATCCAGTCAAGTTGCAGGGGAGAAGTATGAAGGACTTGCATCATGTTACTCAGCGCCAGTTGGAAAAAATGATACCAAAGATAACTGTCTTGGCATTAAAAACCGATCAATGGTCAACAAAAAACTAAAAAAGAAGCAAACTGCAGTTTGCGAAATGTATAGGTCTAAAATAACAGATGGAGACACAACAACCACCAAGAAACAAATAAAATGAAGGCACATTTTAAAAGGCATTCATAATTTTTGTAAATTTAATATATCATTACTCTGTTGCTCAACTGGCTCAAAGTCTAGGACTTGGTAGCTTACACAGGGACTGGGGAGGGTGACCACTAACTTTACTCCTTGTATATCAGAGATGTGCCCTCTCAAAGGAGGTTTTTTTTTCTCAGAGGTTTTTGCGAGTCCTTGAACACAGCACAGGCAGAACTCTTCATGAGTTCATTTTCTTCCTCAGCAGCAGTTTGTGGAGTTTTGAGTGGCGGGGTGGATAATTGATCAGTTGATACGATCAGAGCTGAGCAGATAAGAAAGATGGATGAGAGGAGCAGCTGCTTTTACACTTTCAACTTTTAGACCCAGTTCAGTGAACGATTAGGTTTCATTTTCACTACATCTGACATTCTACTGCTCTGTCTATGCCCTGCACTTTGAGAGTGTGGAGCAATGAATAACTGAATAAGTTGCTGTATATAAGTTGCAACAGCGCTCCTGCTGAACGGTCCTGCTCAAAAAATAAAAAATAAAAAACCATGGTGGCAAATGTTTTAATTGTGGCGGGCTGCTACAAATACAGAAATGAGTTGGAGACCCTGTAGGTCTTGTCAGTCTGATTTGTTACTTGATTTGGGACTTGACTGCAAAAACTTGGGACTTACTTGCGACCTACAAACCAACAACTTGGTCCCACCTCTACATAATAATGCCTGTTGCACCGCTGTGGTGTCCATAGATCTTTTAATTGATTGTTTATTGACGTTTTTGTTTAATTATCTGAGATTTGTCATCTTTTCTGGTACTGAAACTAAACTGAGCAAAGTGGTTGTGTACACGCTGTACATGTATAAATTATCTAACACACCCATTTCCACGTGGAGGTTAGAGCCGGCAGGTGTACTTTTACTTCCTGGCTCACTGCCACATTCCTAACAATCACACTTGTCATTACAAGCCTGCCAAACGGGGGAAATCCCAGCGACGGCCTACTTAAGAAAGGAGTGCAGGTACTCTCTATCACACTCTCACTGAATCGCTTCAGGCGCTTTACACCACTTAACCTACTACAGCAACACACTGAGAGCGGCAGAGCCTGCACTCCAACTTTAAGCCACCATGACAAGCGGCAAAGTGTGTCTCCTGGCAGCCCTGTGCTCCCTCATCATCCTCAGCACTTTTATCGACAGCACACAGTCTGGTGAGTCCTTCAGCTGCGACTGATAACACATGTGCCGTATCCTTTCTGCCATTCCTGGCAGGATATACTTCATATATGAAGTATCCAAACATTCTAAAGCTTTAACAAACTCTCAGTAAATTGAATTAATATTGTATGGTTCAGGATTAAATCAGCAAACTAAATTCATAGTATTAAAAAACTATCTTATCAAAATGTTTTGAACTAAAATGAAAAGGTATTTCATGCTGTATTTTTATTATGTGTGTCTTCATAGCGAGCTGCTGCATGAGGTACGTCAGTCGTCGGATGAAATGCCATCATCTTCTTGGCTACACCATCCAGAACATCTACACTTCCTGCGACATCAGCGCTGTTATGTGAGTCAACAGTCTGATCTTTTATCTGTCTACAAGTGCTGCAATTAACATTTTTGTCATTATCTATTATTCTGTGGACTATTTTCTCAAATTAAACATTGAAAAATGCCCATCACATTATCCAAGACCACAAGGTGATGGGATGAAATGTCTTGTTTTGTCCTATAACAGTTCACCATCCCAAAATATTACTCTATCACTTACAACTAAATTACCCAATAAATACACCTGAAAAAGATGTGGTTAGGAAGTTTTAGGTGGCTGAATAAATATAGAAATTATGTCAAATTCAGAGGTAAAAGCAAAAAATTCAACAGTAAAGTAGGATTTTATATCTTAAATCTTATTTAACATGACATCTTGTGTGTTATTCTGCTTTCTTATCCATTCTTTATACAGCGAACAGAGACACAGTGTGTGTGTAAAGATATTTAGTGTTATAATTAGGACAAAAATCTGCTTTGACTGGAGAGAAAGCAAATAAGTTCTGATATGTTAGAAAGCAGGCACTAGATATGACTTAACAAAGCATGAGTAGGTTAGCTTGTGTCAAAATTGCACAACACCTTGCTTGTGTGTTCCCTGCCAGTTAAAGTGTGACCCAAAATCAGTCAGGAGGCGCTTTGGGACTTTCTGAGAGCAGCTAATTTGGACAGGGGTCACTCGGTTACTGTTGTTAATATGTACTAGAAGACACTTAGGGTTAATACACAAGGTGGAAAAAAATCCACAGGGAGGGAGAGTGCATCTCATGTGTAATGTTGTGCATTCATGCGTTGCGTGTTTGATCATTTCTTAACTGTTTCCTGTTTTTCCACAGATTCCACCTCCCAGGGAGGTTTTTGTGCGCTGATCCTTCAAGCAGCTGGACTCAGAGAGGGATGAAGTGCATTGAGTGAGTATACTTGTACATCTCTAGCATGTTTAGTGTCACTTTTTCTGCACATTGTATTCATCTGGTAGTATATATCTAAATACTGGACCAAATTAATGTTGGGTTTTCATTTTTCTTTGTAGTGAAAGGAGAAAGAAGAACAGCAAGATCCTCGCAAACAGAACTCCAGGCAACACCACATCATCAGCATAAGCTCTAAACAACAGTTCATATCTGCAACATATGACTCTAATTGTTATGCATTCCTGCACAAGAACCCTGATAGGGACTATCATGTGATTTTTCTTAAATTATATCTTATTATTTGTTCTGTTTTATAAACAGAGAAGTGTAGTATTTTTTATACATAGTAACCTGTATGCTGTAGCTACAGAGCATCCACTGGAAATAATGAAAACATGGTTTTTGAGAGGTACATTTATATTTTTTGTAAAGTTTGTGCTGACATTTTGAAGGCAGAGACATGGAGTATGAAACAATGTGCTGTCAAAAGAAGTGGAATCTTAATTTATCTTGTTAAAGAATTTATTAAAAGAGATATTTAATCACACATGTGTCTGTCAATATTGGCTTCACCACATTCACCATATCGCACTGGTCAAGTCATGACTTCAACACAACTCTTTCACTTATGACATTAAAAACACTTGAAATGAATACTAGAGCATTTCATTCTATACACATTTATACATAGTACAAGTAATATATGATTTTGTCACACATTAATACATCATATCTTGCCACAAAGGTCAGAGTCTGCATTCATGATGCACCCAAATGTTCAGGTGAAAATGCAGTAGATGCAATATAATTATGGTAACTTTATGAAGACAGGATATTGGACATTGACATTGGGCTTTTGTCACAATGTTTTGCCCCAAAGGAAGAGAATGTTAACAGACTGATAACGAAAAATGTAATAAAGTTTAGAATAGAATACTTTGTCATTGCACAAATGTACAACAAAATTCCAGTGCATCTCCTCTCAGTGGTAGAAGGTAAAAAACAAGGTAAAAGTTAAAAATGAGAGTTAAAAGTTGAAATGTAAAATAATTTGCAGTAACAGATTAAGAGATCATGTCAAATGAAACAATGATATATGTGAAGCCTCCTGACATACACTTATTCCACTATAAATAGTTGTGTGGTTGTTAAAATCATCTTATTCCCCACAGTCTGTTTCATAAAAGTAATGTTTAACCTTGCACCAGCTCTTCATTGAAGCTACAAGACATCAAATCAACAATATTCTAAATGTATTTTGCATCATTCAATACACATCTTCTTAAAATTTAAAAACTTAAAAAAAACAGATTCAGAAACTTTGAAAACTTTCGCACCTTTACTACAGTGTAAAATAAAACTCTATGGATTTGAACAAAGCATGGCTATACAGTTTATAATTAGGTTTAGGGGCTGAACAAAGACCAAGTCTAACATTTACAATGTATGTACAAAGCTTGAATATATATATATATATATATATATAATCTTAAAACCATTTTTATATATACATGTATATATATATATATATATATATATATAAAACAAACAAAAAAATCAATCTAGTGTTTACGCAGTAATACAGACTATATAACATTTACACATAATCAATACCCAAAAAGTGCATATATACAGTATAAGTTATCACGACAATGTGGAAACATGTTTTCTACGCTCCTGCTGTGAGTGTTACCACAGTTATAACCCGGAATTCTGTCCATAAGAGTCAAGTGATACTGTTCAGATGTTAAAATGTGGCATAGGTAGTATTAGTTTATACCGTAGTTGACTATTTGAAAAATGAATCCGAAAGTAATTATGATTTTTATCAAACCAAACCGACAAGCAGGGGGACCCATACACAGATGTTTTACTTGTTTTAAGTATTTTTGATGGGACCAATCTGTTGTCAGTCCTTTTGTTTTGTTTTTTACATACATCATTTTTCGGCATCTAGCTCTGTTTAATTATTTATCCGTTGATATAATCCATCACCCATTTATTATCTATCGTTATCAGTTCTCTGCCACGTCTGTCAAAAGCACAGCTCACACGCTCACTATGCTTCATGTATTTCACTCGTACTTAAAGCATGATTTTCGTCACAAAAATCCTCATGGAAATTTACAAAGACCAATTAACTGGTTTCGTGGGTTCATATGAATGCTTTCACACCCCTGCAGAATGTTTGTGCAGGAGGAAAAATATTTATAATATAACACAAGATGGTGATGTTGCAAAAATGCACTTGTTAACGTTCTATAATATGGAGAACTTTAAGCCTTCATAAAATGTGAAAAGATGAGTTATATTAAAATTTGCCCCCTGTACAGTTGTCATGAATGTTGAAATTAGCTATAGAGACCCAAACCAGCCTGTAAACATGTTTATTTCTGCTGTAAAGTTGGGCAATTCTACTGGTACTGGTTGGTACTTTTTATCTGTGTTTTTATTGTATGCAGCACATATGAATCCAAGACAAATTTCCCTATGGGACAATAAAGTATATCGTATCGAATCGTATTGTATTGTATAATTAAACATGAGGGTAGATGAAGATTAAGTCGCCTCTGTAGCCAGCCCCAAGTGGACACTCAAGGAACTGCAGTTTTTGACACTTCCATGTTGGCTTCATTTTTCAGCCCTGGAGGTTGTCGCTTGAGAAACCTCAAACCAGTTGACGACAATGGGATTGAACCTTTCACAGAAGGTTGTATTTCCTTTTCCATCACGGTCTGTCCGTCACAGTCAGGTTGAATTCATCCTCCCCGAGATCCTCTCTGGTCTTCAGAGCTTGGCGGAGTCTCTCCCAGAATAGTTCAGGGTGCTCTGAGGCTCGAGACCAGCTCAAATAGGTCTGCCTCTTCAGAAGCTTCCTCATGCGGTAGTAAGGAGACAGTTGAGTGGTGGGAATGTCCTCCAGAAACACCAGGATGAGCACGTCCTTCTGCTCATCAAACAGGCGGAAGCTGAACAAAGGAAAAAGACAGAAGTGAGGATAGCACCATTCAGCATGTCTTTTTTCTTATCAACTAAATGTCTCAAAAATGTCAAAATAAATCATGGAAAAATATTGACATAGGTTTCTGGGTCTCTAGATCCCAATGTGATGTGTTCAAATTGCTTTTAAGGTAGTTTATTGACAATGACAGATAGGCAGAGAAAAGCAGTAAATCCCCACTTCTTAAAAGCTGGAACCACTGAAAGTTTGACTTTCTGCTTGAAAAATGATCTTGACGTAAAAGGCTGTAAAAACAGGTTAATTAACTGATTGTTTCAGAGAAATTTGAAGCAAAGACATTATCTTTTAAAAACCTATGTGAAATTATTTCTGCTTCTACCTTAAGTTCCCTTAAGTTTCAGACTTGTCTTAGATTTAACATTATGGCAGTTTTCATGATGACAGCATGGTTTAAACTTACAAAAACCTTACAGAAAAAAAAACAGAGAAAAGCTGGAGATTGAAAAACAAAAAAAACAAACAAAAAAAACCCTGAAATATAACTTCAAAAAAAGGTCTGTCTGAGGTGTAAAAGTTGGTGCATCAAAAAAAAAATCTTGAAAAAACAATATAAGAAACAAATTTCCATCTACTTTTCCAGTTTTTCATTGTTTGAGGTTTGTTATGCTCTGTTAATTAAATCATATTGTTGTGCCCTTTCCCCTTTTTGCTATAATCACTGGAGAATTGGCGCCACCAACTGTTTATCTTAATGAACCTCCATCCTAATAAATTCATATGGCACTGGTGAATGGAAACACACAACAATTTGCATTTCCTTTAGCATTTTTTCTGGAAGATCAGTTGAAATTTGTGCTACTGTTATTTGGAGACTCAACCTTACTTGTTTTTTAGGGGAACGTTGAAAAGAAAAAAGAGCAGTACTCAACACAAACATCATTTCCTTTCCCAATGTTAGAAACAACTATGGGATAAACTAGACCTTTTCCTACTTTTTTTCCAATGGCTTGAATTGAAAGACTAAACAGATTAAACACACAGATTTCATAACTATAGAGACCCCATTAATATACAGAATAAGCATAGCCAGTGATGGATTAATCATTCAAACTAGGTTCATACAGAAATAGTAAGACACATTACCTGGCCACCTGGATCTCTCTGGAGCACCACTCACTCTCAAGATATCTGTGACTGATCACACAGATGGTCTTCCTGCTTCCATAGATGGCATCTGTAATGTTGTCTATGATGGGTTTACCTGAGCGAGAGAAAAATAAAAAGGACTGAGAAAATGGATAGTAAATAAAATGTGTGTTCTCCTCATTTGCTCTTCTGATGGTGCAGTATAAAAAGTACAATGGCGACATACTCTGGAGTATAAGAGAAAGTACAAACAACTGACTTAAGCCATACAGTATTTAAGTAATAGACAATTTAGCACACTGACTGCCAGATTACAGCTCAACATGTCAAGTGTACACTGAAATTAGATGGAAACAAGGGGAAAGTAAATATTCCCCCCTTTTTCCCTGACACTGGACTCAAAGCCCATAATGCACTGCAGATATTTGAAGTTAGAAATATTGGCCATAACACACAAAAAGGTTTCCTGCTATGTGTATAAAACATTCAATGCCATCACCACCATCATCAAAAAAGGCCGCATTCATGACGTAATGTAGATTTTGACCTGTCAAATGTGTTCAACACGCTCTGCATTCACAATCGAAAATATGGAACTTGCAGCTGCATAGATAAACAAGACCCAGTGTCTCCAGCCATGCTAAAGGATGTGAGGCACAGTGTTGCTTTGTGCATCTGAGACTGATGGAAATATTATTTTTGCAGGTATTAGGAAAAACTACAACTTTGACCTTCTGAAAATGTAGGGAACATCAAAGTTAGTAGATTTCATCATTAGGGGTGCCATGAATGTGTGCATCAAATCAACAAGATCAACAACTATCAGCTAATAGTTGCTGAGTTACTTCTCTCACAATCACAGTTGTATAAAGAGCCAAAAGAGGCCCCGTTCATTCCTATGAAAGTTGCTCAGTGGAACATGAAGCCAAAAACGTTTAACTTCCTGTGTATAATATTGCCCGGATCTTCCACATTGTTAATTCTACAGAGTGTGCACTTAAGACTTCGCTGACTGAGCAGTTAACTTGCTGTTTAGCCCTCCGATAACGAGAATAGGGTTAAATGTGCAGCTCCTCTAGACTTTCAAAATGAATTATACTGATTTACTGATTTACAGATGCCTCGTTGGTAAATGGACCTGCATTTGTATAGTGCCTTTCTTCACACACACATATTCATACACTGGTGGCCGAGGCTACCGTACAAGGTGCCACCTGCTACTCAGTTTTTAATTCACTCTCACAGCGATGGAGGCATCATTGGAAGCAATTTGGGGCTCTGTATCTTGACATGCAAACTGGAGGAGCCGGGGATTGAACCACTAATCTTCCAATAGGTGGACGACGCTCTACCTCTGAGCCACAGCCGCCCCAATGTTTTTTCCCAATGTTGGTCATGTGAAAATGTTTTTTGAACCTGATGGCATCATATTACAGACTCAGGTTTGGTCACTACATCTAACTGGCTTCAAAGTCAGGCCCACTTCCTGGGGGCCTGGTCACAGTGACATCATTTGTGTTTATTTCTGCCAATTCTGCCTCCCTGTCCCTCTGTCCAGCCACATCCCCACCTCTCCAAGGCCCCTGGATATCTATGAAGTTTTATTAAGCTTGGCACTCTCTATTTGTCCACCAGTTCCCCTTTGACTTTCCTTCCTCCTGGTTACCTGACTCCCACATCCTCCTGTTCACCTGTGTGTCATTTCCCAATCATACCTGTCAGTGCATATACCAGCCTTGTCAATGTTGCTTTGTGCCTCTGCTCCCAGAACCCAAACACTGCCAGACAGACTGACGGACTGATATTGCCGTCCCAAAAGCTATTGCACTAGCTTGGCTAAAAAATGTGTTTAATGCCAGTTGTAAAGGGTGGTCTTACCTGGCTCGAAGTCTCGATGGTGCAGACACAATCTCCAGCCTTGCTCCCCTTCCAGTTTTGGCAACAGCTGTCTGATGACCCATGGCTCATCATGGGTGTTGTAGGAGATGAAGGCGTCATACTGATTTAGAGCTTGCTTGTTTTTATGCTTTGTGTCAAAGAGAAAAGCCAAGAAGATGTAGTAGGCATAGGCCAAGTACCACCTCAGGAAATGGTAGGTGAAGGATGCCACCATAAACAGGAGGATCGTACATGTGGTGGAGATAAAGCAGATGAATTCAGTGTCCACTGTGCAGGACCGGACATCGAGCTTCAACAGTTTCATACCTTTAAGGTGTGGAGGATAGTTGCACACAAAGTTGTAGGCATCAAAAACTTGTGTTTGCTGGTTGTTTTCTGTCCACTTGAGGAACCAGGCGTTATCACAGTCACAGGTGAAACTATTGCCTTGAAGATCCAAGTAAGCCAGAGCTGGCATGGACTCCAGTGCTTCCTCACTGAAAACTGAAAACTGATTCTTTCTTGCCTGCAGGAACTCCAGCTTAGTTAGGCTGGCATCTTTAAAGAAGTCTAGAGACCCAAGATTTATTCTAGATATATAGAGGCTTTTGAGATTTCTAATTGGGTAAAACAATTCTGAAGAAAGATCCATAAGTTCATTTGAGCTTATATCAAGGTTTTGCAGTTTTGGCGTGTGATTAAATGTGTCTTTGTGCAAGGATATAAGCTGAAGATTCCTGCCAGTGAAATCTAAAAGATTAGTCAAGCCTTGCAGGAAGTTGCAAGGCAGCTGGGACTTCCCTCTGCGGTGATTTCCAGTAAAAGCCAGTGTCTCCAAATTGGACAGATGAGAAAATGGTGGATCAGGCAAAGCTGAGCTCTCATCATATTTAATGTTATTGTTACTCAAATCCAATCGTTTTAAATTTATCAGATCTCTGAAACTATCTTTGTAATCTTTATGTCTTTTAATATGATTTATTTGCAGCTGGATATCCATAAGATTCGTCAGTCCAGTAAAACACCCATTTTCCAGTACTGTTATCTGATTTTCATGTAATGACAAGTTCTGGAGGGACCGCAAGCCCCTAAATTCCCCACGTTTAATTGCTGTGAGTTTATTTGAATTCAGATGCAGTTGTCTCAGATTTGGCAAGTATTTTATGAAAGCGTCGTTCAGTTTAGAAATACTGTTATTCTGTAGCTTTAAAACTTCCAAGTGTATTAAATCCTTGAAAACACACCCCTGTAGAGCTGAGATTGAATTCTGATGAAGGCTGAGCCGTCTGAGCTTTGTCAGATTGGCGAAATCTTGACACCCAAGTGTGGTGATATTATTTTTGCTGAGATCTAGCTCTTCAAGAGCTGGTAGATTCCTTATGGCAGCTGGAACAGATGAAAGCCTGTTGTGATTCAGAGCCAAGACCTTTATACCTTGAAGATATTTGAAGGCATCGTCTTTGATATTTTTCATTGAGTTATCTGCTAAATCTAACTCTATTACCTTAAAACACGACGGTAACAAATTTGAACTCACAAAAAAGAGGTTGTTACTTCTGAGTTGAAGTGAGGACACTGTTGGGATGCTGCAGGAGATGTTAATTAAGGCTCTCAGGTATGTGCGTTTCATATCATTCATCTTCACTGTCGTCAGTGAGGAGTTGAAGGTCCCTAGTATTGTTTTCATGTCTTCTGAAGGTATTTGAAGCCCACTAATATCAAAAGTAGACACTCTGCGAAGAAAAGTCTTGTTACGAACGTCCCATTTCATGTGATGCCTCTTAGAAGAGCCCCCAGTGTTTAACCAGGTGAGATTAGGAAAAACATCTGCAGTGATCCTAAAGTCTCCAATGGGATTTTGAGACAAATCAAGGTAGGCAAGTTTTAGTGAGCTGTTTGTCAGTTCCCACGACTGAAAAGAGGTTAAGTTGTTGTTTGCGACTGACAGCACCAGTAGATTTGGCAGGTGCTGTAATATAGTATGAACATTTGTTATGCGGTACAGTTTGTTGACGGAGATGTCCAAAACCGTCAAGTTCGTCAAGGACTTAAAAGAGGTGGATGCCACTGTTTTGATCTGATTTCTGTTCATTCTGAGATGTGTTAGGCTGCCCAAACCATCAAAAACATTGTCTCCAAGTCCAGTAAGTTTGTTATCATTTAGATTTAACTTCTTGAGGGAATTCAGATGGGTAAAGGAGCCTGTATCTATCTCTGAGATTATATTCCATTTCAGATTTAACTCTGTCAAATTTGACAGCTTTTTGAAATCTGATACTTGGATTTTTGAAATTTTGTTTCCATACAAGTCCAAACCTTTCACTGTTGAGGGAATATCTTGAGGGACAGCAGTGAGTCTCCTCTTGGAACATATGGCAGTTCTGTGACTGATATGGCAAGACCTCAGTACATACCCTGTGACTGGAACAAAAAAACTGCTGATATTCAGCAAGAAAAAAACAAAAGTTAGTTTAAAACATTTTGAGCCTCTTTTTGTTTGTTCCTCTTTCAAGCCGGGATCCATTTTAAAATCTTTGTTACAAAAGAACAAGAGATGTCCAACCAAAATGGAATTGAACTTCCTCAACGTATAGTCCACCTGGTTAATGGTTAACCGCAGAAGGTGGTCCTGAAAATCAAATGCAATAAACAAAGACCATCAGGGACACTAACAAACAAAAAATACTCATTTAAAACACTATCATACATGAACATCACATTGAAAGGTCCATGTGTAGGATTTAGGGGATATATTACAAGAAATTAAATATAATATAATAAGTATGTTTTCTCAAGTGTATGATCACCTGAAAATAAGAATTGTTGTGTTTTTGTTTCCTTTGAATGAGGCGTTTATATCTAGATAGGAATTGGGTCTTCGTCTACATACTGTAGATCGCCATGTTGCACCGCCATGTGTAGCTCAGAATGGTCAAGGCAAACACTGGCTCTAGATCGAGCCATTTTCATTTTTCGCATTGGCCACCATTGCTAGTAGCCCCTCAGTGGCAGACAGCATCGGAAAAACACAGATTCGATTATTATTTTTTTTTTTTTTTTTACATGAAACTGCTTTATTCAGTGTTTTTACCGGTTTAAATAATCCGGTCCATCTTTTCTGGAGAAGAAGATGCCTCTGTGGATAATTTGGCTCTCGCAAAAACTTCCTGTATGTCTAAATATTAAGTTATCAGACCAAAAAAAGGTGAGCACACTTTAGCAGGTCCTAGGCTAACGGCCATCTGTGATGTGCCAAACAGTGTCAGAGAAACACTGGTTTGCACAAAGAATCTGCCTTGTTCAGTGTTTCTAGCAGGGAGCTCCGTGGATAATGTGGCTCACAGTAAGAACATTCTGAACATCTGGATCAGAAAAAGGTGAGCACACAAAAGGTTATCAAAGAGAAAAATTGAGCTGACATAGCAGGCACTGAGGGCCAATCTGCGACATGCCGAACAGCACAGAGGACAGTGGTTTGTAATGTGAAACTGCTTTATTCAGTGTGTTTACCAGTTTAAATCACCCGGTCTGTCTGTATTGAGAGAAAAAGACCTCTGCAGACAATTTGGTTACCATTAAAAACCTCCTGCACAATGAACGCCAAAGGAATTCTAACCAGTTTGAGCTGGTTGCAATCTGTAATCCTCACCACTAGATTCCACTAAATCCTCCTGAATCTTACACACTGGAGCTTTAAGTTGCATGTCATCTGAACATTTGACCTCAGTTTATTTAACCTTAAATGGTCAAGAAATAATAATTTTTGATACTCACTGTGTCACAAGAAGAAGTGCTGATTAATCACTGATCACTGACAGACTTAATGATCTTCCCTTGTTCGATTAAGATGTTTCTCCCAGATCAAAAGAGTGTAAATGACATCTCTTATCATGTAATATACAGTGTCAGTCTCATGTACATGAGAAGCATGTTCGTCCCTTTCCTCTGCCTGGAAGCTCTGTCCTCTTTCGAATACAGTGAGTGAGGAAGTGAAAGTAAAGGGCAGGACTTACTGTTATTTCTTGTTTATCTCTTTTAGTTTTTTCAAGATACTGAGGTCACCTTCATCCACTGTGTAGATTATGATAACATAGCCTTTATGTTTTACAAACACAAACATTAATACATTCCTGAAGGAACATTTAAAGACCTTTAATAGGGCTAAGATTTTAATGTTAATGCCATTTATGCAAATACAATATACTGCTATCTATTCACTCTTTAACTTCTTTTTTTTGTGTGTCACACAGGGTGTTGGGGTCAAACTCACTTCCTTTCGACTAATGATAAATGCAAATAAAGTTTGAAAGGGTCCAACAGAGAACCAACACTTCCTCTTTTCTGATGCTTGGTAGATACAGTTATCTTCATCAGCCAGAGGAAGTAAAGACTGTTGAGACATTTCACTGCTCTAATACATTAAAACAACATGACACTGAAACATGATGCATTAGTAAACAGGTGTAGAGGGGGACTGTGTGTGAGCTTGAGTCGTTGATAATAACTAGAAAAGTGCACTCAGTAGAGATCTCTGCCAGGTGTGTCTGAGAGAATGTGGGCGGGGAACAGGGAATGCAGGGCAGGCTGTACGGCGTGTGTATACATGACAGTCGTGGAATGAAGGGAAACAAGATTCCAAACTGAAGCAGTTGTTGATCACTCAGTTTAGAGTTATCAATTAACCTAGTCCCCAATCTGTATGTCTTTGGACTGTGGGAGGAAGCTGGAGTGCCCGGAGAGAACCCATGCTGACACAGGGAGAACATGCAAACTCCGCACAGAAGGGCTCCCAGACCCGGGATCGAACCAGCAACCCTCTTGCTGTGAGGCGACAGTGCTAACCACCACATCACCGTGCCGCCTCAAGTCAGCAGTCAGTGATGGCATAATCTTTGTAAACAGATCTCTGCATATGAATGCTGAATCTGTAGGCAATGGGAAAGGATTTGGTGTCAGAAGCACTCTGGTTTGAATTTGTACTCTGAATAGTATTGATAAATCAGGTCTGAGTGACAGGTATACAGTCCGTTTGGAGAGGCGAAGCACACTGGCCAAAATACCACCAGCTCGAGTCCGATGACAATTTAGTTTTATATTAGCTTTTTTTAAATCTGCATTAATATGCAGCTGAAATGACTGGTGCTTGGAAGAGGAAGCCTTGGCCCAGAAATTGACTGGCTACATCAGAACCTCTGAAATATTGGCCATTATGCCTATAGGCTTATTGAATTCAGACCAATAGCTGATGGGTCCTGAGATTGATGACAATATAAATCAGAGCAGTCAATAAAATAGGTTGTTCAAAAGCTGTGAATCGGCATACAGTCATAAATGTGCACAAAACCTAATAGGCTGATGGGTCCAATAGTATGCGTGATCTGCTGCAGACAGACAGATATACGTATGCACCCACACACAACCAAGT
Organism: Epinephelus lanceolatus; assembly: GCF_041903045.1. Taxonomy (NCBI): domain Eukaryota; kingdom Metazoa; phylum Chordata; class Actinopteri; order Perciformes; family Serranidae; genus Epinephelus; species Epinephelus lanceolatus. The sequence continues at coordinate 12,881,648 of NC_135753.1, read as the reverse complement.
GCATGATCCCCTCCATAGGCATGTTCAGTTGGGAAATGGCGTGCACTGCTTTGCTAGCTTTTGAGTCGAAACATGATGTGAAACAAACTCTGCTACAAGACCTGCTTTCAAAAGTACAAGTAAAAGTTGAAAAAGTTAAGTATCAATATGAAGTGCAAAAAGTACTCATTAAGTAGCTAAATGTAGCATTTCAGAATAATATATATTATTCTGACTAATATTACTGATAGATATCTTGTTATATGTATAATGTTATAATACATTATTAGTTGATTATATTTTGTATCAATATTCTGAATCTGTGAAGTAACTAAAGTGGTGAATTGAATGCAGTGGAGTAAAAAGTACAATATTTGCATCCAAAATGCAGTAACTAAGTACATTTACTCAAGTACTGTATTTAAGTACATTTTTAAGGTACTTGTACTTTACCTGATTTCTATTTTATGTTACTTTATGTTATCTAACCTAATATGATATATTGTTATGCTATACAGCAGCATATCAAGTAATTTAAAATTAGCTCCATCTTTATCAGCTGCAACATGAAAATTACATGTACTCTATCAATAATTGTAATCTAAAACTGAAGTTCATTCAGGAAGACAATGTTTTTCATGCTCAGGCTTTAAGTTTCTTTCTCACCCTGCCATTCACTCCTTGCATATGCTCACTCACTGTCTCTAGGTGTCCTTGTCTGGGTCTGTCAATGGGGTCATCAGCTGTTTTCAGCTGGTTCACAATCAAATAACAGCACAGCCACACACCTTCTCTGTCAGCCTATCACGTTACTGCTCCTCATTTTAAATATGGTTCTTTCTCTGCCATAGCTCTTTCTTGCTGCTGTCATGCGCGCCCTCCACCTCCCCATCACCACCTAATCTTTACGGATTCATCAGCCTCAGAGTCATCAGCCACCACCACCACCACCAGTATCTGGACTCCATGGACTCTTTTTTACTTCAACAGCTTGAAAGGGTTTTAAAAGCCAGAAATTTGAGCACATAGGCCATTAAGTCTTTGTGTAGTAATTTTTTGTTACTTTAAAATGTAGATATACAGTATTATGGTCTGTTAGTGCAATAACTACAAAGAATCTACCCTGATGTAATATGTCCAAAAATTCACTCATTCAAAAACAATAGTGGTGTCACTCTCTGCATGACTGATTGATGTCACGCAACAATGACTTAACATCTTGGTTAAAAAAACAGAAGGCTTGGAAAACACACTATTACACAATCCATTACACAATTAGAGAATTTTTTTGGTTTAGCTGGAATCTGGTGCTGTTTTTTTTTTTTTTTTAGATATCCTCATTACTTTCTCTTTGCTCTGTGATTTTGGTTGCATATTAATGTAAATATCTAATATGTATCTAATGATTTTAGTATCTATGAATAATGTGCAGCACTTAACATGTGTTGTTATAAGTGGTCATTTTGTATGCACAGAAGAAGACAAGCCAGAGGTTTATGAAGAAATAAACTGTAATTTATTAAGAGACTCTGTCACCTCAAAGTGAGAACATTATGTTTTATGATTGGAAGTACAGGAGGCCTGTAGCCTCTAATCCCCTTTTCACTTCCCCATCCACAGTTTGTTAAGACCATCTTTATGAACAGTGACTGTAAACACAGCAATACAAGCACCCCACAGAAAGGAACTGATTACAGAATTCTTTCATTTAACTGTATGCACTGTATGTCCAGTATAGATATCGTTGAGTGGGAGGTGAGGAGGTCGTCATTTCTGCATTTGGCTCCTTCTTCCTTTTTTTTTCTTTTTTTCTTTCGCTAAGCTAACGCTAACCAGCTGCTAGCTGTAATCTTCTCATCTACACTTAGGGTTTCTTTAAGGATTAAACAAATGGGATATATTTGAAAAGTTAAGTAGATGAAACATTTACGTTTTTACACTTTGGTTTTTGTACGGATTGAACAAATTAGATATACCATATCAATTTGTGAGCTTTGGAGGTGCTGGAAGTTGGATTTTGTTACCTTTGGACAGAGCCAGACTGGCTGATTACCCCAGCTTTTCGTCTTTGTTCTAAACTCACCAGCTCCTAGCTGTAGCGTCATATTTAGAATACAAACACGTGAGTGGTATTAGTCTTGTCATCCAACTCACAGGAAAAAACGCAAATAAGCGTAATTACCAAAATGCTGAACAATTGTTCAAAGTAGTTTTGGTTGCTTAAAGTGACAATGCTTTTGTGCTGGAGTTTTGGAGGTACAGCAGCTTAAAATGTTAACCCCATTCTCAGTTTTTGGAGTCTACAGTCATGCCAGTGTATAAATTTACCCAGATCTTCAGATTTACTGGCCCATAGAGCAAGCGCACCAGACACTTCTGCTGACCAAGCCAGCTAAATTTGGGTTTAGCACTCTTTGAACTAGAATGGGGATAAAAAGTTCTGATCATGAAAAGACTCATTTTCTGGGGGTTATGACCGCTGATGTTTCTTTCAGAATGTAGATTTATTGTAAAAGGTCTTTTTTGGCCCAACAGCCTCACATGATGGACACAGAAGTTGTAGTTTTAGGGTTTGGCCACTCTAACACTATTCCTAGGGGCTTAGGATGTGCTTTGAGCATGGACTGTATAAAATAATGGATGTAGCTACTGTGGCATCACTCACTGTAGACTCACCTTGAGTTGAGCATTTTAGCAGATGCCACCAGAAGTGACCATATTTGGATGAGATGGTTGAGCTGTGGAGGAGAGAAGAGTGGATCTGGCTATTAGCCTGTAGCAACGTCAAGCAGCCCCACCTTTAAATATGCATCATTTCTAGTTAGAGTTATATAAAAATCCCTTCCTCATACAGTTGACATGAATGTCAAAATTAGCTGTGGAAGCCAAAACCATTTTTTTGTGCCAGGCTATAAATGTGTTTATTTCTGCTGTAAAGTTGGGGTCTGTGGAGATTGACTCGGTTTTGGAACCAGCCTCAAGTGGCCATTAGCGGAACTGCAGTTTTTGGCACTTGTACCTTGAGTTCCTCTCGCAGCCCTGGAGGTTGCTGCTTTGCTTTGAGCTAAACTGCTAGCTATAGCATGCTAAGTATGATGATTACCCCGTTAACCCTGTTTACTGGGTTTGCATACTAACAACTAGGATTAAACACAAATTACAGCTGAGAAAATTATTTTGGGAATTAGAGTCAATTATATTGCAGATAAACAACAAATCAAAATTGGTACCAGCTTTCATGGTGATCTATCCAACAGTTATTGAGACATGTGACTAAAAAAAAATAAAGAAGAAAAACATAACAATAATTAAATGATTAATGTCCAGCCATTACTTAGAAAAAAATGTCAATGCTTTTATTTCCAGCTGATTTTTTTCCTCACCCCAGAAAACTCACAGGTAACAAAAAAATAAATAAATAAATAAAAAGTAAAACAAATACTAAAATATATTAGTTCTCAGGTCTCTGCAGTGGCTTCCAATGTGTCACAGATTTTGAAGTGCTATTTCTCCCCATATGACCAACATGAGCGGCACTTGTCACCAGCAGAGGTCTCTATCGGGAAAGGAAACGGTAGTCGTCTTTACTTTGGTCACTGCTTCACAGCCTCTATACTGGCTGTGCATACATCCACCTACAGAGGAGATGACGCTGCAGTGAATCAAATCAAAAGATCTGATTTTATCCTCAGTGCGTGTATCTTTTTCCTTTGTCATAACTAAACTGTGTGTGTGCACTGCACTCTTATGTAATGTGTGTATATGTGTGTAAAAAGCTTGAAAGGGAAATTGGTTCTACTTTGTAACACATACACACACACAGACACACAGACAAACACACAGGCTTGTCTTTATTGCATTGTACACACACACTCATACACACTAATATAGGGCAATGAATCTTTAATGATTTGATTAAATTGAATAATGTTCTAATCATACTTTCATTATATGATCCCACTGACTCAAATTACTACAATGTGTTAGCTTAACATCCCACTGGTAAACATTAATATGTATAAGAATTCATTAGTGTGACCAGGAACAGCTTTATTCACTAATACGGGAAACACTACAGTGTCGTACTGCAGCAAAGAAGAAACATGTTCGTTCAAAAGAGAGTTGTCATGAATTCCCCTTATGAGTTAAACAGTGCAGTGATTCTGTAAATGTTTAAAAGGGAAGTAAGATTAAAAAGAGGATGGAAACAGTAGGTTTTTTGGAGTTTAGTCAGTGAAAAGGTTTCACGTTAAAAAAAACACTATTCTCTGACTTCCTTTTTTTGCTGGTACCTCAGTACTTTTTTTATAAAAAGATTTTACTGTCTTTTGTAAGGCAAATTTTTAATGGAGGTTAAATTCCCACAAGTGGAATAAGGTGGGCCAACCCTTTAATGGTGTATTTTACCTGTGACAACCGATTTTCTGATCCAGATTTTATGTGCAAGACCAGGAGGCTTCACCCTCAGCTGCCCACTCCCTTTGGATCAGACTGCACTTTATTGTCAAATTAAAGTTCATTCATTCAAAATGTGTAACCACCCAGCCCAATTCCACTGATTAAAAATCGCCAAGTATATAATACTAGATTACAAAATTCTGAAAAAGTGAGCACTATGCTTTAAAGAAGCTGAAACCAAGATTGAGTTGCTGCGAAGTGACAGACTCTTGTTAGTATCTGAGCCAGTAGCACACACAGTCTGTGAATGCATAGCACACATCCTCTGAACCAGAGAACTAGAGAGCCACTAAAGGGCTACAAAGATACTCTATAGCAAAAGATAATGCATTGCAAGCCATGCCAATGGCACGAAATGGTATACACTTCCGTTCTCCCAAGTAGGCGTGGTTGTCTCTCCCCCGCATCCCCCCATCTTGTTTGGAAGTGTTGTAAACGTCGTGTGGATGGACGGAATCAGGTTCAAAACAGTGCAGCACTAAATACAGTACAATAATGTAATGATTAATGTTTGTTCTTTATTTTATCTCTTTTAATGTCTGATACCAGCTGAGTGAAAGGTTATGTCACTTGTTGCATGATGTCACGAGAGTGTGTTGCAAAAACAAAGACATGTTTCAAATAAAGTTAATTTTCTTCTGATTTATTCATCTGAAAAAATGCCATTTCAGTGTCAAAGGGTCAGGGCCTGTGAAAAATGGGTCCAATGTTTATTTCAGCGACTGTGGGGGCAAAGGAAATGGTCATAATTTGTACTCAAGTTCACTTTTTCCGTTGGAATGACTAGACTCTGGGCCACCGATAGTCTCCTAAAGGGGTGGGGCAGTGGCGAAACCCATGTGACACAGATGCAGGAAATGAATCCAGAGTGGGTGGTCTCGGGTTATCAACAGTCTCTGGTGGCGACAGCCTCTAACAGCAGCTCACGTTAGCAAAGCACAATAAATGTCAGCAGGTACGTTAGTGGTGGCTGTATATCTTGTGACTGTGGCATTTAACAGATGTTTATTCATGTATTTATTAAACTGAAAGAGCTAAGAGAGCTTGTGGGACGTAGCAAACTTGCCACTCACACACAAGGTGAAACAATCGATACTGTTGCATTGCACTCTAAGTCAACATTTGTAGTAACACAGTATTTCCTGTATAAGGTAGAAGAGGGATTATGTAAAGGATGGCTCCAGTGCACCATTACTTTAGGCCTGTCCAAAAAATCCTGGACACAGAAACAGTGGAAAAACAGTACTTGTGCCTTGGAGGGGCATGAAACTCTGTTGGTATGCTCAAATGAGCCATTCAGATGTTTTAAGAGGACCTACTGTGCTCATTTTTGGGTTTATTATGAATGTACTTTTGAGTTTCTCAGAGCACATGTTGAAATCAACATCATGAAACCAAGATCATGTTCCCTGACATTAGCATGTAGCTACATGTAGCAGTGTAATGTAAACACTTGGAGTAGCGTGTCTGGAGCAGCTGACCCTATAAAGAAATGTGGTGACCACATGAAGAAATCTATTCTGAGCTGATGTAATCTTGTTCCAAAGAAGTAAAAATGTTGGAAACAGAGTCTTAAGAATGGTCTGATGATGGTCTGAAACCTGACTGAGATTACTTTTACATACATTTACCTAATTTCGTGAAACTTTGGTCATGTTAAATTTTAACATCTATTATCGTAACATATATACGACAGAAAATTAGGAAAAGTACAATAGATCCCCTTTAAAGTGTTAATAATGTTAATGATGTAGTACATAAATGTAATTTTAAGTGGCTGTAACTGATATTTTTAATCAGCTTAATCTGCAGCTGGCCTCGTTGTTCTAGAGCTTTATAGCAAGTTTCAGCCCTTTGTTTAGAAGTCCAGCCTATAAATTACTCCCTGTTTTGGTGTACTCTCTGTTCTAATAGCATAATTTTCACATGCAGCTGGCAGCTGGACACTACCTGCTCAGCACCAAACAGCAGACAGGCAGAGATAGAGACTAGCTGGTGGACATAGTGGAGCCTTTAGCAGCTAAAGGGCCTAGTATTTCCCTCAGGAGTTGGTGGAGACCAAAACAGAGCTAACAGATAAAAGATAAAGGCTCGGATGATTCCAGTTGCCTCTCTGTCAGCTCTACTAAATTTGTGCTGTATTTAGGCTAAATTAGGCTCTTAAGTCTGTTTTGCAAGTCTTGATGGTGCTTTTTGTGGTTGGCTTTGGATGGTGGTGGTGTGTGGCTGCAGGTCATTCAGTGGGATGAGGAAATCAACTCACCAGTCTCTAAAACTCTGCCAACTTCCAGCTAGCTAACTGCTAGCTAGCCAGGTAGATGTTTTCAGATGTAAACATCAGTAAACATCGAGGAAAGATGGAGACGGATTGGCACCAGCTGAACAAGCATCTGAACAACCTCTGCACCACATCGGTTGGGATATCAGGAACTGTAATATCCTTTGATTCACTAATACTTGGCTAAATCCTGGACAGCGCCATCTAGCCAGGGTTCTCTTTTTCTATATGCCGATCTGACAGAGCAGAGGACTATGGTGAGACGACAGGAACATGAGGTGCTGTCAAGGTCCTACCGTGGATCACTGTTGTACACCGTTCAGAGGTGGCTGCAATGTTGCGCTGCCCCTGTTTGAGAGGAGCGATCATGCTGCCGTCTTGTTGGTCTTGTTATGACATTTAAATCACTCCACAGCCAGAAACTATGGATTACCAGAACCATCTGGAAACATGGGTGACTGTGAAGCAGCAGCCAAGGATGTATGAAGACACAATAAAAGGACTAAATTACAGTGCAAAAGTTAAAGTGCTGATGGAATCACATTTCACTGGAATTGTACCATATATAATTCCATGTAACAATAAATGATTGATTGATTGATTGATTGATTGATTGACTGATCGATTGGTCAGTCGGTTGGTCGGTCGGTTGGTTGATTGTAAAGAGTGCAAATACTGGGCTCTCATTCATCAGGTGGCCAGAAATATAATGTTGCTCTGAAACAACACATCCTCATACCTTAACATAAGAGTAAGTTGTTTGCCAATGGCTCTAAAAATGACATATATGACTGCTGGAAAGTACCAGAGTCAGGTGCATGTACTAATGATCACAATTCCAAACAAGTGGTTCATGTTGTGAAATGGTCACACTTACACACTGTGATGTTTAGGCAACAAAACTATTTGGTTAAGTTCAAAATACAACATAGTTTGGGTTTAAATAAGTGTGTTCATTATGTAATTTAAGTAACATATTTGAGTTACCTTATGTTATGTATGTGACATTAGTTAAATATGGTATGAACAGTGGTCTCCTGGGGAAAGTCTTGTGTTTGTTTGACCAATCCACCCTGACCACATCCCTATGTGGACTTTCTCGCTCTTTATACTTGCTGACCTGGTTAACTTCTTTGACATAATGACTATGGCCACTAGAGGCCGCTGCCTAACAAATCACAGAAATATAGGTCATAATAAGCTGCTTGTATGGATGGTCTCACTCCAAAGTCGTCGAAATCCGGTGCTTGGGCAGTGACTTGCTGCATCAGACACCAACGAAAAAATGCCAGCATGATACGTGGCTGGTTGCCATTATAGTGTAATGGCGCCAGGGGGAAATGTGCGGCTAATAAGCGGACCTGGCAACCCTGCTTGTCCTCCTCATATTTCTTCCGTCCTCCTGCGTGCTGACGTGGGACATATCCCGCATCTCATTGGCTGATGCTCTTTGTCAGTCATGTCAGACTGCTCCAGTTTTCTAGCATGCCAGATATCCAGTCCCAGTCTCAGATGAGGGGGCAACTTGCTCGTAGGCTTGTTCACACATGAGGACTCGTCATGGCAGACATCTGCCGACTCACCTCCGACACAAGGTGGCTCTCAAGATCCTCTGCGACGTCAAAATCGGGGTGAAAATCCTGTAATGTGAACGAGGCTTAACAGGCAGGAGTTGACATGGTATCCCAGAATGTCAACAACCAACGCACCCAGGGTACCTTGCACACTGTATGTGGAAGTAGAAAGTCCATGACCAAACACTGATATGTGACGAGGTTGGAGTGAGAAACTTTTGTTCTGCACTTGCAGAGTGCGAGAGTCTCATGTGGCCGGTTTTCACCTGTTGTGCACATCTGACAATTTCTAAATTGATAACTTTTCGATACACTGCCCTCTTCATTTTGGGAGAACGCTGGCAAACATTTCTTTGCTGCACAGGGTATAAAAGATCCAAACATTTCCTCGTCACGATTCCTCGTCATGATTCTGTGTCAGCCGAGTCTTTTGGGAAGCATAATAGAGTTTTTAATGAGCAACTGTTTGCATATCAACTTAATGATAGGACAGCCTTGTCCTGCCCCTGAGTGGCCAAAAGAAAACTCAGGTAACCAGCTTGAAGGAGAAGGTTGTACTGTGTGAACACAGGTGTAAATTAACTCACTAACTGGGCGTTACTGAAATCAACCAATTATCATTAAGACAGAGAGAAAGAAAAAGACAGTAATGGTTTGAGGGCACAGAGAAATGATCCTATGAGTGGAGGTGGAGAGGATGGCTGAGGATTCATTAAGTTTCATCAGCAGCAGAAGCGCAAAGTGTGTAGGTGCCCCGTGTTTCCTGTCTTCCTGTCCCCAGACGTGTACACACACACACACACACACACACACACACACACACTGAAGCTCTTTCACACTCTCACAGGGCCTGCCTAAACATCTTGTGAGAATATCTTTTCCCCATCAAATCTACATGATCCTATCGCTCCAGTGGGAAATACACTGATATGCGCGCGGAGCCACCCACGGGGCGCGTGCACGGTTTAATCATATCTGGAGAGAGAGAGAGGGATAGAGAGAGAGAGAGAGAGAGGGAGGGAGAGCGAGAGAGAGATGCTGTCGGGTGTTGAGTCCAGTGTGACTTATCTTATCGGACCGGCTGCGCACACACCTACACACACTCCTCTCCATCTCTGTCACACACACATACACACACACACACACACATACGTACACCGGGAGGACCGGACTGGCGCACTGGGAAGAAGGGAGGGAAGAGAGGGGAAAGAACCACATGTCAGACCGGATCGAGCAGGGGAATGTACCGGATTCCGCTGCGCACACTGTCCCGCACTGAGGGCTGCGCTGCGTTAACGGGACACGACACCGGGCTGAGCCAGGGGCGGCAGGACCGGACCGGGATAGTGTAAAGAGAAGGAGTCACCTGGCTGCGGAGGGAGGGGAAGAAGGGAGGAAGGGAGGGCGGGAGGGTCGGGGTGGGGGGGAGCTGTGCCCGGCTGACAGAGCTTTGTTTTGAGCGGGGGGGGGGGGTTAACGGCACCGCTCGCGCGCAACGGAGAGTCGGCGCAAAGTTTCCTCGATGGCGCTGGTGATGGAGCCGGTGAGCAAATGGAGCACGAGCCAGGTGGTGGACTGGATGAAAGGTAGGCAATGGCAACACACACACACACACACACACACACACACACACACACACACACACACAGAGATGTCCTATGCAAATGGCCAATTCATAGTCAAAAGCCCTCATAAATGACACACCTGGATGGAGATCAGGTAACACACACACACACACACACACACACACACACACACAGACATACATCATGACTGATGAACAGTAATGCAGGGGAGACAGAGGCTGGCAAGATGTTATGTTGCGTGGGAGGTGTGTGTGTGTCAGTGTGTGTTTCCATGCATCATACTGGCACCTGATGATCAGCGGATGATGATGTAATGTGTGAGTGACAGGAGGAAAGCCAGCCAAACTTCACTGCTCAGAGCAGGGGTGGGTTTATAAAGTTTTGAATGGGGGTGGGGGTGGGGTGCACATTTGGGAAATGAATAAGAATGTATTGAGATTTAAACCCCCGGGGGCTTGTAACTCAAAGTGGCATACAGCCATGGCCAGATTAACAATGACCCCTGGACACAGACATGTAATGACCCCTCCCCCCACCCCACCCTCCTACATAGGATTAAGACACCCAGGCTAAGAGGGACACAAAACGATTTTGTGTCTCATTAGGGTGATGCACCCTTGTGGCTGTTTTCGTCCTCTTTGTAGTAGTTTTGCACCATTTTCTGTCTCTTTGCAGTCATTTTGTGTCTCTGTGATGTTTTTTGGGGTGGCGGATAGGCCTCAGATGGGAGGTGTATGCTAACTCAATTGATAATTTGCTCAGTCCCACCCCTCGAAGATGCATTACAGGAGAAGTGACAGGAAATGGAAAAACTTGGTTGGCGGATGTCTGGGCCCTGGTGGCACGGGGAAAATCAAACACTATAATGCAGTGTGAGCTCCATGCAGCTTGACCAACCATCAACGGCTAACAGCAACGGGGCGGGGCAGGGCTTAAGTGAAGGGTCGATTAATTCATCACAATATTAATATCAATGAAATTAAGTCCACTTAAACACATAACATGGCTTAACAGCAAGAACATTAGGTTTACACATTTTTATTTACTTTTGAACCTAAGCTTACCAATATTGGTCTTGTAGAGCCAGGAGAAGTTTCTCCTCTCTAACAGCCAGGACAGATCAAAGTGGATCTTTCTGTGACTTTTTGGGTTGCAGTTGTACCAAGAGGAGAGCTGCTCCTGCTCTGGTCAGGACTAGCTTCCCTCCCATCAGCTGCAGAGTTGCTAGCATACTCACCACTGATTCAGGTTTGCCAGTGCCTTTCAAATAACACAGATACGTCGGTTTGATTTTCAGACGTTTGGTCCATCTTTGTAAAATAAAGATGAACGACATGACAGCTTCTCAAAATTAAAACCAAAACATCTGGATTGCCCGCTGCTGGCTGGCTGCAGTATGGGTCATAAATCCTGCTCCCTCCTCATTAATAGATAGCACATGGGCCAAACTAAAATCTCAGAAATCTCAAAGTACACGTGAAATACATTTTTTCCCAAAGATGGTTCCTGCCCTTTTAGGTAGTTCTTGTAATGCTAATATATGTTCAAGTGCTCATTTTTCTGATAAGCTCAGTTTTAATTAGTCTGATGAGTTTGAGCTCATGATTGACAGCTGCGTGTGCTAATTTGTGTGCTCAAGATCAATGGTGCTGCTCAACATTGGTCGGGTGTTGGGAACTTAATACCGTGGAGATATCGAATGACATCACCTGCACAAGATGGCAGCAACCGTATCTGAGATATTTTGGCTTCAGTTTTGTACAGTAGGAGGAAGTGGAGACGAGTTGTCCATCTTTATATACACTCAGTGACTGTGTTTACAAGGTCTTTAGTATCCCGGTTTTGAGCATATCTGGGATATGATGTTTACATGGAACACAGAGAAACCCGGTTATTCATATCCCTGTATACATGATAAATACCAGTAACCCGTTTTCTGATCACTGCATCCTATCTGCGCAGGCGTGTGTTTCGTCTTTTACGTCTTTTGTTTACAACAGATTGAGCGGGAAATGTGATATTTTATTATATTTAGAAGCAAGACAAAAATGAGACCTCTGTGGCTTCTAGCGGGCTTAGCGTTAGTAAATACTCACGTCGCATTACAGCTATGGCTCATCCACTTCATCTTCAGCAATGGGAGGAGAGAGCGACAACAAATATTGAATACGTCACCAACTTTTATAGGTATTTGGCTGTCACTGCCACCACGCAGTACAAGGCAACAGTGGATGAAAATATGTAGCCGTGACTGGTGGGATAGGATCGTTCTCATGGAGTTTACAGATTCAGAGTGGAGAGAAAACTTCAGAATGAGTAGGGCATCCTTCAGCCGGCTGTGTGACGTAGTTGAACCATTCATGAAACCGGGATAAGGCGTATACATGCTCCAGTATCCCGGCTTCTATCGGAGTACTCCAGGTGGCAAAACCAGGTTTCTTGAAACCGGGAAAAGGGCATAACCCGGTTTCTGAATTCGGGATATGGTGTTTACATGCACAAACACAAAAACGGGATACTTAAAAAACCCAATCAAAACCGGGATACTAAAGACCTTGTAAACACAGTCATTGATGTGGACAGGTGAAGCTCTGTTCTTGGTGAAACACAAAGAGAAGTCTGTAAAATACAGCAAAACTCAGTAAAGACTCTCACACAGAGCTGAAATGAAATTAGTGAATATAAATTATGCTTATGGACAGCGCCGCAAAAGGGCCCCCACAAACGCAAATGGCAAATGGATATTTGGTGCTATTGTTGGCACTAAAAACATTTAGAGGGAAAACACTGTATTCCTCTGGTTGAAAGAAGAGATTTTTGAGAACTAACAAAGCAGGATTGAGCTCAGTTGCCTCATCCTTTTAGACTGACAATAGTCTTAAAGATTTAAGTCCGTGTCACCTTAAGTGCTGTCAAACTGAGATTCTGGAATAAGGAAAACTATAACAGTGACAATAAAGAAAAACACATTGATTAAAAACACACAAAAAAAGAAATGAGTATTTATCCAAAATGTAATTGAGCTTTGTTTACAAGAATACTTGTAATACCTTACAGTGATCAGTCTAGAGATTATACTCATTCATAATTCAAGAGCCAGGCTGATTAGGTTTGTACCCAGGGGCCTTTGTGAACATTGAAAAACTCTTTTACACATTAAAAAGAAATGGCTGTTGCTGATACATTGTGCTTTCCAACGTCCTCGCTGCTGTTTGGCAGTGCATCTTTGTTATTCCTGAGAATAAGTGGCCAATAATGTGACGCACTCAACATTTCCTGCATTCACCACATAGGCACACTGGAGTCTGATATCATATAAGGTTCTAAAACATCAAGGATAAAAATGAGATTTGGTGTCAGTCTCTCAGGAAACAAACGTCTCTTTAGGTTCCGTGTTTTGCACCAATCATACATGCTTCGTCTTTTCATTTATCTCTAAGTACAACACACGAGTTGTTGCCAACATATTTGTAACATACTGTATGTTGGCAACAACCCATTTTTGCTCAACAGGCAGTGCCAGTATCACTCAGGCCTCCCCAAACACCACCTGCCAAGAGGGAACTGCCACAATAAAGACCAAAGCATTAATCAGATTTATTATCCAACTCTAATTTAGCTTAAATTAAGAGCCGAGTTTTAGCTGTGATGCCAACACTATCAGTACAAGTTTCATTAAAAAAGAAATATATGTCCAGTTTGGCAAAGAAAAAAGGACTGTGTGAAGGTCATGCAGAACCTTTCAAAGAGAACTGTCCAGTTTGTAAAAATTATTTTGGACTTGATTTTTGTGGCAGATGATAGTGCCGTCATGTCCTAAATTTTCCTTCCAGTTCCCAGCTGCTGGTGTTTTTAAAACTCAATGCAGCTGACAGTTCAGTTTCAAGGAAATTTATAGGATTTGGGGGCGTTATTGGGTGCTAAAACAAAATTAGGGATTGTGTCATTAAAGTTCTACTCCACCCAAGATGTCTTTTTTTAGTATTAGACACCTTCAAGCTAAAAAGGTGGTTGTAAAAAGTTAGAGCAGTTGCAGGGTTTCCAACAGTGACGTGTTTGTAAACTCAAAATGTACAAGCCAGAAAGGAGTCTTAAATTGGCTAATGGTTGTCAAAGAATTTTCTTTATTGACACAAATTTGGCAATACTACAATGACAGAATATGGGTGCTATCACCATAGGATGATTTTGATTACATTTTAAATGATATGTGTCATTATAAACTATAAGATTTTGAAACACAGCTCCTATGACATTACTGCTTTTTCAGTTGTCTGTGATTTCTCTGACATTATGAGCAAATTAGTGTTGAATTTATCACTAAATTGTAATTTACTGGGACACCACAATGATTTCAAGTATCAAGATAGTACAGAAATAAAAAATCTTTCAAATGATGCCTACACTTTTAAGTAACAATTTTTAGATATATTTGTATTAGGAGGGATTCCGACAAATTGTTTGAGCAGTAAAGACCTTTCCAAGTGGTATTATTGTTGGCGCTGCTTTTGTAAAGACAACCCAATGGCTTTCTGTTTTTCTCAGAGCCGAGCAACTACCAGCAACACAGGACAGACAACATTTAGGGCTGTCGCAGTGCTGGAATTTCCCGTCGTAGTTGAAAGTGGCTCAATAGCATGATATGGGGTATACTGCCATTTATTTGTTTTCTGTCATTTTTGTAATTTCCTATTATTATTATTATTATTATTATTATTTATTATTATTATAATTATCCTGATTTTAGTGCTTTGTAAATGAGCTTTATTGTTCGGCTATTATTAGGTATATTGTTGCTTTTTAAATGACAAAGATGCCACAGTTTTAAAACAAATTAAATACTACTACGTTCGTTGTTAAATGCAGAACACACAAGGGCAATGAGGTGCAATAAGGGCACAGCGTTTTTCAGCTGCAACACTTAAGTTGCGTCTGGTTGCGATGATACATAATATCCGTACAAGTAAGAATATCGGCACAAGGTGGAGAACTTGATCTGGATGAAGGGAATGCTAGAGCTCATAGGGAGAAACAGACCCACCTGTCTTTGGTTTAGCTTTAGTTTCTCCTTGATTGTTGTTGTTCAGTGATGTGACTGTTGGTCTTTGTTGTATTTGTCCCGCCCCTCCTTCACTGTAATTGGATGGCTGGGTAAAAAGTGACAGTGATTAATGGCTGCAATGTTTTACCCAATGATTTTTCAACTCCCAGAAAAAAACAGCAAATGTGCAGTGCTCAGTGCAGAATAGATGCTCAGCCGCTGATCATGCCGCTGGTGTTTACAGAAAGTATGTGGCGCCCCCTAAAAAAAACAAAGAAATAAAGAATTACGTGAACTTTGTGATGGTTGCTGGTCATTTACTGCAATTGGCTTGTCAATAGGGCAGTATTGCAACACTGCGGTTATCATGAAAGCCCTAGCTACATTTTGTTTTTTGCAGCTACTTCGGTTGTTCCATCGTCCGCAACTTCCTCTCCTGGGGACAGTATCTGCAAAGAACTTATACTTTTTGGTAACTGGGAATACTTACTGATAGCTACTGGGGAAAACAGAAGAGCTGTCATCTTCCTGTTTTGGTTGCACATCGTTTGCGCCATAAATTGTTCCATTATTTTCCTGGGAGATCGTACCCTGTGGCAGACAGGGCAGACAGAATTGCATTGTGAAAGAGAGGCTTATATAGAGAACGTATCTAAATGCACATAGTGTGGTTACAGCCATTACACTGTGCAATCAACATTTTTTTCATAATTGGTCAAGCAAAAATTTTGCGCTTTAAATTTGCCCTTTTGACCTTTAACAGCCTCCTCATTAGGTCAATTCCTGACATCTTTCACATATTAGAATGGAGTGCCAAGATGCATCACCATTCTTACCAGTAAACACAGCCAGATCCAAAGTCCCACCCTCCACATGAACTGAGAAAAAATGACTCATAATTATAACTAATATTAGAAATAATTGTTATTCATCATTTCTGTTTGTTGCATAAAAAGCAGGTCAGGGATTTTATTGACTCACACGCTTCAACAAATCGTGACAGAGATTTATTTACATGATGTTCTGTGTCAGTTTCGCGGAGCCTCTTCATTGGAAGGGTTATCGGTTGGTCATGTGCATATGGCGTGTGTTTATGTGTGCCCCTGTGTGTGTGTGTTTGTGTGTGTGCAGTCAGTGTGTGGGTGGATGGTGAGTTGTTCGTCTCAGACCGTCTGTGCAGAACAGCTGACAGACACACACACCCGCTCCGAACAGAAGGCTCCACCAGGGTCCTTGGACATTTGCTCCAGCATACACACACACACATACATATATACACATAACACACGTGGCATGTTTTAGTGTGGTATTCGTTCGTGCTGGGTCTCTTGGGTGTGTCTCTGGCGACAGAGGGAAACATGATCTACTATATGTGTGTGTGTATGTGTGTACAGTAACATGCACAGATCACATATGCACACAGGCGTTTGGGGCCAAAAGGTCTGCACATTGTTGATTTGGCAACAGTGCTGCTTTGGCACGTCTGGGGCTAAAACAATATGGGAGTGGTACACTTCAATAGTAATATGAGAACTTGCAGGGAATGCTGGGAATTTCGCCCCATGTCCTGTTATCATCTGTTCACACAGAAACAAAATTTTACCTCATTTCCCTTGCATGAATGTGATCGGCAGACTCGAAAACCAGCAGTGAAATTACCGTGACAGCATGCCAGCACATCTGATGACACCACAAGAGAAAGCTGCCAGAGTGATAGTCACAGCCTTTAGGATCAGACGGTTTTAGGTCTGTGGGCTTGATCCTTTTTCGAGGTGAGACATGATGAGGCTTATGAGGATTTAGTAGAGTTGAAATATTCGGCAGTTTGCATCAGAAAAGTCAGACTCTGTTGGTTGTCGCTTCAGTTGTGTGCACTGAGCAAACAAGTGGTGCGTATAGGGAATTTGGTTTGAAGTGTTTGGGCCACTTCAGGTGCATTGCCATCCATCCATTGTAATGCACATTTTCATTTTGTGCATATAAAAGCTTGAGTGAAGGTGCCGAAAATTAGAAAAAGTTTAAATGCTTAGGGGAAGTGGAAAAGTTGGTGCATTGCTTAAAGGTAAATGTGTATAATTACATTGGAACCAGATCCAGCTAAATAAATGACAATGTAACATTACCGTCATTGCACAGGCCACTGCAAGCTCTCTTCATGTCATTGTCTTTGGATGGCTTTTAACATGCTCATGTAAGCACACAGAGCTGTTACCAGAACTCTTGCAAGAGCACATAACTGTAATAGTAGTTGTAAAATTCTCTATTTCCATTGTCCAGTGAGCTCTTTATCATTATATATCCATTGTTTTCCTACATTTCAGGTTTGACTGGCGCTCTTTTTGTTATGTCATCATGTTTTACCCTCTTCTTCTGCAGTGGTATCCTGACCGGAGGCCAGTGAGTCCAGGCAGGCCTGTAAAAGTCACTCCAGCATGATACAGCTCTGGGTTAGGGCATTAACATACTGCAGCAGGCTCAGTGATAGAGCTCAGTTTTTGCAAATGCATCTATTAATGTTGCATTCAGTGATTTTCTTATTTTAATCCCTTCACTAGTTACTATCACAACACGAAACTTTCCACTGCTGGAAAGATAGTCTTGTCTTAAATCTAAGCTGACTATGCTGTAGAAGGACACAAATATTTTTGAAATTGATGCTATATGACCAAAGAAGAGAGAGAACCTCTGACTACTAGAATCCACTGCACCACACTGGACCAATAAACGCTGCAGCTGATGGCTGACGTAATCAAGCTTGTTCCTGAGAAAGGAAACACTATGGCGGCTGGCCGGTTACAAACAATGGGATTATGGTTAAGATGCTTTCAGGCTAGTTAGCTTGCTTTAGTCTGAATCAGGGACTAATTTTGTTACAAAGTTACAACAGACCAGATCAAATGCCTTGCGCAGAAAGCTGCTCTTGATTGGTCAGAATTTCCATGCCTGAAAAATGCAGGAAGTAAACAAAACGTCGAAGAAGAGTACATTTGCAAGATAAATACAATGCTTTCTAATAGGGATCCTCGGATCGGGTATCGCCACCGATCATATTATTTTTACAAAATCGGAATCGGTAATAAAAGATCGGAGGAATCAAAACAACAAAAATGGCCAAGTTTTTCATCTATATTGCTCATTGTTGCCTCCGCTTTCCAATGTATTGTAACCGAGTGTCCTGGGTTCGCCTAACTGCATGCAGCTAATGAACAATAAACAGAAAAGGAGTTGAGACAACAGGTTCAGCGGCCACCGCTTCTCTCTATATTCCGAGCAACACAGCCACACCTAACGGTGGAACCTCGCCTACCACAGCCCTACGGCAACTCTGGAGGGACAATTTGTTTACAATTCAGAATTTGTTTACATTTTGTGCTGCTGAACCACCAGTAAGCTTTGGATACTATTTGAATGAAAAACAAACCTTATGGGACAACTTGGATGCAGTCTTTTTTTTTCTTTTTTAATGCTTTGCAAAGTATCGGATCGGACTCGGTATTGGACTCGGTTTCAAAATAAAGGACTCAGTATCAGATCGGATGCAAAAAAAATGTGATCGGGACATCCCTACTGATCTTAGCGCTGGTCATCGTGTACTATATTGCTTGTATTGTCCATTTTAGTCAAACCATACAGTTTGAAAACGAGGTGCGGCTCCAACTAGAAAACAATGTTTTGATGCATTGGATGCGCCAAATGTACAAATTAAGGCAGTACAGGAGAAGGCACGCATTAATAATCCTCCGGGACTGTAACATGCTCATGTTTAACCCAAACAATGTGTAATGTGACTGCAGTTGGAACACGTTCTCACCACAAACGAACAGCACCAGAGTTCGTCTGTAACCGGACCGAGACCACCTCTTCAAGAAGGTCTCAGTCCGGTTGTTTTGGTGCGCACCTGAGCAATTGCTGTGTTCACACCTGCCCAGATGAACCGCACTTAGGGGGTAAACAAACTAAAGACAATTCTAAAGACACTTTAGGAGAGAAATTGGCAATACAGTAACAGTATCTTGGTTTATGTTTGATCAGCATTGCATAGTTTTATCGTTTGGTCAGAGATTGGTCTGAGTTTGAGATACCTTGCCTCTCGCTGGGCAAGGTATCCCTTTAACAGGCAGAATTATTGAGAGTCGAGGTAAGAGGTTTTAAAAGCCTTCTTATTGGAAACGCACATTTATGTAATAATACTGTATTGATATTTAAATAGTTTGGTACAAATTCACATTTATTTCCATTTTTGCCTGGGACCTGTTAGCTTCAGCCTTTGCGGTTAAGCTAGCTTTTGTCCATGCAAACGTGCATTACTTAAAAATTTACAGAGAACAGACTAAATCAAAATTGTATTCTCCTTTGAGCTTTGTGTTAAGTGTCTGCTAACTTCTGAGGGATATATTTGGCTTTTTAGCTGCTTAATGCTTCTCTATGTTTACCAGCTAGTTGCTAACGGTCGCTGTGTCTGTGGGAACTGCCCATTGGTTCGACAGCACATTGGTTCGACAGCCCATTGGTTCGACAGCCCATTGGTTCGACATCCCATTGTTCTGACCATATTAAACTCATTGTTTTGAAGTCCGTTCCGAAATCATCATGACGCCCTGTGGTTAAGGTCTGGTTAGGTTTAGGCACAAAAACCACTTGGTTAGGGTCAGGAAAAGATCATGGTGTGGGTTAAAATGAAAAAGAAAGTGGCAAACACATAAGCCGTGAGCCTGCTCCGCCTCAAGCCAGTCGCGGCGCACCATACACCCGCCGTGAGCCGTTCAGCACCGCGGACAGTCGGACTAATGGGATGTCGAACCAATGGGCTGTCGAACCAATGACATGGACCCGTGTCTTTCTGGTGCTAAGCAGCTAGCACACAGTGAGTTTAAGATTTTTTTGAGAACATCTGCCTGCTGCAGCTGGACACAAGGTTAATGATAACAGCTTATTAAATGCTCTATGGATATAACTATAACTATATGGACTAACTTTAACTTCTAGGTAGAAAAAACTCACATCACGTAGGCCTACATAAAATCAAACAGCACTGAGCTAACGCTGGCTCAACTGATTAGGTTTTAGCCACTTCAAAAAGGCCCCCCTAAAAAAGTTAATATTAGTTTTTAAATGTATGTTATATTTAGAATATTTTCACCACTTTACCTTATTGTCAGACAGCCTTATCTGACAGGGAGCTGAAGCCTTTATCTCAAGCCACCAGACTCTTTTGACGTTGGCGGAGTTGCAGGTGGAGTTGCTGGTCTGACGCTGTTGTTATTAAGCTATCGCGGCAGGTAAAGCAGTGAAAATATTCCAAATATACTGAACACTTAAACCGATATGGATTTTTTAGCTGGCTAAATCATGTTTTGCTGCAGCCTTGGTCCACATGCTGCTAGATTTAGTTAATCAAAGATGTTAGCAAAGCAACACAGTAGGCTACATTAAATAAGCACAGCAGAAACGTCATATACGTCAGACCACTGTGTTCAACCATGTATCTCAAAATGTTTTTGTTAAGGCTGAAAATGACATAACTAGTAGCCTAATATGAAGCGTGGACTGGTAGCTGGAGAGGTGCCA
Organism: Epinephelus lanceolatus; assembly: GCF_041903045.1. NCBI lineage: Eukaryota > Metazoa > Chordata > Actinopteri > Perciformes > Serranidae > Epinephelus > Epinephelus lanceolatus. Next base: position 12,861,164 of record NC_135753.1, on the reverse strand, counting down.
GCACACCTCCTGGGCACTGCCGAAGTGCCCTTGAGCAAGGCACCGAACTCCCCCAACCACTCGGGGCGCCTGTCCATGGCACCCCTCTCACTCTGACATCTCTCCACTTTGTGCATGTGTAGGTCCTGTTTGTGCATGTGTATGTCTTTCGGACCTGTGTGTTAATGACAACAGGGTCAAAAAATTGAATTTCCCCTCAGGGGGATTAATAAAGTATATAAAATAATAAAAAAAAAAATTAACCTAAAAAGTGTGGTGAGCAAAAAAGAAAATAATCTGTTTGTTGTTGCTATTTCCCTCCCAAAAACTGAGAAAATAATAAAATATATATACTGCATATTTGCCATTGCAGGGTTAAAACATTTGCTATAACAATCTGGTTTGTGCTGTCTAAAAATGCATTCCTTTGTATTCCTAAAACACAAGTTCACTCCATTTTAACTGGGCTATAGTGTTTCACAAACTTACCTCCAAAAAATCACCTGCATTTTAATGTTTTTGCCCATTGCAAACATTTTGTACTCATGACTTTGCTTGAAAATTTAATGGGCATTTTTCCAGTTGTAAATAACAGATGGTAACAGAGATTTATGTGCACCTGGATATAATCCTGCCTGACACATATTGGTGTTCTGTTTATTGACTAATGCAAATTTCCAAGGAGAAAAACTCAAGTGACCATTTCTTCGATTTAGCATTGCCTGGAGAATTCGTCTTGCCTTGACTGCCTCCTTCCACCGACTTTTTTTTTTCTTTTTTTTCTAGCTTGCCTAATTATATTGGAAAAAGACTGATGTGACAGGCGGCCATGTTGAGCTCCACCAGAAAAGTAAGGAGAACAACACTTACAGTAAACAACAGCGTTTAGATTTAGGAACTGGAGGAAAATACAGACAAAAGCCCAAAAAAGTTATTAATGGAGGAATCAAATTTACTTGGTTTATTTCCCTCACGCAAAATCACCCCAGACGGCACTGGGATTTAAACTGGCAACCTTCTGGTCATAAACGCACTTCTAATAGCCGCAGGGGTTCTAACACTGTGCATTTACAAATCCCAGGAACACAGTGAATGCTCATCTACCTTTTTATTGTTACCGAAGCTTGAGATTGCTTGGAACAGATGACACATAACCCGGCAGGGAGGGACAGATCTTTTATTGGACTCTTGAACATCCCAGAAGTCACCGCAAAATCTAGTTTTATTAGACGTACGTGTGTATGTATGTGTGTGACAGAGAGAGAGGGTGTTTGTGGGAGTTTGGCTCGCCTGCTGTTGTGAAAAGTGTGCCGCCTCTGTGGGAGTTAAGTGTGTGAGTCAGCTATGAATCACGCTTTTTCTGTACCAGTCAAATACATGCACGCACATGAACGCTCTCTCTCACACACAAATGCACACGTGTACTGTACATACAGAGATGTGAGTGCATGATTGTACAGATTAGACACTATTATACAACAAACCCACACTGACGCTGAGCTGCCAGTGTCAATTTATAGAAAAACGTGAGAGGGTATATTTTAGCATTTTTACTGGATATTCAGTAGAACAGTGATAACCAGGGGTGTGTTGCTCCCCAGGTGGTGGTTCTGCAGTTGGCAGGGGGTACAGCCAAGCCCCCAGGGACAGGGCTGGGCTTTGAAGCCAGTTTGACATGGACGCAAAACCGTGGAATCCGTCATGTGATGCAGATGGGCTCAAAAAGACTTTTTCCCCATAGACCTACATCGGGAAAAAGATGTCTATAAATCAGTGGATACCTTCTTTTTTGAGGGGCACAACCACCATGAAATGGTTCGTTTCACTATCATGATTTGAGCCATTTAGTCTGATAATATTTTGAAAGTCTAGAAAATTCAATCATTTTAGTCCCTTTCAAGTTAAGGAGTCAAAGAAGAGGTCAAACTTTTTTGGCTTCATGCATCACTGAGCAACATTCATAGGAATGAACTGCCTCCTATGCTGAATCCATTTCTCTTCATACATCTATGGATACAGCTAATAAAAAAGAAAGGAATTATTATTAATTTGAATAAAAAACACATATTAAGTCAGCTGACACAACAGCATATAACAGCCATGGTAGGTAAAACAAAAACAAAAAAAATGGAGGCAGAGGAATGGGGTAATATTCTGAGATAAAACTCAAAATTTCCAAGATTAAAGTTTTAAATTAACACATTGATAGTCTCTTTGTTTAAGTCATACATTTACGTTAAAGAAAAACATTGTACATTTCTGAGAAAAAACTTGAATATTATAAAGTCAGAATTTTGCGATAAAAAACTCATTTACCACGTAAGTAGGACGTTGTGGTGGATGAATGGCACATGACTTTCACCCTGTAAACCGGGGTTCTTGTCCTGTGTGAGTTAATTTTGGCTTATTACTTTTAGACTCAGTCAACTTATTATCTTCAGTTTTTAGGAGGTATAAAGCTTCTGAATAAACACTGTGTACATAACTTTCAACAGAATATTTAATTAGGCCCATTAGTGATAAAGTCCTATTTCGACCTAAAGGAAGGACATCCAGCTGACGGGTGACTCTATAGCATCCAAGAAGTCGGCACAACTTTCATTTTGCAACTATTTTTTAACCATAATGAGACTTCTTGAACGTTCTTATAACAGTCATTCAACATCTCAATGTTTGCTGGGAATCCCTGTTTACAAGTGGCATCTGTGGTAGGGATGTCCCGATCCAACTTTTTCACTCCCGATCCAATACCGATATTACAGCCTTGAGTTTTGGCCGATACCGATACCAATCCGATCCATATTATATTATATATATTCACTTATTTTGTTGTCAGTCATGTCAGAAAAGGTTTGATCAAGCAATATTACTCTAACAAGAACAACTTAATCGGATTAGTCAGAATGATCCACAACAGTTGGTATGAGAAACTGACCTGTTTATTGTTAACAGGGTTAAATAAACAAACTTTAAACTTGAACATTAACATTAAATAAAAAATATAGGTGGTTTGCTTTGGCTGCTTTGGCCCCTTAATAAATAGAAAATAAATCAACACAAGAAATCTTTAAAATGTCTAACATTGAAATTAAAATAGCAGCAAGACTCCACACACTTGTGCTTTGGCCCCCTAATAAATAAAAAATAGATTAACACCACAAGACATTGTTGACATTTAACAAACAATGCAGCCTTTCCTTTTCAGTTATTTTCGTAGTGTCAGTGCCAGCCTGGTGCTGCTGTTTCCTGTGTGTCTGCATGCTGGCCTGGTGGACTGATAGTAAGTGCTGGAGCGGACCACTGGAATAGACTGCTTGAATCGCGGAGCACTGGGCTGGCCAGAAAACCTGGATCGGAATCCATGAAAAACTGGACTGGAGTTCTTGGATCGGCATTTTTCCATGCAGTCTGATCCGATGCCGATGCACGTTTTTTGCTAATATCGGCGGCTGATAGGATTGGGACATCCCTAATCTGTGGTGTGATGAGGTTGATCCAACTTTGCAAAGTGAAGTGATGTGGTTCCTTGACAAAAAACAATCCCACCAAGTTTTTTTTCTCATTAATTTGTCACTTTGATCTTAAAGAATTTCAGAGTTTTTATTTATTCATTACCGTCCTCACCCTCCTCTTTTTTTTTCACCCCCTAACATGTTTTTTTTTTTTTTTTTTAACCTAAAATGGCCCTAAGAAGCATCATAGTAACACCCTGACAACTGTTGAGAATCAAATGTGATCTCACCCCTACTCGACATATTTTGACGCTTGGGCAGAAGCTCCTGGCATTTTTACTATGACCCCTGGGCCGTTTGGCATGTATCTTGATGCACAAGGGGTCAATGGTAAGTCATGCACGTCAACTCGCGTGACTTAGAAGGGGTTGACAGTTTAGGCAACAAAACTATTGGTTAGGATTAGGAAAATTGATGTTTTGTCATGACTCACTACTACTCAACTATCAATTGACCAGGGACTCACAAATAACATTGACTTTCAGCTTCTTATGGGACACACACACCAATCTCCTGGGTCAAAGTCCTGTGTGGGCCCACTGACCTCCCCTTTCACCTGAGACCTTTCGCGCTTTTTATACTATGTCCATTGCTCTGAACAGATAAGACTGATGCAGATGTTTTTAAAACCGAGCTTGTTGAAAGCCCGGTGCGTCTCATATAGAAGCTAAAGGGCGCACCAAGCAGCGTATTTTGACGCCCTGGCAGTGAGAATCTGTAAAGAGCAGAGAAGTTGAGCTGGCTAAAGACAAATGGTTGAACAGTAAGCTGAAAGTAATGAATAAAAGGCTGAAAGCTTTTGGTGAAAGAAGGAGAATTTGTTAAAATAAATGGCGGCGTTGATGAAGGGGTATTGAGTTCATCTGGGCTGTGGGGGTTTATTTGACAAAGAGAGTAGGGAACAGCTGCAGTGAAAGAGTGAGCCTTATGCAGTAGTCATTATGCTGTATGTATATATTAACTGTATAGCACTGTTTTACTTTCTGTCTCGGTCTGCGTGGGCGTGTGTGTGTGCTCGCTGATGTCGCTCACAATTTGACTCATCAGTATTCACAGCATTCACGCTCTCCCTCACTGCCAGTGATAAGCGATGCTGATTATCAGTGAACTTTCGCTACACAGTGTACATCTCCCCTTCTGCTTCTCTGCCTCTCTCTGCCTCTCTCAGCTATAGTAACACTTTGCCTGCGAGAGCCAACATTGTTTTAATCAGCTTCACGTTTATTAGGAACCAGCCGCCATTAACACTCATTAACACACACGCTGTGAGTGGAAAAAAGTGCTCAGACGCCTTACTTTAGTAAAAAAAAAAAAAACGCAAAGCCACAGTGCTGAAATACACTGTATGACCAAAAGTATGAAAATGGCATAGCTCATCTCTATACAAGATGGAGGTGCAAGGTGTATAATACTCAGTCAGAATAGCCCATTTCAAGTGACATTACTGGATTATTTATTATTCATAATGATTCATTAACATGTAAGTAGCATTTTAATATTGTAGCTGATTAAGTTGGAGCTAATATTAATTATTTAACATACTGTTAGGTAATTAAACCTGCAATAACACATTTTTGGCCACTTTTGAGGCACAGAGAACATATTGTGAACACAATACTGACATTTTAACCACATTAACCTTTGAAGTTGATATTGCGAGCTTTCTTACACTCACCGGTCACCTGCTTGTTATTGCAAATAGCTAATCAGCCAATAATGTGGCAGCAACTAAATGCATTTAGGCATGTAGAAATGGGCAAGACAACCTGCTAAAGTTCAAACCGAGCATCAGAATGGGGAGGAAAGGTGATTTAAGTGACTTTGTACATGGCATGGTTGTTGTTGCCAAATGGGCTGGGCTGAGTATTTCAGAAACTGCTGATTGTTACAACCAAGGTCTGCAGAAGACCATCTCTGAACCATCTCTGAACCAACAACACGTTGAACCTTGAAGCAGATGGTTCTACAGCAGCAGAAGACCACACCAGGTGCCACTCCTGTCAGCTAACAACAGGAAACTGAGGCTACAGTTCACACAGGCTCACCAAAACTGGACAATAGAAGATTGGAAAAACATTGCCTGGTCTGATGAGTCTTGATTTCTGCTGCAGCATTCAGATGGTAGGGTCAGAATTTGGTGTAAACAACGTGGAAGCATGGATCCATCCTGCCTTTTATCAACGGTTCAGGCCGGTGGTTCGTGGCACTTTTTGGGCCCCTTAGTACCAACTGAGCATGGTGTAAACACCACAGCCTACCTGAGTATTGTTGCTGACCGTGTCCATCCCTTTATGACCACAGTGTACCCATCTTCTGATGGCTACTTCCAGCAGGATAACGCACCATGTCACAAAGCTCAAATCATCTCATTGTCATGTTCAAGAAACCAGTGTCAAGCAATCCAATGGAGCACCTTTGGGATGTAGTCTAACTGGAGATTCACATCATGGTTGTGCAGCTGGCAAATCTGCAGCAACTGTGTGATGCTATCATGTCAATATGGACCAGAATTTCTGAGAAATATTTCCAGCACTTTTTTGAATCTATGCCACCGAGAATTAAGGCAGTTCTGAAGGCAAAAAGAGTCCAACCTGGTAGTAGCGAGGTGTAACTCATAAAGTGGCCGGTGATTTTATAGAGACTTACACTGATGAGACACAGTTTGTTAAAGGGATAGTCAGTGTATTATACCTACATAACAGTACATGTCAGTCAGACACCCATGTTTGGAGAGGCAGGCTGGTGCCATACAGTGTACTGCTCTGGGCAGGGGCAGCAGCAGAACGTATTTTAGCCAGCTAAAAAAGTCTATACATTTTAAGTGTATGCTATATTGATTGATTTCGTTGCTTTACCTCTCCGTCAGATAGCCTCTTCCAACTGGGAAACTGTTAACAGCTTTAGTTCCCAATCTCTGCTCTTGTCAAAGCCACCAGACTTCACTGAAAAAAACTAATTTTGGCTTGCTGAACACAGGGGCTGGTCTGCTGCTGCCTTGATTGGTTAGTCTGTTTGTGTTGCTGTGTGACTTTGGTAGATCCAAACTAACCCTATTAAAAGCCAGAATCAAACACTAACACAAACTAAATAACTGATTGAGGCACTGTTAGACCAGCAGCTCCTGTGTTCAGTGATGTTAAATAACTTTTTATCAATGGAGTGAAAATATTCTAAATATAGCATACATTAAAACTAATATTGATTTTTCTTGTTTTTTTGGTGGCTAAATTACATTTTGCTGCTGCTTCTCCAAACCTGGGGTGTGCCCACTGACATCTACTGTATGTATTACACTGACTATGGATAAGTGCTTCATACAGCACGTCACTTCATATGATCCAAACTATCCCTTTAATAAATGAGTTTTAAGGACACTGCAGGCAGATTGGATTTCTGAACTTTAGTCGGAGCCAGGCTAGCTGTTTCCCTCTCGCTTCCAGCCTTTAAGCTAAGCTATGCTAATGGCCTCCTGCCACCAGCTCAAAACTTAACTGACAGAAATGAGAGAGGTGTCAATCTTCTTAAATATGATTATGTTATTTGTATGCATTAAACTCATAGTAACAATTAAGTAAAGCTGTAAAATACAGTACAATATTTTACTCTGAAACACTGTGGTGTAGAAGTGAAAAATAGCATAAAATTGTACATACAAGTATCTTAAATATAAATGTACTAATTTAGTTTTAGTCCTTCTTTAAACTTAAATTGTACCTCAAGTGACCTCCACTTAACATTACAGCTGGAAGCCACACAAATCACATTTGAGCGGCTTGATCTCTTTATTCTTATCAAGTCCTTTCATGCTTGTCAGTGGGCGCTGTGAGCTGAGATATCGCTCATCGACTTGAAGTGTTTGGGGGTCCAGATAGTGGAATCAATTTGTCTAGTTCCCTTCCAAATTGAGATAACAGTGAAAGACGGTGCCGTATATTCAAAAGTGATTGCTGGTAGACCATAAAAGCTTTGTTTATTTATGTTTTAAAAAGATAAAATGACGTTTCTTTTTTTATTTTGATGGATTTTAGGCTCCAACTTATTTTTTTCCTAACGATATATGGCATTTCGAAACCGAATGCTTCATTTAGACTTCAGATGTGGTGGCTGAGGAGGGGGAGGAAGCGATGGGAGGGTGCGGAAAGCGACAAATGCTGTTTGCTCGTCGTTGATGAGAGATGGAATGTGTGTGTGTATTTGTGTGAAACAGTTTGCATGCAATTTAGCAGCTGGCTTATGAGGTTTTGCTTTCCTCTTTCCCGTCTTCCTTTTTTTCCCCCTCTCCTTTTCTTCCCATCTTATTTTTTTTTCTCTCCCATCTTTGTTAGTGTGGTTATGATAGATGAGTGTATTATGAAGCAGGGACTTGAAGCGGGGGAAATCAATGCTCATTCCTCAGAGGTGTGTGTGTGTGTGTATGGGTGTGTGTTTGGAGTGTGTGTGTTTGCCAGTTGGCTGTTTGTTAAGAGGTTAGAAGCTGGATACATTCATTGTTTTGGGAGCCAGGGGCTGCAGCTGAGCCGCTCTGTCTTGATCTGCTTTCCTTTGACTCAGCAAACCCGGTCAGGCCAGACGAACACATACACACACACACACACACACACACACACACACACACGCACGAACACACACAGTAATAATGCACGCACCCACCCACTTATACGCTCACACACTTGCAGATCTGGAGAGACCGTCCCACTCACAATACAGACGTTACACAATCCAGCAGAGAGTTCAGTCTTACCTGGGTGGCTGCCTCATTGCCCATCCATTACCTCTTTTGTTCCAGTCTCTTGACTCTTTTATCAGGTAAAGAGTTTATTTTAGGTTCTTTGCAGAGCAAAGTCGAGTTCATCTGTGGTGAACCGTTGACCAATAGCAAGCTGTCTTGACAGTGCTGACCTCTTCGGGGATGGAGAGCCCCAAATGGCTTCCAGTTCCACGAAAAAAACAATGGTTTAAGTAGAAATCAATGGTGCAAATGCATCTTTTGAAAAATCTGTGTGAAGTTATTAGTAACAAGCTAAAAGAGCTTTATTTTCTCCCTTTAGTAACTTTTAATTGAACAAAATAGTGTACAGTGGTGAGCTAAATTTCAGGGGAGGTATACATAACAGTAAAGAAAAAATAAAGAGGATTTCCAGGAGCAAGTTAGCAGCAGGAGTTTACCTATTACTGAACTAAACATGACCTCATGAGATGGCCACCATTTTTTGTCTGGAGGAAAGTGTATGTGTATTCTCTGGTCTGTTCACTGTAAAATCTTGCGTGAGCTTCGGTTTTTCATCTTCATTCTTTCTGGTTAATTTCACAACCTTGAGTTACATTTTGATGAAGAATATTGAGGCCAACATGGTGTTTCATTATTTTGAACCCTTCTCTGTTGATTCTAAGGCACGATATGGAAAAACTTGCACTTGCTACCATGACATGATTGGTACCAATAGATGCTGTAGATGTGTAATTTTACAGGATACCACTACCTTTGCGCTAGTTTTAAAATAAGTGTAAGCAAAGTCCTAGAAACTAGCCAAGCCTGGGCACGTAATGACCACCAAAATACAAGACCAAACACCCAGGCTTGGAGTATCATTGTTATACCTTTATTATATGACTTATTAGTTTGAGATTTCTTATTCCCGCCTGTTATCAAACGGGTAGAGCAGGCAGAAGTGTGATTTAACTTGAGGGACCACAGTCTGTTTGGTTGACACTCAAGTCAGTGTTTACTCGAGCCCTCTCAATGGCCGCCTGCCACTTTTTCTTTTGTGATTCCTCAACTGGTGTTATATTAAACTTGAGACTCAGATTTATGCTCTTGTCAAGGCCCCGACACAACAAGCCAATGGTCTGCTGTTGGTCAATTTTTGGCCGTCAGTGTGTCTGTTGGCGTGGATTTGGCAGTATGCAGATCAGCTCAGTGCACAAGAAGAGAAGTTGTGTCTTGAATCAGTCCTGTTGGTCGTCCAGTTTCCATTTTTTTAATGGCTCATACAGACTACTGTCACCTGCTGCTATGAAGAGTTATTTTGTCTCACGCAAGATGGTTGGCTGTCAGTCATAGTCTCTGCAGTGTGTTCAAGTGCAACTTTTTGGTGGAGACACAGGTGATATGAGGTCATGTAACAGTCTCCTTCAAGTAGTTCTGTGATGTCAGTCTGGTGTGTCTGTGCACACAGACGCTCTTCGACATGTTGAGGTCATGAAGAAAACAATCTTAATTTGCCACTTTTCCAAGCAGTACTCTGCACTGCTACAAACTGAAGGTGATCATTCCCCCACATTGAAGTTGTATACCGAAAACAGACAGACAGAAGTTGACTCAGAGAATGAATCCTACAAGTGGTCGTTTTACGTCACCAAGCTTCCCACCCATATTACACTAAGGATACAGGTGTTCTGCACAGGTGTAGTTTTGTCATCCCCATTTTACTCTGAATCCATTCCAGACCAGATTTAAAGATACAATGGTGTCCTGAGCAGAGGGTGAAGTCATACCACCTCTCTGTGTGTGGTAATCTGAGCTTCTCTGTTTGTTGTTTGTGTGTGTATCCCACTGGCTAGCTAATTGCTGCCTCGTTACAATGGGCTCATATGGTGGTTACGGATGAAAACAGCATCCCGAACAACAACATTGTTGACATAGACTAAAAATAATGGACATAGCTGTAGCCGTAGCAGTGGATAGATTACTGAACGGGCCTACCGGGCACAGATCCAGGGGCCCAAAGTGTCATGGGCCATCCTGGCCTGTATTGAACAGGAAAGAGACACAATACGACCAAAAAGACACAAGACACAAATATACCTCAAAGAGACACAAGTCAAGTACAAAGAAACACAAAATGACCACAAAAGACAGATATACCTCCAAGAGACACAAGACAACAAAAAAGACACAAATATAGCCCTAAGAGACACAAAGTGGCCTTAAAGAAACACAAAACCATAAAAAGATGCTGAAAACTACAATGAGATGCAAAAAATAACAACAAAAAGAGGCAAAACCAGCACAAAGTCTGTGTGTCTTGTTCTTATATAGGAGAGGTGGTGGGGCCTTTTGTATGTCTGCGCCCATGGGCCCATTGTCTCATAATCCGCCATGACCGTGATCAAAGTTGGGTATAACGCGTTACAAAGAAAGATGTCATCGGGTTGTTCTTGTCCTATTTTTATTACTTTCACTATTATTTGAGTCACTGTGTGTCTGTTCATGTGCCAGTCGACATGTTGTTGTAGTCACCAAAAAGCGTCAGCAGATGGCAGGAGCTACATTTGAAGCGCCACATGTAAACTGTCAAGCTACTGTATCGTCCACAGGAAGTTCCGACAAATGTTTCAGAATAAAAGCCTATTTAGAAAATGGAGGGATTCTCTAGCCGAAGTTATAAGGGGCTTTTAATTTGAAACAAGTGTTGAGTTTCAAATGACGGTGCGATATGTTAACTTTACAAAGACAACGGAGCGGATAAAAAGTAAATATATAAACACACAGAGGGATTAATAAATAACAGACCGTCTATAATGTAGTTTGTTTCAAATGAAGCTGGGAGCCTCTGCAGTTGTGGTGAGTAAAAGCCCCGCCGCTATTTGTTAATGTTATTACTTTATATCCGACCGTGAGGATGTACCATTGTTTGCTAGCTTGATGCTAATGACAGTAAGGTTAACTCAGCGGGTTGACAAAGTGCCTCTGCTGTTTCACACCATCATTTCCCCCTTTTACTCTGTGTGGTAACATCCCTAGAGGAAATATTAAAAACACTGAGGTGTTGTTGTCATACAGTTGTCTACGGCAGCAGATCATTCTGTGTTTCTACTGGTCAAAGTGACGGCTGTGATGGGAGAATTGGATCTCAGTGAAGGGCAAGTGGTCCATAACTTTAATTTTGGAGACAAAAAATGTAGGCTTAGCGCCCTGTGGTCCATTGCCCAATAGGAAATGTAGCATACTCAAAAGTACTTTAAAAGTGCTTGAGTTACTTTTCTCAGGGAGTAACGTTGGAAGTACTTTTAAAATAATTGAGTTACTTTACTCAGGGAGTAGCGCAGTAAAGTAACTGGTTACTTTTTTAAAAAAGTAATGCAGTAACTTGGTTTGTGGACTACTGTTTTGAAGACTCAAGTTTGGCATTTTGGTCATCGTCATCTTGGATTTTTTGAGCCAGAAGTGACCATATTAGGATGAGAGGGTGGAGCTGTGAAGGAGTGAGGGGTGATACTCTGAGTTATAGATGTGCTCTGAATATCGTATTTAGCTCCTTTAAGTGCAGCAGATAAACTTCTTATGAACCGACCAACAGTGTTGTCCTTCCAATATGGGAATCAGATCAGAAAACACTACCATGGGTCATTTTGAAGGCAATGACAAGTTCAGAGGACTTGGTTTCCGTAGTCCTTTCTCACAGCAGATGTTTCAGCTTGTCACAGTAGGAGAACACAGGTGTTAATAATTATAACACAAATGGTGGCTCTGTTCTATGTAAGAGTTTCCAGTGAGGGTGAGCATGCAGGATACCAGGAACCTGAAATTAAAGCAGCTAAATGAAATTTGGCCATCATTAATTTCAGTATTTACACCTGCGCCGTTCCTACTGTTGCAAGTCAAAATGTCTTCCCTGAAAAAAGGCCTATTCAGGATGAAAATAATTAGCAGACTCTTGAAGCTTGCTCACATTATGTAATCCACCCCAGTACATCACGTTTGTTTTTTCCAAAGTTACATTGTTGTAATGTATTGAAAAGCAGACTTTTTAATTACCGTGCAATGACAGTGTATGATTGACAACATTTAATTCAGACTAGACATTCACTGCGACGGATTACATGACTCAAGTTCTAAGAGTCTACAAGTTGATTTTCACGCTGCAGAGAAATGAATGGAATCCAATTTGTGTCTGGAGCTGAACTGTCAAACAAATAAATTGCAAACACACTGCCATGGTCCTCTAAGGTAATGTTGAGAGCTTCAGTACAATTATGGGTAGTAAGGCTTTCTGGCCATGATACAAGTCCACATACTGTTGATCATCTTTATCAGTCCCTTTAGTGCTGTGGGAGAAGGACACAGAGAGTGTCTGGCTTTCTTTTCTCTCTCATTTACCCTCATTTCATGGTGAGACGGGTCTCAAAGTCACACATTTAGCTCGCAAATGGATGGGAACAGAATGTTTTCTGCCTTGTGTAAAAAAAAAAAGAAAAGGGAAAACAAAACAAAAGAAGACCTAAAATGCCTCCTGTGGCACTCAGGTGTCTCTCAGAACAAGCTGTATTTTATACTTTTACCTAATCCTACTGTGGCTTTGAAACAGCGTCGGGCTGAAATCTACAAAACTGCAAACAAGCTGAAATGTCTCAAAAACATGGCGCAGCTGCTGTTGTGTTATCTGAGACAAACTGGCATAAACAGCAGTGAAAATGTGTCTAGCACTAAAAAAAAATCCTCCCTATAGGCTGACTTTGAAGAGGGAAACTGCAGGTGAAAAATATGGCAATGAAAGCTGATTAGTGCTTCTGGAGTGCAGCCCAAAATCTATAATATGAAAGTAGGGATGCATCGGATTATCGATCAGGGAGTGTTGAAGAGTGTCTTGGCTGTGGACGGGTCATGAAGAGTGACGATGTTGTAGGGATGTGATTCCCCTCCTGTGCGTTGGGCCCATTATTTCTATCTACCTTATGTGTATTCTTATATTCGCCATAAAAACATTTACGATTACAGGCAATATGATAGATATAAACACCTTTAATAAACAGTGCGGCGATAATGTAACAGCATCACAGTGTCTCAGAAGACTAGTCCATAAAAGAGTTCAGTTGAACTTATTTGACCTCACTTGCTTTTCAATCTTCCTCTTTCTTGCCATTTTACAGTTTACAGCAAGTTTGCCTCCAAAGTCTTTTCTGTTTGTAATTGAGTCCCTAAAGCTGCACTAATCAATCAGTTTTTTAATTAGCGATGACTCAAATGACTGGGTATAATGTAAAGGGGGTGGGGGGGTGAGGAACCCACAGAGAATAATCACTTGACTGCAGTTCATCTTACCCATAGAGATAGAATGGGGGTAGAATGGACACTGAACTGTTTTCCGTGGTCATATAACAAGTACAAAAGAAAATGGAGCTTCTTGTTAGTTGTTATGGTGACAGCACACATCATTTGGGCTCTCTCAGGAGTCTGACAATTCAGTTTAGCCTATTCTTACACCTGTTTTCCTTGACGCAACCGTGCAGCAATCTGTGGGTACATTTCAAATCATATACTTTCTCTTTTTACTTTTAGAAGGTACTGCAGCTGCCCTTAAAAAGTACGTACTGTTGCATGCAGTGTGCACATAATCGAGACATACAACTTTCCCATGACATAATTTTGACCCCTTTTTATCTGTTACTCGGATCGGGTATCGGCACCAATCACGTTATTTTTACAAAATCGGAATCGGTAATAAAAGATCGGAGTCGAGACAACACGTTCAGCGGCCACCGCTTCTCTCTTTATTCCGACCAACACAGCCACACTTAATGGTGGAACCTCGCCTACCACAGCTCTACAGCGACTCTGGAGGGACAATTTGTTTACAATTCAGAATTTGTTTACATTTTGAGCTGCTGAATTGCTGATAAGCTTTTTGGATACTATTTGAATAAAAAACAATTATGTGACAACATGGATGCAGTCTTTTTTTCCGTTTCTTAATGCTTTGCAAAGTATTGGATCGGACTTGGTTTCAAAATAAAGGACTCGGTATCGGATCGGTATCCCTATCTGTTACCTTGGAGATCAAAGAAAATGCTGTTCATCGAGCTTGCCAAAGACGTGCGTCAACTCAGAGAGCTCTGCTGCTGTTACTTTTGCAATCTATGTTGTTTATAACAGTAAAATTATATCTGCATTTCTCTGTCATTGTTATTTATAGTCATGTCCTTTTGTTGTCAGAATCTTTATGATTATTTTGTTCCCTTAAACAAATAATATTCCTGTTATTACTATTCAACTGATCATCAGTCACTTGGATGTGCTGTCATCCGTCATTGTGACTTCTGACAGCTGTCAGCAAGCCATCAAGCAGTCATCTCTGCGGCTCAGCCGATGTGACGAATCTTCTGCTGTGCAGAGGATTGTGGGTCAGAATAGCCAGAAAAGCATGCTGGCTTGCATACTGCAAATGCGACACAATGTAGTAGAACATCCTGGTATTTTTGATATAGGCCTACTGCATTGGACATATGAAACTGTGGACAGGGTTACCTCTTACAAATATTTAGATACCTTTTTTGATGAACATCTTAAATTTGATGTTAACACTGTAGATGTTGTGAAGCAAGGGCAACAGACCTCCTCTGTAAACTGTAATACTTTTCCATCAGTCCCATCACCCTCTGTCTTTTCTATCAGTCTTTTTATTGAGAGCCTTCTAGGTTTTCTATTTATCTGCTGGTTTCACAGCCTCACATTGAAGGACAGAAGCAGTTTACATGGATTGTTAAAATGTGCTCCGAGATCACAGGAGTGACACAATGGGACTTGACCGGTTTTGCAATAAACAAATCCTCCGGAAAGCCACAAGTATTTTAGCTTCTTCTGGACATATTCTTGTAGGGGAATTTTCTCTGTTGCCATCAGGGCTTTGTTATGTTTTGCCTGCTTGTAAAACTAACTGGTATTCAAAATCTTTCATTGCCTGAATCTGAATCATACTATGTACTGGGACATACTAAATCTTTTTCTTGCATACTGAATATGATGGCAGTATGGGTATTGGAACGCATGGCATGTTTCTGTCTTTCACAGAACAAAGACTAGCCCTAACCTGAGCTTAATTGCCTTGTTAACTCATCGTAAAACACACTTCATTCAAACTCTAGAGGAACAAAATAAAACTTACCAAAACCATCGCTGTTAGTCTTGTTAGTCACTGAGTTAGTTAGTCCACTGTTCCAACAATTACGTACTCTGGTTTGATCGAAATAAATCCTTATTTCACCAAGTTGGATGTAAAAAATATGCTGTCTCTGCATGCTGTATTCACTTCGCAGAATCTCTGACTTATTCATTGGAGCACTGTTGCCAACTCCTCAGTAAGAAAAGTAGCTATTGGCTGTCGGCTAAAAGTCGCTAGAAGTCCCTAAATGACGTCATCGCCTAATTTGCATAATTGTCCATATGCATGTAATTGTAATGGCTGCTGTAGGAGGGAGGAATAACGTCGGGACTCGTGGAAGAGACCAAATCTGAGTAAAAAACACCCTGAATATGTTTAGAACTCCAAATGAACCTTCTTTGAGTGATTTATATTAGACAAAGAAAATTTTACATTTACATCCCGCCCTGACTGTAAACCAGGTCGGGATCAGCCAGCGGCGGTTCCACGCATGCGTGATTCACTTGCAGTCTGGACGTGGAGGGGTTAACATTTCCTGCTCTGACTGCAGCTGGGAGGGAGGACTGGGCCATCTGCGAGTGCTTTGGGGCGAGAGAGGAGCCCACGGCAGCATCCGCTGCTCATTGAGAAGAATAAGAATGAACGTGCTCTCACGTGAGAGTCAGAGTCAGAGTCTCCAATAACATCAGAAAAAGTCGCTAGATGTCCATTCTGCTGTAATTCTGTTTCTTTGAAGTCAGCTCCATTAAGCTCTCCAGCTTCTTTAAGCTGACTGTTTTAGTTTTACAACTAACTATCAGTTATTTGCTGGTTCAGTCTGATCTGTTTCTCTAAACCTCCAGGAGAAATAAGGAGTTCTTTTGCCGTGCTCATAGGCTTCTCAGATGTTTCTCAGCTTTAAAAACAGATAAAATACACAGAGTTAAGACGTGTATTTGATCACTGAGATAAATGTCTGAATTGTGCAGGCTCATTTATACACCAATTAAGTTTTCTTTTTGATCTTACTGTTATCTGAAGAGCTGAATATTTCAGACAAATAAAAACGACTTCAGTGAGAGAGGAAAAAGAGCATTTTAAGGTCTTAAATTAGGATCGGACTGAGACAATAGGAAGGCTATTTCTCCGGAGCTGAATTTAACAAGTATGAGAAAATGGTCAAATCCCATATTGATGTTATATTGAGTTCAGTTATGTCTAGGAGAAATAGGCTGGACAAAAAAAAGAGATTTTCCTTTCCTCTGGGCAGGCAAAGTTAGCGACTAGCAGGATGAGGCTTTAGTGGTGAATTTGGCAGCAAAAGAGTCGCATATTTCTGTCAGAATTAACACGTGAATATTGGACTTATGATCATCAGGTGAACGGAAACATGACTCAAAGTGATGCTAATGTTGCTCTGTATCAACTGGATGTGTAATTAAGCAACTGTTTGCTGACAAGTTGGTCATATCAGCTTAAAACATGAGGATATGTCAGTGTTCACATCTTGTTTCTGCACCTGCAGATCTGCCAAAAACATATGTTTGTGCAGGTTTGAAGTGTTATTTTGTTGAAACACATTAAACAAATCTGCCTGTTAAGATTATTTCATGTGTTTGTTGAAACAGATTAAACCGAAGAGTTGAAGATTTTACAGTTAAATTAGAGACAGTGACCTGTTGACTATTTTTACAGTGCTGATTTTATATAGAGAATCCAGATAATAAAGCATAATGGTAAAATACAGAAAATGTGGTGCCAGCCCAGGATTTTTCTAGTTAATAGCTACAGAGGAGTTTGATAGAAGAAACATTTTCATCAACAAAACATCATGGTTTGTTCTCAGTCCCTTTATTTGCGGTCGTGATCTCATTTTGCCTCAAATCTGAGTCAATTTATTGTGAGTAACCCTCATATAATGTGTGTGTTTGCTCCAGGTCTGGACGACTGCTTGCAGCAATACGTGTGTGTGTTTGAGCGCGGAGGTGTGTGCGGGGAGAGGCTGCTAAGGATTAGCCACGCTGAGCTGGAGGAGCTGGGAGTTTCTCGCATCGGACACCAGGAGCTCATTCTGGAGGCGGTGGACTTGCTCTGCGCTCTGGTGAGTTTCTGTGTGTTTGTCTCTCAGTTTCGACGCAGTGCTGAACCCTCATTAAGCGTCCTTACTGCTGCAGCTGGTAATGTATTGGTGTTCTGCTTGAATGCACAATGTGATAGATTGCACAAAGTAAATTGTCACTGTGCTGCATCAAATCTTTGCATCTCCGAGTTGTTACAATCACAAACTAAGAGGAAAGTTTTAAAATATTCAAACTCAGGGAGAAATGTGACGTGTTGTGTTTACCAAAACAGAAGCACTGGAGAAGATACAACTGAAAATCCTGAATTACCAGTGGTGGAAGAAGCACTCAGATCTTATACTTCAGTAAAATTAGCAAAACTGTAGTGTAGAACAAGTAAAAGTCCTGCATTCAGAATTTGACTCAAGTAGAACTACAAAAGTATTGGCATCGAAATCTTACTATATCTTACATCTGTGTGTGTGTCTGTTCCACATTTTTCTTCTCCTCACTGACTTGGTCAATCCATGTGAAATTTGGCACAGTGGTAGAGGGTCATGGGAGGATGTGAATGAAGCAATATTACATCAGTTGGCCAAAGGGGGGGCTATAGCAACCGATTGAAATTACAAACTTTGAATGGGCATATCTCATGCCCGTATGTCGTAGAGACATGAAACTTTGCACAGAGATGCCTCTCCTCATGAGGAACAAATTTGCCTCAAGAACCCATAACTTCCGGTCATATAGATTTTCTGCCATTTCGCTTTTTTTGAAAAACACTTCAAATCGATCTCTTCCTAGGAAGTTTGACCGATCTGCATGAAACTCGGTGAACATAATCTAGGGACCAATATCTAAAGTTCCCCCTTGGCAAAAGTTGGAAAACTTACTAAAACTGAGCTTCTATAAGGCAATGAATATTGCGGAGGGCGTGGCTCATCACATAAAGGTGTATAACATCTCAGGGGTTTCACTGATCACCACGCAACTTTGTAGGCATATGACCACACATAATCTGAAGGGACCCCTCCATTATTGACCTGATCAGACAAAATGGGGGCGCTAGAGAGCTAATTTCTTATCTAGGCCTAACCACCATATCGATTTTTACTAAACTTGGTAGATATGTAGAACAGGACGCCTCAAGGTGACTGGAGAAATTTAACTCTAATTGGCAACTGGGTGGCGCTATAACAACAGAAAAATGCTTAAAAATGGCTAAAATGCCACCGGTTGCTGTGGCTCCCCCTGTGGACGAATGTCTTTTTTTTTCTTCTAATTTTTGGTATGACTAAGTCATGGTATGGTATGCTGTACATAATCACAGAAGCTGTCAGTGTGTTATTCTGTCAGTCAGTCATTCTGTCTGTCCCACGTTTTTCTACTCACTGACATGGTCAATCTATGTGAAACTGCACATAGGCATTGAGGATTGGCATAGGTAGAAGCTGACAAAGCTACCAATGGGTATGGACTAGTATAGATAGAAAAAATAAAAGTACTCATTATGCAAAATGGTAGCTCCGTCAAACACAACCATACAAACTCGAGCGACAAATTAAGCGACATAAGATTATTGTTGCATAAAATGAACTTATAAACATAGCTTAACAAGAGTTATCACAATTACCACAAGACCAATGTCGCTTACCTCTCGTATGGAGCACAACAGTAAAAGGGGAAAGGCAAGGCGGGAGACAGCTAGGTGGTGTACCCCCAAAGGTGAACACATTATTGCTGCACAATGACCCTGTTACACACCATCACAGCTCATCTCTTGATCCTTTAGTCTGTTTTCATATGTCTGTTGCTTAGCGTTACACAGGTTTCGGTGCTCTGATATGTTGTAGGATTATCCAGGTGCCCCGATTTGGTCTGGCTAGGTCAGGCTGGCAGAATGGTCCTTTTCAGAATAATATATGTAATATCATGGTGTATTGTAATAATGTGTATATTACTTTAATGCTGCAGCTACAAGTTTATATATAAAGTTGGGTAGCTTATAAATTTACATGGGAGGAAGGGGAAATATCACAATATTTCAGGGTATTTTAGCGATAGTGATATTATTGATGATATGACAAATCAGTAAAAAAAAAATTGTTATTAATTTATGAAAATAGAAGTGCAACAAAATAAGTGTTTAACAGTTTGCCTTCAAATATTCAGTAAGAACGGAACAAAAATGAGTAACTGGTAAACAACAGTTACTGTAAGATTCTGTATACAATATTAATAGTTAAACAAAACAAAAAAATCTACCAAAACAGCTCCCAAATACAAAAAAGTACCCTGGGATCTATATATATATATTTCAACAGGTGATTTCCATCTCTTTAGCAAAATCCTAAATGATTGAGTTGTGTGTTTTTTTGTTTTTTTTTCCACCTGGACCTTTATGCTCTGTCATTTCTCCTTTAATCATCACGCTGTGACAGGCTGTAATGCTACAATATGAACATTCACATGTAGTTTTTGTCGAGCCGTGAGCAGCACGAAGGTTTACATATGACAAAATCACTTGATGACACAGACTCCCGTGTGCGCACGGTGAGAGAGGAGAGGGAGAGCCGCTGAATGAGTTCCCTCTGAGTGGTAAGTCACTAAAAGAGTCAGAGGAGTCCGGGGCTGTTCATAAAACATTCAGGACGCCACAGTTTATTCCACACTACTGAAACTGCTCCTCTTTTTGGAACCACCGCAGTGTCTGTAATAATTTCACTTTCAGCCATGCTTGTTGTTGCTGTGGGTAACAGTATGACGTCAATATGTCAACGAGTCGAAATATCGCGTGTATCACAATATTAATTTTCATCATATTAAAAACAAGACCATATTATGGTGAACAAGATGATATGGCACAATTGGAGTGGGAGGATCGATAAAGTCCTGTCTCAGCCAATAAAAATACATCATAATTTCTTTGTTGATTATGTTTTGTAATATTAATCTGAATCTTTTAAGTTTCTAAATACAATACATGTGTAAATGTACTTGATAAATGATAGGTCAAAGTGTCTAGTAGTAGTAAAGAGGCTGCTACATGGGCATCAGGTGGCTCTTCTCTATTTTTTCGCAACTGGAATAACACTACAAAGAACTGTGTCAAATGTCAAACAATTTGTTTAAAAGATAATCAAAATAAATACCTTAATGTACCAGAGGCAATGTGACACAGCAGAGCAACCTCGTGGGTGTTTTTACATTGCACATTATACATTCTATAGTAAAAACAATCCAGTCATTAAGTTCAGTACCACTTCATGTAGCCGATGCCTCCAAACCCTACATAATCAGCTGCATTATCACTTTGTAAAACTGAATATACACACAGTAAGCAGGCACCAAAAAACATTTCCTGTGCCCTGCTCACATGATGTGTTGTGTGGCTCCATGTATTTCGGCTATAAGAATGCAACTTGACAAATAGGAAAAAATACTTCCCTTAGTACAAGTGAAATGAAATGAAGTAAACTTAAGTGTTATTAGACTCAGATAAACCAAAAGGGACATGTAAACGAGTAATTAGTGTTGCACTTTCCTCTGTGTGCCATTGTTTAGTCATAAAACTCCAGGAAACAAATGGATGTAAACATGAATAGATAAAACACTTAAGGTATTTTAAAATAACAACAGTTGGTGCGATGACCTTCTCTGTACCAAAAATGTAATATAAGTCATTAATATGCACCAGACTCCTTAAGAAAAGCTGGTAAACATGTTGACAAATAAGATGCTAATTAGTATTCATGGTGGGTCAGTGTCTGGAGGTTCAGCTAATCTTTGTTTATGTCTGTGTGTGTGTGTGTGTGTGTTTGTGTGTGTGTGTGTGTGTGTGTGTGTGTGTGTGTGTAGAACTCAGGTCTGGAGACGGAGAGCGTCAGGACTCTGGCTCACAAACTGGGTGCCTCGGCCAAAAACCTGCAGAACTTTATTTCCGGCCGCCGCCGCAGCAGCCAATCGGAGAGCAGGAGTTCGCGGCGACTCCCCAATGATCTGCTGACCTCCGTGGTCGACCTCATCACCGCCGCCAAGAGCCTGCTAGCCTGGCTGGACAGGTAATCTATTTACAGGCTCAGAGATACACTCTTCATTTCACTTGTACACAGACATGATGATTTAACATGAAGGCTTTACTATTGTCAGCAGGATAACTACTTTTCATAAATAATAACATTAACAATGAATCTGGATGTCAGACATCATCAGTTATTTACACCTGTGTTTTTCCAACTGTGTCGTGTCAAAGTGTTTTCCATGAAAAAGGCTCTTCACACCCACGCAGGTGTTTTCAGTTGTAGTGGTTCATGTACATGTGAAGATAGACACAAACAAATAGAGTGTGGCTCCTTTTAAATGAGCTCAGCTCACTGTATTAGTGTTGATATTGTATTTTATGGTGATGGCAGCAGTTTGTTGAAACCTCTGTAGTCCTTTTCACCAAAGTGGGAGGTAATTTAATTTACAGAAAGTCCTGATATCTCTGAGTTGGATTTAAAAGTTGAAGGAGGCAGTGATAGTTTTGTTTGGTATCCAGACAAGTGTGTATTTTTAGACCTCTTTTTTCTGGTTAAAGATTAGGTTCAGAATAAATATGATCCTTTTAGTAATTACAATTAGTTTTGTATTTACATGTATGTATGGTGGATGCCAAGAGCCCATGCACTACAACAGCCCTAAAAATTTCTATTCAGAGAAATACTTCGCAGCTTCAAAAAATGATGCAAATTTAAAAAAAAAAAAAAACATACAAAAATTAAAAACAAACACAACAACAGAAATGAGCTGCAAATTAAAAAAAACTGCTTTAGCAGTCAAAAAGTCAAAAATGAAAGCACACTGAAACAAATGAAGCAGAAAAATGCTCCATATCCAGTCAACACAACAGAGGTACTCCAGGCCTCTAGGGGGAGTGCTGAGTGGAACAACTTCATTTTTGATTTTTGGTCTTGTGGGTAACCTGTGACGGTGTGACATGTGCTTCATGGTAAATGGGAAGCAGCTCTCTCAGGGTGTCACGGTGAAGATGGCAGACGGCAAAGAGTGATGATAGTCAGCAGAACTGCTGTTTTGTGGTGAATACTGCAATAAAGCCATTGTTGTGAACGGCACCCGAACGTCTCACCATCCTTCCGTCTGCAGAATGATCCAAACCGCTAGAAGCTAGCTACCGGCTTAAAATGAGCCAAGCTGATTTAATGTTAATAAGCCAGCGTGTTACTAACTTCAGTTCGGAGCTGGTAAGTTGTCACTGAGAAATCAGACCTGTTGCTCTTTTATAGTATTGTAAATGACTAAGTCCAAATTCAAGAATACATATCTTTTAATGTTGCTTTTTGACTCGACTTTACTTCCCGCCTTCATTTGTTTCGACTTTCTGCAGCATTTTTATTTCTCATTTCCTGCACATTGCTGTTGTTGTATTTGTTTTGGATTTTTGAATTAGCATCGTTTCTGAAGCTGTAGCACCTTTCTCCTAATGGAAATGGGCCAGCGTAGCTTGTTTGCCCCTGTCAGCCACCGTAGACATGTATTTTTGATCTGAAATAATTATTTAAATTGTCAGTTAGTAAATGGACAGCAATTAATAACTCTATAGGCAACATTTATTTATCACTGATTAATTGTTTGAGATAAGATGAAATACAAATGAGGGAAACTATACAAGAGCAATTAAACTCAACATCACAAGCGAGCAGTACACATGTCTTAAGGGAAGTGACATTTAGCAATATTTTTAATGTACTTTTTTAATGCAAAAATGCCAAAAATTAACTGGTTCCATGTTAATAAATGTGAATATTTTCCTCTTTCTTAATATTCTGTTACAGTAAACTGAATATCTTTTGGTTGAACAAAGCACATTCTAACATTTCATACCCTGAATGAATAATCGATCAATCAAACAATTAAAAAGTAAGATAATAATTAATTGAAGCCATAGACTGTTTAAAATAATGAACAGTGCCTCCATGAAGTCACCCATTGGTTTGTGGACTCCCGTTTTGGCATTTTGACTGTTATCATCTTGAATTTTAGGAGCCAGAAGTGACCATATTTTGAGGAGAGTGTGAAGATAATTGTAACGCTAGCTGCTAGCTTGTTTAGCATTGTGCATTTACAGCTATATACAGCTATGGCTAACTATGATAATGCTTATGCTAATTTTTGCTTGCGAAAATCAGGCATGAAACTGTTAAAATAAAGCATACATACTGGAAAAAGACAACATTAGAGGGTGTTTTAGTATAACCAAACACTGAGCAAAACTTTTTAGGCGACCAAAATGTAACGATTGGATATTATGTACTGAAAACATGCTGAAACAGTGACAGCTATGGCTATGCCTGTACACTGTGAATCTGGGGTTATGCCATAGTTATGTTACTTATAACACACACCTGTCATTCAAAGTGGCCAATTCCTTAATCATGCTAACTTTAAGCCTTGTTAAAATTTAATCTGGTGAGTTATGTAAAAATTCACCACCTGTACAGTTGAGTCCTAAAACTTTTTTTGTTCCAGATAATCATGTTTATTTCTGATGTAAAGTCGGGCATTTGAACATAGAGGTCTATGAGGATTGACTCGCATTTTGGAGCCAACCTCAAGTTCCCATTCAAAAAACTGCAGTCTGTCACTTTGGCCATTTTTGGCTTCATTTTGCAGTCCTGGAGGTTGCTGCTAGGTTGCAGCTCTAATGTTTATAATGCTTAATATGGAAAGTAGAGTCATAAATCTTTCCACTGTTGATATCTGTTGATCCAGTGCCTGTAAATGTTTTCTATTTTTTCTGTTTGTACAACTAAAGCTCCCATCTGCAGAACACAAACTCTCCTGCAGCTGCTGTTTGCTGACATCTTTTGAGAAATATGCTTTCTTCCACAGGAATAATGTCAGACCTTATTCTCACTGTGTTTCAGTGTCTCTCCCTCCATTCTCCTCTCCCTTCTGTCACTTCATTTATTCATGACTCGATACGATCTCCTGCACACGATGCACACGTCAGATACAGAACTAAAGGTCTTTGACATCAGCTTCTTGAAATGCCGGGCACCCACATCTGTCCTCAGGCCATCTAGACACACAGAAAACCATAGAGCCACGTCCGCAAGCGCACTCAGACCCATAGAAACACCCACACACTTTGTACAAAAAACACACATTTGCAGACACACACCCACATGACACGCACTTATGCAAGTGCACGCGTGTTCGCCCACGCACGATGATGCAACTGTAAATGGCAAAGCGACATTGAGAAAGTGATAGACTCAGCAGAGCTGACGCTTCATGCTCTCTATTCTTCATTTCTGAGACATATCTACGTGTTCGGGCAGTGTCAGATACTCCCTTTTTATGCTTTTATCCTGCATATTACATGTGCCAAACGGGAAGAAAAGAGCATTTTCCAGCTGTGTGAGGGCACCGGTACATTTAACATGCACATGATCCTGCCAAAGCTATTGTTTCAATGAAATCTCATTGCTTAAAATTGATTTCTTCTGCCTAGAAATAGCAAACAAGCGAGTGAGGCAAGCCGAATTTGAGCTGGATGATGTGTTGAATTCACTAATAGACCCTAACGATGTGGAAACAGGTCAGGATTTCAAAGCACGTTGGGCTACAATCTGTCTTGTATTTATACCCACAAGATGACTCCTTCTTCGAAGGTTAACACCGGCAGCAAATTAGCATAAAGCATGTTAAAACTGAACTTTCATCTCCCTCTGATTGCTGGTTATTAGACCTCTCAGGGATGCGGGAAAAGTGCAACATCAGTTCAGCTCTCAGGCAGCAAATGTACAGCACATTCAAGTTTCACTCTAATGACTCGAAAAGACATTTTGCAACCTTTTCAGAACAGCATGTGTACAGCACAGATCGCCTTTTTCCAGGCTTTTATTCCCTGATGTGTCCTTATATTATCTACTTTTCCCTGTCTCACTGGTGACAAACACCATTTTCATCTCCGCACTGACATCAAATCGACACACTGTGCAGAAGGCTTTGGGGGAGAAAAGCGATGTTATCATTCCAGGATGACTGAAATGGGCAGCATTTCTTGTTTCTTTGAACTCTTCACTTCCTTTTTATATGCACATTTGAAAGCACCTACCTATGAATTAATAACATGGCCACAGAGACTGCTAGAGTTTATCTGTGAGATATTTTGCTGATAGCGTAAAAATGTAGTAGTTGTTTTTTTTTGTATTTCTGGCCAATGTGGTAAATGAACAGACTTTAAATTTGGATCAAAACATGAGGGAAAGGGGTGAAGGGCATTGAGAGAATCAGTACTAGCCAGTGGGCAGTAGCACAAAATTACTAATGTGATGAAATTTGAAGTACATTTACTCAAGTACTGCATGTAGATGTGTACATGTTTTTTGGTAGCTCTACTTTACTTGAGTGTTTCCATTTTATGCTTCTTTATACTCAATTACATTTCAGATTTCAGAGAAAAACTCCACACCATTTCTTTAACAGCAAGAGATAGTTCATTTTCAGATTACATGAAAAACATTAAATACGAAGCATTGTTAAATACTAAACCAGTGGTTCCTCAAGTTCATATCAATGGGCTTTATAACTCTTATTATTTTTTTATAGTACTTAGATTTGTTTGAAAGTGTAATGCATTCATTTGACAATGCAAAAAAAAAATCTGCTCTTGTTTTCCAGTATTAACAAGATGATTATCTCAGAGTCATGAGAAACGTTTTCATGGGGAAAAAAGCTCTTGTTGTTTTTAAGCCTCCACACCCATGATAGACGTGGCCAGAGGCGTCATGTTTTCGGGTCGTCTGTACATACCTACATACATATGTACATCTGTCCCTCCCATTCGAGTGAATGTGATATCTCAAGAACACCTTGAAGAAATTTCTTCAAATTTGGCACCAACGTCCACTCGGACTCAATGATGAACTGACTAAAATAAGGTGGTCAAAGGTCAAAGTCACTGTGACCTTTCATCCATTGCATTTTCATGAATGCAGGCTCTCAAAAAGGTGTTGAGGGAGTTTCCTCAAATTTGGCACAAATGTCCTTTCAGACTCAAGAATGAACCGATTAGAATTAGAATGGTTGAAGGTCAAAGGTGACTGTGACCTCTCACAACATGTTTTTGGCCATTACTCAATTCATACGCTAATTATGACAAAATTTCACAGAAATGTCAAGGATAGGCTATAATAATGAAGTGATGACAATTTTTATCCAAAAGGTCAAAGGTCACCTTCACTGTGACATCATAATGTTCTGCAAAAACATTTTTCTGACCATTACTGAACGTCATATCTCAGGAACAGAAGGGAAGACATTTGGTCGGATACTTAATTGGTGACACTAATCTTGGGTTGAAAACCTTGAAACCTTGTAACTTTGCTGATTGTACAGTTCTTCAGTGCTGCTGGGGGGAGGAGGTGTATGAGGCGTAAATGTTTCTCAGATATGGATGTAAACTCTAAGTGCAGCTTGACTGGTTTGCGAAGGCGTACAACCGTAAGGTGGTAATTCTAGTTTTTCCCTTAATTCTGCGGTAATCATTTTGTTGATTCAGAAAAAACATAAGTAGATTTTTTTCCATGAAAAGTGAACTCTTAATTCTGCAATTATAATCTTGTCAGTAAAAAGATAGGAACAGGGGCTGGTTGCACAAAGCACCTTAACTTTGTTCCTTGTTTTTCCTTAGCTAAAGAAATTACTTAAGGGTGTTGCACAGACTCTCTTAAAAGTTTTCCTTAGTCAAGAAAAGACATTAAGGCATTAACTACACTGAAAGAGATTTTACAGCAGTGAATTTCTACTGTTTCCACGGAGACCATTTGTTTTCTTGCACTTGCGCTTGTGATAGCCTACCTGTTATCGCTATCTCATCCTTCTCTTGCTGGGATAGGAACTTCACCACGGTGTTCAGTAGACGGGTGAGGGCGTTTCAAACCTGGTGAATGACACAGCACACAGATGACTTGTGTACATGAAATTCCTCTGCAAAAGCTGATTGGAAAGATCCAGCTGCGTAAAACCGCAGCGCAATCCTTCATTGTAACAGGGCTGGAAGAGTGCAACCTCGGAAAATTTTGGCAAATTGACAACATCGTAAGTATGCCGAATTAGCAATGAGCGATTCCTGTTTGCATTGTACCCATGGAAGCACAGATAACTATCACTGGGCAACTTTTATACTCAAGAAAACTAAAAGATTTAATGAATCTCAGCCAAATTCAGGAGTTAGAAGGAGTGTCTATGTTAGACAAGATTTATGGACACTTATTCGGGATGGACATCAGATATAATGATATACTCACAAAACATAAGTCACACTGAATCTAAAAATATGGGTATCATGTCTGTGAGGTCAGATTTGACTATGCAGAACTCTTAAGAAGTTTCCCATACCTCATACAATTGAACAGAGCTAACGTCGTAGCGTCATCTGAGTGTTTTCTGAGGGTTGTGTGAGGGTTTGATCCTGACAGTTAGCAAACAGTCTGTGTAGCCTTAGGTCCTGCATATATATAGCACGCAGCCTCAATACTGATGACCCAAATCACACACACACACCACAGATACAGCATACACTAGAGGCTGTGTCCGAATTTTAATCTGGGTCTTTAGAACAATGACGTAAAATAATGGTGTGTGTCTTTATGTGTGTGTGTGCCTCTGTTGTTCGTCACTCTGGTGCAACCAGTGATGGAAGTGCATTTTCTCAAGTACTGTACTTAAGAACAAATTTGAGGTACTTGTACTTAAAGATTTGGGTCAAGCATTTCTCAGTATAAACCTCAGTATAAATACATATGCACAGTGGTGGAATGTCATTTTGTACATTTACTGAAGTACTTAAGTACCTTAACTTATTCAGTTTATGACACGGCGATACTCCATGACACCAATGGAGTTATACTATTTGTACTATACTAAAGCCTTGTGAGAAGTGGTAACCAAACGTCAGATATCTTACACTGAGATGAACAAAACATTCATTTTGGACTCATCAAAATTTTGAAAATGATGAATTTCCAATCATAATAATTCACTCATTTTTTGTAAAAGCTTTGTGGATTTTTTAAAATTATTAATCTACATAAAAGTGTTATCAATAAGACCTCTAAAAGGGCAGTATTTGATGACATACACCTGTACCTCTACCTTATAGCCATCATAATGTCATAAAATAATGTAATTTATACCATTTATTCAGAGAGACAAACACATTGGACTTTTATCTGATCATTTGATTCTTATTTTCATTTACTGAAGATTTTTTTTAATATAATTTGGGGGCAATTTAAAGTTTCCAATTTGCCCGAAGTTATTGTGACCCAGCCTGAGCTGAACAACTTGCAGCTTCCTTCACCTCTCTGTCGCCGTTATACTTCCTGTTGTTGTGCATACAGCTCCAAAATCCCTTCTTCTTTTTCTTCTCCTCATATTCTTTCTCCCCCTTCTCCTGTGTGTCTTTTTCTTTCATCTCAGTCATCTCCTCCTTTTGTTTGTCTGCCTTCTCCTCCTTTTCTGTCTTCTGCTGCATTTTGCTTTTCATCCTCTCCAACTCTGTCTTTCCTCTGTCTTCTTGCGAAACAAGAAACCTCTTTTCTTCTTCTTCATTTCCAGACAGAGCTCCTCCAGTTCATTCTTCTCTTCCTCCAGTTGCTTGTTCTCTCCCTCCATCTGTTATACCTCCATCTCCCAGGTCTTTTGTTTCTCTGCCATGAGAGACAGGAGTTCACCTACTTTGCTCCACAGCTGGTTTGAGAGCTCAGTGAACTTCAGAGAGAGATTATCCCTCTCCTTCATGAGGTCCAGGATTCTGGTGTCCCTGTCATGGATCTGCTCCTCCACCTGTTTCAGTTTTTTCTTGAAATCAAGCTGCAGCTTCTGACACTCAGACATCACCATCAACACCTGGTTGTTTTTCTTAGAGACTTTTTGTTTCTCTGCCTCATGGTGACTATCTCGTTGCGCTTCAGCTTGTTCAGGTGCTGAGCTGCATCCATTTTGTCCGCCTGGAATTGGAGCCTTGTCTTGAGATTTCTAACTCGTGCTCTCTGATGGTCTCCTGGCTCCTTTTGTGTTCTTCTGCCGACTCTCTCTCCCTGATTTCCAGAAGTTCCTCCAGTCTGCTTATTTTCTGCTGACCGTTGTCGATGGTGTGGCAAAGGCTCTCCCTTTCCTTCAGGGATTCTTTCTTGAAATCCACCAGGTCTTGAATCTCTCTTTTCATCTGGTAGATCTGCTCGTGAGCACGATCAAGTTCAGCTTGCAGATGGAGGGAGACTTTGGGAGGTGGTGGACAGTCCTGCCGACTGCCTTTTCTTGGGTTCTTTCTTTTACCCATGGCACAGTCTGTAGCAGACGGTAGTTGTCTGTCAAAGAGTTTTCTCTAGCAGACTTGAGCTGTCTGTTGTAGACTCAAGATGTCTTTCGCAGACTTGAGTTGTAGCAGACTGTAATTATCTCTTGTAGAGCTTAGTGGTTGTTGCCTTTACTACTGATACTACTGCTTGTTTTTTATGTTAAATACATATTGTAACATATTATAAATACATACAATATTATAATTCTATGTACCCCAGTTCCAGAAATTCATTCATTTTCCCTAACAGACAATGTCAGGCAACTGACAACTGAAGCTTCTCTATAATTTGAATCTGTATGAAACTCTGGTTCTTTGGGTCGAAGGTAAAGCGCAAAAGGTATAAGAAAGGTCAACTATGACTCCCAAAGTGCTTATTGGCAAAAAACATCCAATCATAGTATGTATGCAGTCATTAGCAAGCGCGTTAGCTGCAACACATTCCTTATCGTTAACACCTTGTTCACACCTGAATAGTCTATTATGTTAGGATACGCCTGGGGCCTCATTTATAAACATTGTGTCGGCACATAAAAGGGCTTTAAAGACCCTCTTCTCTCAGGAAAAAGGTTTGTTTTTATGAAAACCCTTTTTTCCTCACTTCAGTGGAAACTCTGACAATGCATACAAATGTGCACAACTTTAGGAATTGATTGTGCCATAGGCAAAGAAGCATAATAAAACCACAAAGGTCTAATAACCCTTCTCACGCTGTTTATTTAAGTCAACACCCAAAACTGTGCTGTTTTATTTGTTTGTTTGTTTCCAAAGCCTGGATGAAACGACAAGTAGTAAGGAGGAGGTGTGTAAAGTGGTGCACTCTGAACAGAGTGGCCTATTTACCTGGTTCTCTAATGCAGCTTCATTCATCCATCTACCGGAGCTGTGTCCCCTTTTTCTCTGTGGAAGAACATTACTGTTGAATCTCCCTCGAGATGGCCATTTGTGTATCAGTTTCTCACTCTCTGTTACATTGAATTCAAGGAGAAAACTTTGTTTTTCTCATCTGCCTTCAAGGTAAATGAAGAATCCTACAACATTGAAGTCATGGAGGGTTCCTTTAACAACAGTTAAATTAAATCAAATCATCTGTTTACAAACTCGCACACAACTTGTGCACTACAATTCAAGTCTCATTTATCCAGTCATCTGCTGAGTACTTCCCAAACACACAGCCCTTTCCAACAGAGAACTGAACCGAATGTATCTATGCTCTCGTCAAAGCCCCCAGACTTCATTGACAAAAACATTAATTTTACCTTGCTGAACACAGGAGTTGCTGGTCTACCGCTGCCTCAGTTGGTTAGTCTGTTTGTGTTACTGTGTGACTTTGGTGCATCTGAACTGACCCTTTAAAAAGCCAAAGTTAAACACTAACACAAGCTAACTAACTGATTGAGGCAGCGTTAGACCAGCAGCTCCTGAGTTCAACAATGTTAAATTACTGGAGTCTGGCTTTGAAGAGAGTGATGTTAACATCTTCAGTTCCTCTTTGGAAATCGCTGTCTGGTGGCTAGGGAAAACTGTGAAAATATTGCAAATATAGTGTACATGTTAACTGATATTGATTTTTCAATATTCAATTTAATAGTTTCTTGATGTTATTACTTTACTTTGATGAATCTGAACTAACTCTCCTAAACACCAAGGTCACACAATAACAAACTGACTGTTTTGATAGTTCAATCATCAAAGTATTCTTAAAGCAGAAATGCCACTCATAATTTCCTTCTAGCTTCTCAAGGATTTGCTGCTTTTCTCTCTTTAAATCATTGCGAATTGAGTATCTTGGTGTCATGGAGCAGCCAGTGCTTGTAAAAAAATTGGTTTTAGGCCTTTAA
This sequence comes from Epinephelus lanceolatus, assembly GCF_041903045.1. Classification (NCBI taxonomy): domain Eukaryota; kingdom Metazoa; phylum Chordata; class Actinopteri; order Perciformes; family Serranidae; genus Epinephelus; species Epinephelus lanceolatus. Next base: position 12,829,544 of record NC_135753.1, on the reverse strand, counting down.
TTACCACAAAGCCTCCCAGCTGTACCACAAACCAAAATGAATACTCGATGTCTTGGTTGCAAACAACAAACAACAAAGGATCAGCGTCGGTCTCAGTTAATTTATGTGAGCAAACAGATGCAGATAGAAACTAAACCAAAATAATTAAGGGAAGAGAGGTATCATCCATTAGTTAAGACCTGCCTTATAAACGTTTGGGAACCAACTAGTGACAAACGACAGCCTGCTACCATGACAAGGAGCAATATAAAGATGCCACTTAGAGTATTTTTCACCATTTTCTGACATCTAACAGACCTGATAAGTGATTGATTACAGTAATTTAAAAAATTACCTGTAATGAAAGTACTCATAAGTTGCGACCCTATATCAGAGTAAAATAATTATATTATATTAACATATAAATATATTTATACAACAGTAAGTTCCGGCCCTGCAATCTGATTGGTCGAGAGACAGTAAAACCGTGACGATATTGGAGTACAACATCACGGTTATTTCACTGTGTATGTATCACTCTGCCTCACAGCTGATTGCAATCAACAATCAAATCAAAACTGACGGTTAGTGTCAGTTAGGTCAGCAGTTGAGTTGTAGGCTAATTCATTCATCCACTGTCAAACAGCCAAAAATATGGATTTATTTCCTAAAATAAGTTTTGAATTGAACTATGAATGGTCATCAGAGGAAGATGAGGGAGAGGAGAAGCTGAATCCATCTGAGCACACATCCAGGTTTGTCAGTGTTTCATCAGCGGAGCTCAATAACTTGGAGAAAAGCAACATACTGTCAGATCAGAAGGCAGAGTCGGCTGTGCCTGTGAAGCGACAGTCCACCATGCAGTCACCACAGACTTATTTCACCGACTGCACATTTAATGGAAACGTGCAGATAAATGTGTATAAAGAGTAAGTGCCTGGCGCACCATGTCTGCGTTACATAGCAACGGTGACAGTGGAGTCCTGAGGGAACTCAGACAAATAAAATGCTTAAATTATCTATTTTGTCCTCATTTTTCAACATTTCTTAATCAGCCTTGCTTATTTAACTTATTTAACGGCTGTGATTCGGTCATAGGCACGAGGCCACAGGCCGAGTGCTGAAGACAATCGTCACTCCCTCTCATGTGATATTGCTTAAGTAGATAATGTCGTTTGTACAAGCAGCAATTACAACCAATATTTATGTTTATTCTAAGGCTGCGACCTCTAGTGGCTGCACTAATTATGACGAGAGGAGAGGAGGAAGTCAGGTGATGCAGAATAAAGAGCTATAAATTTTGCTTAGTGAGGGGAGGTAAATGGGTCAATCAAACGCAGGACTTTCATCCAGGAGACTGGAATTTGTGTCCTGCAGGAAAACACTGAGTTATTTTAACAACGTTATGTAGCATGTCACGTGCGGTACATCACCTGAGATATGTCTTGTTACTTTATATTAGTAACAAACACACTTTTATAAAGCCAAACCAATTTTTTATAAACTTACCTACCTACCTACCTACTAACTTGAAACCATTTTTTTAATGGAAGTACAGTATGTGTAAAGAGTCTGAAACACAGTCACAGAGAAAAGGAGATGGGCTCGTGCCAGTAAGATTATTTTGAGATTTTTTTTTTTTTATGCTTTTTGTCTTCATTTGATAGGACAGATATAGCAGGAAACGGGCAAAAAGAGGGGTAATGACAGCAAAGGGCAGTGGGTTGCAATTCAGCCCTCGGCTGCTGCAGCAGGGACACAACCTTTGTACATGGGGCACCTGTTCTACCAGGTGAGCTATTGGGTGCCCCTGTGACTGTCAATTTTAATAAACCGGTATACGGTTTCACAATATACTGCTGCAACCCTGTTTAAGAGATGCTTCTGTGGGTTGTATTCAGAGGGTGGGAATGCCAGTGTAGTTATATAGTGTGGAGGACTTGCTGGTTAATTTATACCATTTCATGCCCTGTTATGATAAATTCTTATATTGTTTTAAAGGTTACAGCAAAAACAAACAAATTTTGAATTTAAATGACAAGAACATTATTTTCTTTCTGTCACTTTACTCTGTGTTGTAGTTTGTTAAACTACAAATGCAACTCGTTTGATTTATAACGTGTACTTTACACTTTTTTCCCTTATGAATGAGTCGTAAAACTGTTCCCTCTTAACGTGTGTGCCTGTGTGCGTGTGCACACACAGTATCTGTGCCTCTAACAATGCTCCTGTCCGTCTCCTCTGTACATTATCTAATGCAGCAGAAACATTATAAGACATACTGCTGTGTTATCTGTTTCTCCCAGGTCTCCCTTTGCTGCAGTGGCAGACTACTCAGTAACCCGAAATAATGTCATTCAGCTCTGCCTGGAGCTCACCACCATTGTACAGCAGGTGAGTGTAATTGTTTGTGTGTGTGTGTGTTTTGAAGGCTGATAGCTCTTATTCTGCCATGGTTGTCATATCCCCCTAAGAACGGTGTGTGTGTGGGTGTGATGCAGCAGCCTCAGACTCGCTGCATCCTTGAGCGAGACTTGATTCTTTGCTATTTACGTCCTAACAGTCAGTCTGTCTTTTGTATGAGTGATGTGTGTGTAAATAAAAGATAAATGTGTCTGTTTGCGTGGGCGTGTATTTTTTCTTAATCTGCAAGGGTATATAGTGTTCAGGTGCAGGGTTCAGTAATGTGAGGCCCAGACACTATACAAAGCAGTTAGATGGTGTGTGTTTTTTTGAGCATTTGCAAGACAGGATGTTCTGCTCGCGCTACATTAAATTCTGCTTTTCCCCCAGGACTGTACGGTGTTTGAGACAGAGAACAAAATCCTTCATGTGGTGAGTCCTTCTCCCTCAGCCAGCTGTCACTTATTTGCTCCGTGTTGATGCGAAGTGTCCTGTTTTTTTTTTCTATTAATTTTAAGATATCACATTCTCTCACTCACACAATACTCCACAAACCCAGAAACTCAGGCTCCAGCTGGATCTAGTATTTGAGTTAATCTTAAAGTCACTACATCTTGTAGTGTTTTATAATAATAGTTTGACATTTTGAGGAAATATGTGATATTGCTTTCTTGCAGAAAGTTAGATGAGGAAAATCAGTATTATTGTGTAAAATATGAAGCAACAAACAAGATGTGATTAACTTAGATTAGCATGAGGACATAAAGCAGGAAAAAGTAACTTCTGGAGTCTTGTTGCCAACCTGAGCTTGTTAGGTGATCAGCAAGGTAACTTCACAGAGGAATACATTTTTATTCATCAAGAACGTTGTCGTATGTGATGAAAGTTTATTGCTTTTACTTTTTTTGTCCATGCACTGGTCAACGTGTTAATTTGTAAGCTTTAGAGGTGCTGGTAAGCATAGCTTTGATATTTAAAAGAGCTATGCTAGCAGTTTCCCCCTGCTTCCGATCTTATGCTAAGCTAGGCTTACTGCCTCCTAGCTTGGGCTCCATACTTTGCTGCATTGACCCAATATAGGCAGAATGGGAAGAAAAGGAAAATGGACATACTGCTAGCCTTGTTGTCACATGATTTAAATAGCTTAAATTAGCTACTTTTCCAGTGTAATGTATTTAATATAAGCAGACAGTGTATAACCCCCTTAAATTAGCTGATCCGATCACAACAAGTGGACAGCTCTAATTCGATCTGTTTACAAGTGGTATTAGAATTCATCTCCATGTGCTTCTTGAGTGACCACTTGTGACAAGATCTCACTACCCCGCTCTATATGCAAATAAACACATTATAATTTCCGTTTGCAATTCAAATAAACACAAGAAGTTTGCGCTCTAGAGAAAGGATCAGCACTCAGTGAATAACCTCCTAAGCCCAATGGTAAGCTATTATGGCAAGGCGTAACTATACAGACCAGTGAGCAGTGATAACTGTCTTGGGGTCATCTTTGGGGTCATCAGGTGGGAACCTCCTTTCACCTGTGTTTCATTTAGTTGGTCATACGACACCTCCAAGAGGCTAGACAGTGATCTCTGGCGTCTCAGAGACACTCCACTAATGCCAGGTCTCACTGCTCCCCGCACCAACCGAACAATCTCCTTTACCCAACATACACATGGCTTTCTCAGCCCAAACAACGCTGCCAAATTCAACAAACCCAGTCTCCGTTCATGCTCCATTCAAAGACCAAAGTGTTGTTGTAATGGGCAGGAGGCAGCAACGCACTTTCCATGCCTAGTCTGCCAGAAAAAGAGGAAGAAGAGGAGAAGAAGAACAAGGAGGAAAGATGAGGAGGAAGCTTGCTGAAGAAGGAGTTTGCTGAGGAAGAAGAAGAAGAAGAAGAAGAAGAAGAAGAGGTTTGCTGCAGAAGAAAAAGGAGTTTTTTTAAAGAAGTTTGCCAAAGAAGAAGGAATTTGCTGAAGAATAAGGAGAAGGAAGAAGGAGTTTGTTGACGAAGGAAGTTTGCCGAAGAAGTTTGCAGAAGGAGACGTTTGCTGAAGAAGAAGGAGAAGAAGAAGAAGTAGTTGGCCGAAGAAGAAGGAGTTTGCTGAAGGAGGAGTTTGACAAAGAAGAAGAAGGAGAAGAAGCTTGCAGAGGAAGAAGGAGTTTGCTGAAGAACTAAGTTTGCAGAAGAAGAAGTTTGCAGAAGAAGACGTTTGCTGAAGAAGAAGAAGAAGAAGTTTGAAGAAGGGGTTGGCCGAAGAAGGAGATGCTGAAGGAGGAGGAGTTTGACTAAGAAGAAGAAGCTTGCAGAAGAAGAAGGAGTTTGCCGATGAAAAAGGAGTTTGCCTAAGAAGGAGGAGTTTGACTGAGAAGAATTAGAAGCTTGCAGAAGAAGGAGTTTGCCGAAGAAAAAGGAGTTTGCCTAAGAAGGAGGAGTTTGACTAAGAAGAAGAAGAAGCTTCCAGAAGAAGGTGTTTGCTGAAGAAAAAGGAGTTTGCCTAAGAAGGAGGAGTTTGACTAAGAAGAAGAAGTTTGCCGAAGAAAAAGGAGCTTGCCTAAGACGGAGGAGTTTGCCGAAAAATAAGTTTGCATAAGAAGGAGAGAGGAGCACCCTCCAATAAAGTTGTTTGCAGAAGAAGAAGTTTGCAAAGAGTTTGTGCAGGCAAAATCAAAATAATACAGACAGGGTCTATTCCTTGGCATGGTCTAGGCAAACCTAAGCAGCTTCTTTTACTTGTTTCGCGCTTTCAAACAATGCCATTGTCGTGTGCATGAGTGTGTACTTCCACCTGTGCAGGGGACGTCAACTGAGTAGGCAGTCCTTCAGTGTGACCCAGGACACATTATCGTTCATACTGCTGGCCATTTGTGGCCCAGACCCCCTCCACATGTGTTCTCAGCAATGTCATCTCAAGACTCATTCACACCAGCTGTCCACTTGTGATCACCTAGGACACATTGATGCCAGGTATAAAGAGGGCCTTAGTGGGACACGTCATCGCTGTCGTACACTTTTAGAATTACAACGTCGGGACTGAGGTGAATGAATTTTCCAAGTTGTTTGCTCTTAATCATGATTTAAAGGTTCTAACTGAGGCATAGGGAACATACATGAGAGTGGACTCAATCTTCTCATCAAACTCTTAGCAGGATAGCAAAGAAGCGCATTTCCCAAAATGTTAATTCCTCTGAAGGGTTGGTTCAGTGCACTTGTAGTGATATTTTCTAGGCAGCCAGATTTGATTTACTTTGTTCAGGACATATTTGAGATTTTCCTCTCTAAGATTTTAGCTTCCACACCTATACAACCAAAGTAAACAACATTTGAAACATTTAAAAACAGCATCTTCTTTCAGAAAAAAGAAATGTCCCTGTTATTGTGGATCAGTGGTTCCCAAACTGGGGGGCAGGTTAAGTTTAATTGACCATTTTCACAGCAGTCATTTTGACTTGTCAAACACTGGTGTTACTAATACACTCACTAATTACTGCATTGCATTGCAGTAATCACTGGAACGGAGCCATCGTCGATGTTATTAGTTCCACCTGTGCTTTCCCTGCTATGACAAGTCGAAATGTCTGCTGTGAAATGTCTGTTGTGTATGACTCCAGTTCCTCTAGGAACAACACAAGTGCTCTGACACTAGAAAGGCTGTCCAGATTCACGCTAGGTAAAATATATTCAGCGAAATGTCACGTACAGTGTTGAGTTCACTGCTAATACTACAGGAAGCTTTCTGTCTTTTGTAAATGTTTCTTGAAAAAGTTTGAGAGCCACTGTTGTGGATTACCCAGAAAGTACATTGTCAGCTATTTTTATTCTAACTGCTTTATAGCAGGGAAATGGTCCCTAAAACTGGCGGCACCATGTTGTGTGGAGTCTGCTTTCTGTTTGTTTAATCTTTTAATGCTGTGGGCACCACCAATTTATATTCACCTCAATTTAGACAGATATCAGAAAACCCAAACTATCTGCACAGCTAAATACTACTTGAGGCAAGTGAAAAAATATGTTCTCTTTTTGTAATTTAGGCCAGCTGACCCTTTGAAGTGCTACAGGAAGTGCCAGTCATAAACCATAGCTGTGTTAATAGTGGCAGCCTCTAATTGTATTGAGATTAGAAGGGAAGGTATGTTACTTTCTCAGTAAAGCAAAAGAGAAAACCTTTAATAACGACACAAAAGCTGCAGGTTTAGGAAGATACACGTTGTTTTTTTTGTGTTTTCATCTGTGTTTTCTGAATTAAGCACCACTGCTGACCCTCTTTTCTTCTCTGGTAGTGCAAGACTCTGTCGGAGGTGTGTGAGCACATAGTGTGTGTGTCATCGGATCCGCTGGTTTCTCAGTCAGCCCACCTCGAGCTGGTTCACCTCACCAACATCAAACCCTCTGAGGGCCTGGTAATGACTCTGTGTGTGTGTGTGTGTGTGTGTGTGTGTGTGTGTGTGTGTGTGTGTGTGTGCTCGGCTTTAGCATCACTTTCAGTATGAGTGTCTGTGGGTAATTCAAGTAGTATTTGTCTGTCTTTTATTCATTTGATGTGTGTAATGATCACTAGATTACTTGGACGATACAGTATTAGCTGATATCATAAAGTCTGCCATGATACTAGTTCGATTTTATTCAATTCAGAGGCCGATCGATATGAGATGATATCAGTACATAAAACCAGCATGCACAATATCAGGGCCTTGCTAAATGGAATGCAGCTATAATTAATGTTATTGGATCACCTGTGCTTTTCCTACTATGACATGTCAAAATGTCTGCTGTGAGAAAGTTCTGTTGGATGAAAATGGTGACACAGACCTGCTATGAGAATTTCAGAATTAAGGCATATCTTAAAGATGGCATTATGTATCGAAGTTTTCCCTTTGCATCGCTAATGTTGGATTGTTGATCATTGAATCGATGTATTGATACGGATCGATCTATTCTTACATCCCTTGTTTATTGTACGATAAGGGACCTATAACTTTGGAAGTAATTTTCTGTGAAAGTTCAATACCACAACCCATATTTAGTTTCTTCAGCTTTTTTTGTATAAATGTTAAAAAAATGACATGTCCAATGGCAGGGTATAGAGTACAGTATTAGCCAGATTTTAAGATAAACCTGATTATGAGATGACCCTCTGGAATGGATGGCTCTGGAATACAATTAAAAATCTCTTTGGTTTACATGCAGACATAATGCAGTTATGGCAGATTGAATACATATGAACAAAAAAGGGTGGACATTTCCTTTTGTAAACATAGAACCAACAAAAACAACCAAAGTTCTGGATTTTTTGATAAATAGTCAAATCATTATGATTAAAAAACATGTTTTTTGGTTTTGGATGGAATTTGGTGTACTGTAATTGCATAACCTGCTTTTACAAGTTAAAATTTCCAACACATTGAGAGACTTATAACAGTGTCAGATAGAGATTAGCTGCTTCCAATTTGGATGCTTTTCCAGGTTGGCAAAATATCTAGATCTGTTAAGCTCCGCTGCGAACAAATCTCTTATCAAATCTTTTATGTCTCCTCACTCTTTTTATTAAAAAGAGTAATGGAAAACAAGTAGGTGGCAGCTTTTCATTTTTAGCCAACTGTCGCTACTTCAAATGACAGACGTCAGCTGCAGCTCACTAAAGCTAATTCAGTAAAGTTTGGCTGTTCTCTGGCTAATGTGCTGCTCCTGCATGCATTTAGCCAATAATTATTTGTGACCTTGTGTCAATTTGAAAGGACAGTTCACTCTAAAATCAAAAAAACATATTTTCCTCTTACCATCATTGTAGATGTTTTGATTTGAGCTCCAAAGTGTTGGAAATATCGGCCACTCTGTGCAGTGTAATGGAACTAGATGACAATCAGCTCATGGTGGAAAACTCAACAGCAATGTCTCTTTCCAGAAATCATGACCCGGTTACTTAAGATCAGTGGTTCCCAACTGGTGGGTCACGGTCCAAAAGTGGGTTGCGGGTCCTTTCTAAATGGAATGCAAATGACTCGCAAACATGTCAAGTTTGTAAAAATAATAATGGTAACAAAAACCTTTATTTTTGAAGTTGAATTTTCAGCACAAGCTTTAATTCTGAAGTGCCGTTTCCTGTTGTAGAACAGACAGAACAGACAGCTGCTTAACAGAGACAGCCAACTAGCTAGACAACATGACCAAATGTAAGTATGATGCCATATATATTACATTTTGTGGACCTTGAAATAATGACTAAGGAGCAATCTGGACCCCATTGCTGGACTAGTTTGGAGCCACTGCTCAAGATAATCCAAAGACCTTGTTTTGAAACAACAGTTTCATGAAGGAACTATTTTCTTTCTACTATACTACACCCACCAACCTTATCACTGCACAGACGGAAGTGTGCGTGGATGCGCTTGTGTTTGTGATAGTACGAGATGTAAAAATTAATGCCATATCATCCTTTGCTGAACTGTAACTTAAGATAGCTTAGTGGTGCTAGGTGAGCTAGCAGTAGATGCATGCTTCCTTTTGCGCAGTGATACAGTTGGCGTAAGTGTAGTTCAGTAGAAAGAAAATAGTTCCTACATGAAACTGCTCACAACAAAGTCTGTGGATTATGTTGAGTAACCGAGTCATGATTTCTTGAAAGAGACATTGCTGTTGAGTTTTCCACCACAAGCTGAGTGCCATCTGGTGCCATTATATTGGAGAGTAGGCAGACATCTGTACGGGTGATATCTCCAACACCCAGAAACAAACACCAAAACAATCTAGGTTTATAAATAGCACTACAGGTAAGAGTAATAATATGTAATTTTGATTTGGGGTGAACTGTCCATTTAAAAATCTCCTAGTTAAATTTTGACTCATTACATTTGAATCTGATCAATGAGCACAGAAGGCTACAGCTGTTAAATTAATATGTTAGATACATTTAATTAAAATTTCATATATTCTGCTGCTGCTCTCATTTTCAGATTGTAACTACTTTAAATACGCTGCCACTAAAAACTGTTGTTTTTTTTCCTCTCAGCCAACAAACTGTGATAAGACTGTTTGACTTGTAGCTTTTTAGCCTTCAGTTACTTGCTTTTGTTGAAAGGTAAAGCTAATAAGATTTGATAAGGGATTCGAAGGGATTCAGAAAAGTCTGGTGCTTTACCTACTGAGCCAAACAAAGCCTCTTTCCTCCCTCTGTCCATCAGGGAATGTACATCAAGTCAACTTATGACGGCCTCCATGTGATCACAGGAACTACTGAAGGGGTAAGAGGCTTACAATCCTGTTTTCACACCTTCACATGCTGAACGCCAGCCAAGCAGTGAATTTCATCTGTGACATAAACAAATTAATTCCCACAAACACCAATGAAATAGATTCCCCTTCACACCCAGGGGCTGATGTGCATAAAAAATCAATTCTTACTTTAGAAAACTGACAACATTTAGAGCCATTACTGCATATCTGATTCGATGAAGATGACTCTGCAAGGCTTTTCCTCTGTTACATTACAGCGTGTTGAAGTACAGTTTGTCAGCCAGCACTGGCATGCAGCGATCAATAAAGTCAGATCAATTCATAGTCGCCTGTTTCTCTTCTGTCTCTGTAGTCTCCAGCTGACCGCTGTAAGAAGATCCATGCAGGAGATGAAGTCATACAAGTCAATCACCAGACTGTGGTGGGTTTCTTATTGTGTATGTGTGAGTGTTTGTGTGCTCCTATATGTTGTAAATATATCTTTTGTGTTTATTCACTTACTGTTGTTTACTGCTATTGACTGGATAGGGTTAAATGCATGATAAAGGACCATTCTGTCCTTTTTAACCCTGTATATTAGAGGGCAGCCAACACTGTGCCCGCAAGCTCCTGGTTGCCCACAGGGAGCCAATGAATCGCCTGCAGGGCACGTTCTAAAAATAACTGTGGTCAAGCCAGCCCTCACTTGCATGTCTGTGGTCAAATCAGCTGATACTAATACAAGCAAATCTGTATTATTCAGGAAGATTATATCAAACAAGCAGCCCTCCATGTTACTCTTTACCCCTCCGTTAGCTGTCTGGCTCAAAAAGGTTGGTGACACCAGAAGAATTTGGACTATGGATGAAAAAAATACATTGTCTGTGTGTATGTCTCTCAAATGTTTAATCATAGTAACACAGTTCTAATGATGTTAAGTTTTCAGTTCAATTGAGAACACAAATGCAGAACAGTAGGCAGGCAGGTGGACTAAACAAAAAGCGAGCTTTAATGCAGCTGGTGAAATACATCCAAATCAGGCGAGCAACAAAAACTGAAGATGCAGGCAGATGTGACTCAAAGAACAAAAGAAAGAAACACACAAACTAAACTGAGAACAAACCAGAATGTCACAATGAATACAGGGATAAACTCGGGGAAGCAATCCAACACGGAACACTAGAGACCAACATGGGCAAAGAAAACGGAGCAAAGAATGATAACACAAACACAGATAAACTGACAAAGGACAAAGGGAAAGACACAGGTGTATATACACACACAGGCCCAATCACAAGAACAAGACACAACTAGAGTAGACGGGCACGGGCAAAGGGAGGGAAATACAGGGACTGCATGACAATGAAGACATCTAGGGTGTGGTAGGGAACACTAGGGTGGAGGAAACAAGGCTAATACGAGACAGGTGTGCAGAGAAAACTCTGGAGCAAGGAGGGAGTAACGAGACTGAATCAAAGAAGGAGTGTATTAAAACATGCAGGAAACAGACAAAGGTAGGAAGTAAAGCCTTCCACAGACGATGAGACAATCCTTTAAGTTTAGTGCAAACTACACTGTGCAACATGGATCTAATAAACTTGGGTACAACATCAAGTTTGATGAATGCAGACTGTACGATGACAGTGCCTACTGAATCGCAGGCTACAACCTAAAGCCTCACATACTGAATGCAAAAATTGCCCAGTGTATTCCTGGCTTAAGGATGCTGCACAAGTTATTACTTTTCCCACAAGTTATTACTTTTCCCAACATAGAGGGTCACATTATTAAATAACCTAAAGTTTGGTGCACAATATATACTGTGGTTACTCACCCAGCAGCTGCAACTCTTCTGCTATTTCCTTCCACGCTTCATCCTTTTGTATGTGATTAGGGTAATAGCTGGAGGACACATCATACAGGCAAGGCTTCTGCTGCCACAACTCCACAAGGTGTTCCTTTTTGCTGGAATCCCACACATTACTTTTAGCCCATCTTGCCTCCGAGCGAGCTGATATCCTTCTGTTTGTTTGGGTTTAGCGCCAGTGTGTAATTTCATGCTGCATTTCCATTGGTTGGTTAGACCAAGTTGTAACAGCAGCCACACAGTGAGATGGTCATCCCAAACTTCTGACACTGTCAAAATTTTATTCCAGGCTGTCTTTTACCACAAGACGGTGACAACGGCCATCCTTGAACCTCTCGTACTGTGTGACATAAGACCACCGTTTTAGAGCCACGACCAAAGATATCGCCACGTTAGTCATCTTTCATCAGGGACAGCCCAAAATCGCACAATGTATACCAAGCTTTAGACAAGACATGATGTAAGGAGAGTGACCTTAAGCATAAACAAACTGTTAGCAAAACCTAGCATCTGATGCCTGTATTCACAGACATTGCAGATGTAAACAAATATTAAAGCTGCTGTGATCCGTATTTTTATCATAACAATGGGTCAAATAATGTGAAAAGGGTCACTTCTTATGATGAATCCAAAGGTAACTCACAGTCTCTGCATGTTTTAGCTTCTTTTAGCTCATCGTTTTGGTGTTCTTCCCCGCAACTTTACTGTTTTGGTTCAGCCTCAACGCTCTCATGCTGTAGCGACATTCTCAAGCCGTTTTCAGCAAAATAAAGCTCTAAAAACCCACAGTACGCCACCTGCTCTGTACCAAAAAGCAGACTCACACAGTTAGAGACTAGCTGGTGGACACAGAGGAGCATTAAACAGCTTAAGAATCAGATATTTCCTCCAGGAGGTGGTGGAGACCAAAAACAGAGCTAAAAGAGGGTGAATGTTGGACTTACATTCATCAGGTGGCTAACAAGTTTGGCACATCAACATCAGAAAGTGATAAAAATGACAGTGTGGTGTGACAGCTTGTTTCTGCTACAAAAAAAAATCTGTTATTACAGGTTTGATATCATCCAAAAAGATTAATTTGAACAGCAGATTTTAACAGTGAGATGAGGTTTTTATCTTCTGCTCTGATGTATTATGTATCAGCGTAAACCCCTTGAAATTTTGTTTATTCTGGTTGTTATCTAGTCCTTGCACTATAAGAGATGTCAATCAAATTGGGAGTTAAAACTGGTTGTAATTATGTGTTTTTTGTGGTCCGGCACCCTGTCTGTTTACATCTATACTGCAGATTGTATCCTTACGTTAACAAGATGCAGATGCATGCAGCTTGCATTGCAATTAGTGTAATCAGATGCTTCAGCCCTCTCCACACCTCCTCTTGCATTATGATCAGATCTCAGGTTAATCCCAGATTTGCCATAATTAGAAAGTATCTCTCTACATAAAGAATGAATGACTAAAAGGTAAAAAAGAAATAGCTCTGGACAAAAAGGAAAAAAATAAAGTTCTGGTGACCATTCATGGCAGCCATTTTTATTTTTTGTGTACAGTTTTTGTTCACAAATGTCCTATAAACAAACAGTGTTGGCATAGTACTGTGAAAACAGTGGCTAAAAAAGAAGATAAATGTATGATAAGATGCATTTGTTTTCAAATTGAGGGCAGGTTACATCACATGAAAGCTCTATAGATAGACTTACCACCTCCACACCCACTTGCACAGAAGGCTCAACAAGCGAGGTCCAATCACGACGTGGACAGAATTCAAACTACAGGCTGAATATAAATATGCTGCTGTGATTTCATTGTTCATTTACCCAGATGATGATGATGATAACTAGACTCTGCGACCCTCTCCCGTCCACAGGTGGGCTGGCAGTTACGTAACCTGGTTGGCTCGCTGAGGGCTGATAAAGGTGTCGTGTCCCTGACCCTGAAGAAGCGTCCGCAGAGCACGCTCAGCTCCGCCCCTGCTCTGCTGAAGAACATGCGCTGGAAACCCCTGGCTCTGCAGGTGGGACCAGCTCTACCTTTTATAGACTTTATTAAGGCACTGCGCTGGCCCACATAACTCCCCACAGCATTCCTACTCCCTGTACAGCTGCAGCCAAAGCGTGTAATTAGGTCACGATACTGTGGCTCAGCAGGGTTTTGTTTGCCAGCTGAAACACACTGGGATGAATGGGAAGGGAAAATTGATGGCACCCTCCACCCACGATCCCAGTGCACCCGCAATTATGAAATTTATCTCCCTAATTAACACTGATTATCTCCACAATCATGAGGAAACTCAGAGGAAAACAGTTTTTATCTGCCCTCCATCACTGTTTGGGTTGTCTCTGTCATGTCTCTTAAAGGTTCAGTATGTGACATACAGATATTTAATATAGCAGCAAACAGCTATTCGCTATGTAAAGATATAGTGGAGTTATGAAGTGCTGAGCAGAGAATTTGTTGTAAACCAAGCCTCTCTGTTGTAATGGTTGATGGTCTGGCTACACGTGCATGTTAACGCATGTGAGTCCTGTGAGTGTGTCTCAATGGTTCGCCAATCAGTGCTGCTTTGCACTGCCATCATACGGCGGTTACCACTGATAACGGCAACATCATTAGTGTGAAAGTGTCGCACCAATCTTTTGGTTCTCCCCTGGTTAACACTGTTGGCTCTGTTAGCACTGTTCATGTCATTAGCATTGTTAGCTGCTAGCTCAGCCAACTCCTTGCTGAGAGCCATGTGCAGACAATCCGAGCTCAGACTAAAAATATGTTCTGATTGTTGCATACAGCTCCTTTAAGAGATCATTTTTGGTTTATTACATTTTTTATCTATGCTGTCTCCTAGAAATTACATGCAGATACTGCTAATTTGACTTTAATACATTTTAAAGAAAATGTGAAATATGTTTTCTTTTAGTAATTTTCTAATACCAACCAGATTTTTGTTGGGAGGTGGATAATCATGCAGGATCCTGCCAAAGTAGACACGTCCCATCTCTGCATTAACATCACCATAAACATGTCGATTACATTCTACATTAGGGCTGGCACCATATCAGATTTTCACTACATGATTATCTTGGCCAAGACAGTTAGCAGTAATAGTAATATCGTGGTATCTAGCAAATTGATCTTTAACATTATTGTGTGCCGGTACACTCACAATACAAGTGTAGGTAAATGGACAGGAAGACAAAGCAAGAATGAAAAGGTATTATCTTAAGTGGCTCGTTAATATGATATCAATATTTCATTTTTTAAATATCATGGTTATTGTCGATACTGGTACACCTCAACACCTCTGTACCACATGCTACGAGCACATAGTGTAAGGAAAACATGTGAAACACAGGGTCAGGCAACATTTTGCAGATACATTCTGTATCTGTATTTTCTTATCCACTTGACTTATTCACAGCCTTAAACACATTTGCTGTTGCAAATTTGTAGTACGCAAATAATTTCTGGGAGACGGAGTTACTGTTTGTTGTACTCACTAAATTGACATGATGACATCCTTACAACAAAGTCTGACAGGGCAAAGAGCACAAGTGGTCAGGTTGGAAACAAGGCCACTGTGTTAGGAGGTGAAACCGAAAGTAAGCACACCTGAAACGTCTGGAACAGCAAGATCTGAATAAAACTGAAACAGGAAGTTCGTCTGTAAACTGTAATGGACAAGGGACAATTTGGGTCATCTAATTTATCTAACCATAGTTTCAAACCTGTATGACTGCCTGCCTGCTGGCGTTTCTTGCCTCATCAGACTTCTTTTTAATGATGTTGCCACAATCTTAGAAATGTTATTGCTGTACATAATTGCCAGCAAACACTCCAGAGGTTTAGAGGCTGAGGTAGCCAACCGGCACTGTGGTAAATTAATGCTTTAGTTTGTTATTTACGTGGCAAACATTAACCTGAAGCAAATGACTTCAGTGTGGTCTTTTTCAGATCATCTTTATCTTGGAATTGTATTGGAGTTGCTTGAACTGTTGTGCCCCCCCCTCATTCAAACAGGTGACCACAATGAGCATGTTGTTGCCCCCTACTGGTCAGTTTAACTGCCCAGATATTATATGACCACCAAATCGAAATAGCCATAATTGCTCCAACAGTTACTTGAAACTTGAAAAACTTGAAAATAGGATCCAACTTTGAATGAATCATCACTTAAGGTTCTGGATATGACATTCAGATTATTAATATAGCAGCAAACAACTATTTGGATGTAAAGATATAGTGGTAATGGCGTCCTGTGTGGAGAATGAAGTCATACTCTCTCTGTATGTGTTGTTATCTGTGTTCTCTGTTTGTTGCTGTGGTAGATGGTCAGGCCACGTGTGTATCCCAGCGGCGAGATTTGCACTGTGCTTGCACAGTGGTTTTCGCTGATATGGGGATGGAGTCATCGTGGAAGTGTAGCACTCACTCTCCACTTACCCCCTGGTT
This sequence comes from Epinephelus lanceolatus, assembly GCF_041903045.1. NCBI lineage: Eukaryota > Metazoa > Chordata > Actinopteri > Perciformes > Serranidae > Epinephelus > Epinephelus lanceolatus. The sequence goes on along the minus strand of NC_135753.1, from coordinate 12,813,636 downwards.
AACACTTTTAGCTTTGTCAGCACTGTTACTGTTGTTAGCACTGCTTATAGAGTTAGCGCCAATAGCTGCTAGCCACATGCATAGCCATCTCCATGTTGAAACAGGGCGGCAGTGCCTCACTCCATAGGGACTTGGGTTGGGAAGTGGAGGGTCGCCTGTTCAAGTCCCAAAATATGAAGCGTGGACTGGTGGCTGGAGAGGTGCCAGTTCACCTCCTGGGTGCTGCCGAGGTGCCCATGAGCAAGGCACCGAACCCCCCAACCGCTCGGAGCACTTGTCATGGGCAGCCCACTCTGACATCTCTCCACTTAGTGCATGTATAGGTCCTGTTTGTGCATGTGTGTGTTCAGACCTGTGTGTAATTGACAACAGAGTGAAAAAATTTCCCATCGGGGATTAATAAAGTATATGGAAAAAAACCCAAAAAAAATGTGTGCAGACAATTCCCCTGACTCTGGATCATACAATAAGTTTTTCTATGACATTAGAGAAAGTTGATTTATTGTGTTAGTCTGACTAAAATCAGACTCATAGAATACATGTAAACATATTAATCTGACTGAAATCGTACTAAACCCAATTTCCCAAAGTCAGACTAACACCCAGATAATGCGTTTGGGAGTCAAATTACTCCTGCATGTATACAGTCAATCGGAACCAAACTGGCCTCGGCACTTTGTGCATGCTCCACAGGTTCTGCCCGGGCTGTGACCTAGAAGTCGAATAGTATGAAATGCGTAACAGAAGAAGCCTGTACAATATGGCAAAATCTACATCCCGAGCCATGCACTTTTGGACGGACGAAATGTACAGAGCTGTGAAGATGTCCACCATGGTACAAGTTTGCCACTTGCTAACTGTAGCTAACTTGTTCGTCGTTTGTTTGGTCTGTGACGTAATAGGTCAACCAGAACAAGGTCCAATACTAACAAGCTAAAAGTAGGCATATTGCCACCTATCGTAGCGGAGTTGGACGTACTTTGGTCAGTCGATTCCCCTCCAGTGCTTGTAAACTAGGACAGGGACAATAGTCCAATTAAATGGCCTAGTTGAGCTGTAACCGTAGCTTGACTTAACTGTGCATGTAAACATATGGATTGATATGCTGTGAATGTCACATAAAGGCTCCTTTAAATTATCCAACTGATTCAAGACATTAAAGTGGAAACACAAATTTTTACCATTCCCAGCTTTTCTAAGTGGTGTTATGTTGGCACTGCTGTTGCAAAAACTAGCGGACACACCACATTTTGTTTTCCAAACTTACTTCGGTTTTTCCATCACCTGCCATTTCCACCAATGGGCATAGTACCTACAAAGAACTCATGCTAATATTCTTTGGTAACTGGGGATAGTTACCCATAGCTACCAGGGAAAAAAGAAGTGCTCTCCTCTTCCTGTTTTGGTTGCACAGTGGTCGATGCACTTCTTTTGTGCTGTAAATCGAGCCTTCATTTTCCCTGGAGATTGACCCAGTGGCAAACAAAATTGCATAGTGAAAGCGAGGCTTGTAGAGAACCACTATAAACACCAATGATGTCATTATTCTACAGCTATAACATTGGGCTATCAACATTTACTTAATAATGATAAGTTAAAGCAAAAATCTGGTCTATTGTCACTTTAAAGATGTCAGAAACCTGTAAAACAAATAAGTAAAAGTTTAAGAAAAGATCTGTTGTGACCTTTTTTCTCTCTGCAGCCAACCAGAAGCCCAGGCAGTGGTTCGGGCACACCCTCAGGCACACCCACTAAAAGCTCTGCCCTCCAGGACCTTTACATCCCACCTCCACCTGCTGAGCCATACACACCCAGGTACAGTGTCAGTGTCTTTGTTTCTCTTCTTTCAAAGAAAAGAACTGATAAGAAAGTAAAATTGGTGACAGCAAAGAGGAGCTTTGACTTTGATGTAAAATTGTTTGCCGGTAAATTCGCCTCTGCTGTTGCCATAGAGATGAGACAGGAGCCTTGTCTGGAGATGAGGCATCTCGTAACCACGGTGGCGTCAGCGTTGCTAAGCGCTCTGAGTCACCAAACTCCTTCCTGGATCAAGAGTCTCACCGGCGAGAAGAGGAGGAGTCCGTGTACTGCACCACACCTACATATGGTATGAGATGAGAGAAAGAGAGAGTTCAATCTCACTCTGTTGCATCGAACCACTTCAAAAAACAATCATGAGGCTGAAAACCACCCGCCAGCCTGAGGCGCTTAATAAAAAGTTTAGAAAGTGATGGAGCTCTGTACGTTGTGGGTAAAGTAAAGAGAAAACTTTGCAAGAAACCAAAATATCACATATCACAATATAAATACTCCAAGGAGAATATTAAGTTTTTTAATTGTGTACTTGTAGGCAGGCTGAGGCCCATCTCCATGCCTGTGGAGTGTAACTGGGTGGGCGACTATGAAGATCCAGCCAAGCTTAACAGAGAAAGCCGCCGAGGTGAGTGCTGGCGTGTGGAGTGCATATGTGTGTGTGTGCACCTCCTGAGGAGCCTGTTAGATTCAGTTAAATGTTCCCGTCTCTCTGTATTACAAAGAGATCAGTGTGTGTGTGTGTGTGTGTGCGTGTGTGTGTGGGGAGATCAATGCACCTCCATCCCTTTCCTCTAATTCTCCCTATGATTAGCATCACAGAGAAGTGAAATAAGAGGGGATGAGAAGAGACGGAGAGAGAAAAAAAGGGGAAGGTAGACAGTCGGTACAAAGGCAGAGAAAATGAAAGGCAGCCATGAAGGGAGAAAGAATAAAAGAGAGAGATGGGAGGAGGAGGAGGAGGGAGGGAGGGAGGAAAGGAGGGATGAGAGGAGGCAGAAACAGGAAAAAAAAAAGACTATTCTCCCTGACCTCCACCTGAATCACTCACGCAGTTGCCATGGAGACGCTGACAGCAGCTCTTCTCAGTGTCTCACTTTCCTCTGGCCGCTGCCTAGCAACCAGGGGAGGACAGGGTGGGAACTGTGAGGAGAGAAAGAGGTAGTAAGACCTGAGTTTCCTCCCCCAGTGGGAGCAGTGAAGAGGAAGTTGGTTGAAAAAGAAAAAAAAAAAGATGGGAGAGACTTAAAGACAGTGAACCAGAACAAATTCAATAAACACTCAGAGTCGAACAGATTTACTCACAGAGGCATGAACATGTTTCCTCACAGCAGCATTATTGTCCCTGACACTGTAACACATGGTGGGAACATGGATCCATCAGTCCACTAACATATCTCAAGAAATAGTGGTCTGACTTTGGTAATACTACATTGTAATACTCGTCATTCAAAAAAGCAGCCAATGATGTTCTGGCAAGCAACATGTCCTCCAACCCAAACAACCAAATAGGTCAGATGTTCCTACAAAGTGACAGCCACTGTGGCTAAAAAGTAATGAAGCCAACACAGAAGTGCCAAAAACTGCAGTTCCTTAAATGCCCACTTGAGGCTGGCTCCAGAAGTGAGTCAATCCCCATAGATCCCCTTGTTAAAGTGCCCATCTTTACAGCAGAAATAAACATGTTTACATGTTTTCTTGGCGACTCCCTAAATGCCAAGCTTGAGGCTTCAAAATGGGAGTCCATGATCCAATGTGTGACATCACGGTAGCTACAAGATTTTTTCCCAAATTAGCGCACTTATTGGTGGACAGCAGAATAGCTTGTATATGGTCATCAATATCTGCAGCTGTAATCACGTGAATAATGCTGTGGAACGGTCACAGTTGCACCAAAACTACCTGGTTAGGTTAAGGTTTAAAATAAGTACCTTTGTTGCCACATAGCGTGATGTATCTCATAAGACACGTCATATTTGTCACACAACATCACCATACTGTATAGACATCACTTATGTGACATTATGTCATGTTACAAACTAGGTTATATTGTTAAAGTAACTCAGCGCTGACTTTTGGTTTCAAATGTGACACAAACACTAGTCTCCTGGATTCAATTCTTGTTTGTTTGACCTATCCACCTCTCTTCCCTTCCGGATTTTGTCGTTGTTTATACTACATCGCCTGACTTCCACGTTTGCTGCTTTAATAATTACTACAGCCACAAGAGGTCGCTGTCTAACAATAAACGTAAATATGGGTCGTAATTTATGCTTGTAAAAATGTATTATTTAGTTGTGTTTTGGAAGACGGTCTCATTTGGATAATTGGCCGATGATATTTCAAAACCCAGAAGGTTAACTTTTAGAGTTTTTTTCAAACAACTTTATGGGTTTTTCAAAAGTTGATGGTTAATTATCTTTCAGCGAAACTGATGGTTACCTCTATGACCCAAACGTATGCCAATACATGAGACGAACAAATTGGGGTGTATTAAGTTTTTGTCGTACCATTGGACAATGTGTACCAATGTGGTAACAATGGACAGACTTGCTGCATATTTTGCCACCAGATTCAGTGTTAAATAACACTCATGAACCTGCAAAAAATCAAACTGGGAAAAGCGTGCTGCATTTCCAGTTGCATCTGAAGGCTTTACAGATATTTGCACTGTGTTCTGATATTTTCTAAATCGCTGATTAGCTCCATAATTATGTCATGATTAAAGGTCAGAATCTGAAATTTGTTATCTTAAACACTACTGGTCTAATTTTAATGAATCTTTGAGTGATGTGACCTTTTTGCACTGTGTTTTATTTATATATTTTTAATGTATTCTCTAATTAACCCACTGAGACTCCTAATAGGCAGCACTGATGAAGAACATATGACAGTATATAAAACAGAAGATCAATACCGCATGATACTGCAGACAGAATTATAAGACTGAGTCTAATTTGGGCATTCCAGCTCCAGGTAAATTCAGAATATGATATTTATGTAAATTTGATGGCATTTACAGAAGCATCACTGATGCGTTACGTGGGACTGTCCGGCATGGATGAGAGGACCAGCTCTGATGACTACTCCTGCCACACGGCTCGTCCAGGCAAACGGAGCAATGACACAGCCAAACGTGCCAAAAGGCGGAGCCACCACAGCCAAAGCCCCTCCCACTACGTCCTCCAGACGAATCAAAGAGATTCTCCTCCGAGAGATTCAGCCTCCATTTATCATGTAAGTCACCCACTTTGTCTTTTTAAAAATATATATGTTATATTTACACCAGGAAGCAACGCCAAGGACTTCAGATTAAACAAACCTGATTTAACGTATTTATTCTTGTGCTTTAGAAGTGCTGGTAGGCAGATTTTGTGACCCTTGGGCAGAACCAGGCTAGCTGTTTCCTCCTGTTTCCAGTCTTTATGCTAAGCTAAGCTAACTAGGGCTGCAGTTAATTATTATTTTCATCGGGTGTGTGTTGGTACTCCGTACCTTTAAAGGGATACTTTGCCGATTTTCAACCAGGTCTGTGTCACCACAGTGTGCGCAGTGTAAGTAGATGAATGGTGATAAGATGTCCCCCATGCCAGCACCCTCGGGAACTCCCCACCCATGCTGTGAGCAAAAATCCACTTGATGACTTAAAACGTCAAGACATGCTTTGCATCACCTGGTGGATTTTGGCTGATGGATGGGCGGGGAGCTCCGGGAGCTAGCAGCACAGTGGGTGTCTTAACATCGTTCATCTGCACACGCTCCCTGCACTATGGTAACACAGACCTGGTTGAAAATTCCCTGTGGACCAAAACATGTGCCAAGTAATATTAGAGCGTCTTCAGTCAAACAATACCTGCATGTGATCCCTCGTGTGCTGGGGGTCTGATCCTGGAACATGCTGACTCTTAGTCAGATTGGCAAACCTTATTTTACTGCCATCTCCAGAGCTGCTCTCCTTGTGGCGAACTGTCCATTCAATGTCTGCCTGGTTAGCACAGGCTAACCAAGTAACAGTGGCTAACATCCAACACCAAGCTGTTAAACAATCTCAGCAAACTCACACTGAAACAAAAACGGCCCAACTCTGTCGTGAAACCCATGGATAACCGTTACGTAACGTTAGCTGTGTGATGCTAACATTTAGTCCTGTCACTTTTTGCCCTGATGGACTCTCATCAATCCTCCCCAGCACGGAGTTCAACTCCCCCCCTTAGCAGCAGCTACACACCCTACAGTCTGTGATGATGTAAAGTAAAGCATGACACATTAACAGAGTTGGAAGTTTAGCTTGCCAAAATGCCACCTTGAAAGTATGTTTGTTCTACACACCACTCCATTCACATAATAGGTACTGAATGAAGAACTCTATCTGTATCAGTATCCTTTTAGGGAAACTGGTACTGGTGCTGGTATCATCATTTTTTAAACGATACCAAGCCCTTATTGTTGTCAATTCATTTTCAGTCAATCAATTTGTCCAGTTACATATTTACTATGCAGATGTGAGTGCCATCAATCTTCTCTTTTAAATCTTGCCAAGCAAATAGGCATACTTCCCAATACGTCTGACTATTCCTTTAAAAGAATGTCATCAGCGCAGCAATGAGCTCCGAACATCAAAGACATGGCCAGATATTCACCAAGAAGCAGTACTATCAGCATCTGAAGGGTGAAAAATACAGCTTGTTCTCCATTAGGTTGCAGGTTAGTAGCTTGAAGATTGCATTATGTAGTTGCATGATGTGGATCAAACAAGGTTATGAAACTCCTCTGACTTCCCCCTCAGTTGCCTCCTCAAAGTGAAAACTAGTTAAATGAGGTAACACTCTGCTTCCTCTCTGATTTGTTTTCATGCAGCGAGAGACTTAAGGAAAAACATTTGAGCTTTTAGCCCTGATGAAAATGTGTTGTAGTGGAGTGTGATCTGAGTGAATGCTGACTCGTTATTACCCCGCGTCACTTCCATGACATCTGTCCGCCTCGCCTGTCCGTCTGAGCTCGGCACTCTCAGGTCCAGACAGTCAGTTTGGCTGGCGATGACCTTATATATCTTGACAGCATCTCTTTGGAAATTAAATGCATTACCATGTGTGTGTGTGTTTACGGTGTGCACGGGTGCTGCGATGGCAGATGGCGTGTCAGTGGGTGTGGGCGGGCCCATGTCATCTGTCTTGCTGAGCGTGGGGCTGTGAATGGACGAGCTCCAGGCTCTGACATGTGTAATATCGTGACATCAGAGCTGATCTGGTGCCTCATCTGACCTGTCGAGAGAGGTCACATCTCAGATCTGCTGGCCAAAGTTTATTTACATACATCAGAGGTTTGCAGAGGAGCTGAAGGGACGGGTGCATGAAAACTCCTTGGGGTCAGAACTCAGTAAAATCTGAACACATATGAAAGACATGAATCACATTTTTATATTCGTACATTTTTTTTATTTTATCATTTTATATTTTAAATTGTGAGATTAAATGAAATATCTGTTTTAATTTACTCCTTTTACTATTCACCTTTGTGTTTATTCTCTATTTTATACTTTATTTTTTAATGTTTCCTTTAAATTCATTTCTATTTATATTAATTTTGAAATTGATTAATTTTTGCATTCATTTTTTTCAGTTATTTATTTTTATTTATTTTTAAATGTATTTATCAATTTTCAATGTTATTTATATATTTATGTATAATTTACCCTTTGCACCCCCCCTATTTATTTCCCTAAATTTATTTATTTATGTATTGTTATTTATTGTTGCCATTTATTTTCAAGACTATTTTTTATACATTAAATGGCAAAATAATATTTAAAGTATATGTAATTGTAAAACATTTGGCAAAAACAAATAAAGTAAAAAGAAAGAAATCTTTAAAAATAAATAATAATGCATAAACAAATAATTTAGGGAGATAAATAGGTGAAAATGCAAAGGGAAAAAATGAATATATAAATTAAAGATTTAAGGAATGCAATTTAAAATGAATTTAAAATAATTAAAAAGTAAATGCAAAAATGAATAAATAAATTGAAAATTAATAAAAAAATAACAAATAAAAGAACAAATTAAATAAGAAAGTAAATAAATAGGAGAATTTGTACAAAATGAAATAATAAAGAAGCAAATTAAAAATGAAATTTAAAATAATACGACATTTTATCAGTTACTGCATACCTACATTTATTTCTATTGTTATTTTTGCTACATTTAATGGCATATTTATTTATTGAGCAAATTTTTTTTATTTTTATTTTTTTTAATGTTGGCAGCTTGTGTCCTCCATATAAATGGTGCAAAGTAACCAAAATGTAAACAAATACAGGCTAAAAATGGGGCTCAAGCTGTAGCCCATAGCTACAGTGCCTACAGACCTTGAAAACTCTTTTGGATGTTTGCCCTTCACATTTTGCTTACCAAAATTTTCTGTTAAATCCCCTGAGGCCCCTGAGCTCTATTTCTCTTATTTCCTCCATCACCTGAGTGCCCTCTTGTGCCACCCCTCCCTTCCCGTCCCTTTGTTCTATGTTTAGAGGTGTGAGAGTTGCTAAAGTCCTCCATGAGGTTGACTCTTCCACCCTGCCATGAGGGCATGTCGGTGTGAGAAAGAGATAATGAGGGAAAGAGAGCGTCCCTTTGTGTTCAAGTGTCTCCTGCCTCCTCTCCTCCTCTTTCGCTAAGATCTGTCATCTTTTATATCCCAGGATTCTTTGCAGTAAACAAAGGCCACTGATTCATCCTGACAGCCTGCTCTCTATCTCTCCCCATCTCACCCTCCCTCTTCTTGTCTTCCTTCCAACCCGCTCTCAGACATACCAACAGTCCTCCTCTCTGCAGTCAAAGAACAGGAAGAAGAATAAAGGTAAGCAGTGGAGCCACCTGTTCGGTTTCCTCTTTTTTGTGTGTGAGCTGTCGTCACAGTGCAACACTTGACTCTTTCAGGGACGACAAGCTAATGGACGTTGTATAAAAATGTGAGAGCAGCTGCTGCTTCAGTTGAACCAATTATCCTAGTAACACTTTATTTTATGGGTCTGTAATTTGCTAATACATTTCCTTGAACGTTTCACAGAAAACAAAAATATGTATTTTGGTTGTAATTACAGATTAGACTACTGAGGTTTTATTGGTTTTATTTCATATTTTTTATGAGCAGAACCAAAATGATTTCCATTAAATAAGAGGCTCCATATTAGCTCAAATAAATACCATTCATTAGTCTTTTATCATATTATTGGAAATGTTGTCCATTGTGTGCTTGGCTGTAGAAAATTTCCCATCCAGACATGATTTGAAGACATTAAAATATTCCGCCTTGCATAATAATTTGAGTCTGATACAGTCAGTCCAGAGTCTATTAATATGCAAATATTGCTCCTTTCACCATGATCGAATGCAAGAATTCTCCTACTTCAATGAAAATTCAAATGTAACCACTTTGATAGTTTTTCATGAGCAGCTGACCTGCTGTGCCTTGACTAAAAGACTCCTGTGGTTGTAACTATTTGGAAATTACAATTTAGAAAAGCGCCATTGATCACAGTGTTTTTCCTCATATTTAGTAGAATCTACAGTTACATAACATTGCCTTTCTAGGAAACTTAAGAAGTGGGCCTGCACATTTTTCTAGACAATGAGTAATGGTATTTTTTTTGTCAGTGCCGGTTTGTCTTTCGCTAATGTTTTATTTTAGTGGCTATTGTGATTGTTTCATTACACATATTCTACCGACCCTTTATTCATAGTATCAGTCTATACCATGGCACATAGGGCTGGCAATAGAGTTAATATTTGCAAGTGTGTATTACTTACACTTGTCATAATATTATTGTCAGGGTTGAGTTTCCTACTAATTATTATTATCTATTAAAAGGGGCTCAGGTCTTGAAGAGCTGAAACTCTTTGTTTGCTCAAATTCCCATGCGATGGTACATTGTGGACACATGAAATTTTCACCAATAATTGGAAGTTGTGAGCAAATGCTGCCCAAGAAATATGACTTCACTGTAGAAAATTACCTGTTGTCCTTTAAGAACTCCTTTTCCAAGCAGCTGTAGCTTGACTATGTGACACTTTTCGGTGCAGTTGCAATAGTCTGTTCCAACCTCCAAAGTGGCGAGCCACATGTCTGCTGCTCAATCTAGTCCTGTTTCTCTGTTTAAGAAGACTGGTGTATATACATAAGCCACACACACACTCATATGTCCTGATATTTCCAACTCATCTTAGGTGGGCTTCCATGTGTAACCCAGACATTCTAAAGACTGCTGTTCCTTCCTGGTTTTGGTAAATGAATACCATTGTTGAGCTTAGTCCTTGGATTGCCAGCGTATTCCTTCTGACCAAAGACGAATCAGGTGTTGCATGTTTCTAGCAGCTACTACACACCCTGAACTTTACATCCACCTTGCCTGATGAGGGCGCTATAATTAAAGGTCAACTTTGAGAAGTTATTAATCCCACACTGTGAGTCAACTTGACACAAAACTTGGTACAGACCTCAAGAACCATTAAGGTCCGCCTGACAAGATTTTTCTGCCATTTGAATTTTTTGAAAAACCATTTGAATTTTTTGACATCTACTTCTAAACCATAGGTCCAATTTGTACCAAATTTTCTATGGATCATGATTATAAAAAGGCTTAGCAAAAGATATCAAAAGTTTGTCTATATGTCATTGCGTTTTGAAGTTTCTGACCAATGAACTTCAGAGGGGGCATGACTCAGGTCATAAATAGACCTAACTCCACAACCGCTGGGCCAATCATAATGAAACTTGCACGATATGCTCACATCAGTACCTCCTTATTTTTTATTTTACGTAACCTATATTTAACCAGGTAAGTCCCGTTGGGATCAACATTCTCTTTTTCAAGGGAGACCTGGCCAAGACAGCAGCATAAGAAAGAAACATACACCTGAAGCATACCCTGGAATTTTCATTTAAAATCACCATAAGGTGGCGCTACACATTAAAAAAAACGTGTTTGGCAAAACACAAATTAAGATAAAAATCATTGCAAAAGTATATGTTCCTTAACAATGTTGGAGTATACATGAGTATATATTTTGAAATCACTCAATGGGGGCACCACCAGTGCTGAACAAGTGCATTGTCCTGGTGCAAAAAGTGTCATTACACTTCATCCAAGCATCACCAAACTCTGAAGATATAATTTATTAAGTTGTTGAAACATGTCCCCAAAATGTTTTAGCAATTGACCCAAAGAGGGTGATGTCAAGAGGGGTGTGGTCCGACACAGATTTGGTCGCAATTGAATGTGCGTCTGTCCAATCTTCATAAAACTTTTCAGTCATCTTTAGTTTAGTTGTGGGAACGACCTCAATCCTTCGCAGCTTTCAACCTTTAATGATCCGTGTTGACTTGAACCAGGAATCACTACTTGTAGCTATATTTTGTTTTGTTTTTGATTAATTGATTAGTCGTTTTAATCTATAAAATGGCCCACAGACATGATAAATAGCCATGACAGTTTCCAAACGCTCAAGGTGACCAACCAGCTGTTACGTTTTGATTAATTTATTAGTCATTTTAATCTATCAAATGGTCCACAGAAGTGATAAATGGCCATAACAATTTCAAAGCTCAAGGTGACCAACCAACCGTCAGAAACCTAAAACACAAACCTACACAGAGGAAAGTAGGTAATTTTCACATGTAAAGCTGGAACCTGCTTTTTTCTTAATGTTTGCTTGATAAATGTTGTAAATGTTTAATTGGCTATTAAAAATGTTGATTAATTAATTAACCTTTAAACTGACTAATCCTTTCGGCACTTGTCAGCATTGCAGATATATTAGAGGTGATAGAGCAGGCTATTTGGGGTCATTTATTAGTGTTTACGCACAAGTGAAAAGATGCTGTTTGCTTGAATGATCAATCACAACTTGTTATGTAATTAATTTGGTGAGATATAGATTAAAAAGTTCACTGACTGCAGCGATCTATATCACATAAGTTGGGAATTGATCCTGCTGGAGTTCAGCTCTCTACAATAGAATCATTTCATCGTCAGGACAACACATTTTGGCGCAGAGATCTCTGTATTTGCATTTTAACACATCATATTCATCTTACAGATTTTTACGAGTCCTGACTGGACTGCAGGCGAGACAGCTTTCCATCTGTTTGCTTCATAGTGTACACTCTGTCCAGATGAAAATCCAGTGATTCACCGTCTCGCTATGTCACTGTTAAGCTGAAGCTACTTGTTATTTAGTGTAATATGTAGTATTAGATTTTAACTACACGATTATTGTGGCCAAAAGAATTCATGCTAATCATATTATCATGATATCTATAGAAAATGTGTATATATACAATTCTTTCATGACCTTTTTTGTTTTCTTTCTTCTGACACGTGAGCTCATGCATCAGACGATGGTATCTTCAGTGTTTATCAAAAATGATAAATCCCTTAAATCCTTCTGCTTCCTCTTGAAGATTATTTTCCGCCCTATTTGTCCACTCTCCAACTCCCTGCTATCAGTTTCTTTGCCTCTTTGACCAAAGCTTTTTTTTTCTCCTTTCACCACACTAACGAGGATCAACACGTTGGAAGTGATTTTCTTTCACTTGCTTCACCATCTGCCATCGTGAGAAGCTCCGAAAGCTTTAGCTCCAGCTGCACTTTTTCGGGCGACAGCTTTGTTTGTTTACAGCAATTAAACCGAAGTTTAAATAGGATTTGATAATAATGATTTATTGATTGTTCTAAATGCTACGAGTAGCACTCTTATCACATGAGTAATGAAATATTAGTTACTCCTTTTAGTCCATGGCTGAGGCAATCTTTTTTTTTTAAACAGAACAAGTCTCTGCTGGATCCAGAAATTAAATTGGTGATGGTATCAGGCTGGCAGTGCTGAACTGCTGCACAGAAATTGGAAATAAATGGCGTTTTTGTACATTTCTTGGATGTATAGTTTCCTCTATATCACAGTATATAACTTATTAATTATCCTCAGATTCTCTCCAGACTTCAGATCTTTTCATGCTGCACATTTGAGCTTTAGTTTCCTTGTGTAGAAAGTTGTTTCCTTTAGAGATATACTGTACGCTGCACTTTCCATTGCTGCAGAAATGAATGGAATATTGAATAGCGTTCCCTTTAAGACGTTTGATACAGCACAATAAAAGTTTCTCGGTGGCCCTCGACTGGGAGCCAAGTTTCCTCGGTAATCTCTAATGAGGAGCCTGTTGTGAAAAATGTTATAGGTCTTTCGTGCCAGAAGGAAAAAGGCAATTTTTATTAAACACCTCTTACCTTACTGCACTGCAGCAGCGTTTTGTCAAATCCAAAAACTGAACTGTTGCCAAGAATTACTGCGACGTTGGGATGAGGCAATTTTATTCACACTTCTGTGACAGAGCGAGCACTTACAAGCACCTTTTTGACTAACAATGTTTCATGCTTATTCTCAGTTTTCTCATTTACATCCCCTCTGTCTGTCTTCATGTGTGTCTTCTCTGTGTTGTTCCAGGACGGAGTTTGGCCTCCCTGAGTCGGAGGCGTGTTTCCTGCAAGGCGCTGGGCAGAGGAGACTGCGAGGGCTGGCTGTGGAGAAAGAGAGATGCAAAGGGTTACTTTTCTCAGAAATGGAAGAAGTACTGGTTTGTTTTGAAGGATAACTGCTTGTACTGGTACATCAATGAGGAGGTAAGTCAGATTTCATACTTGTCCTCTCCTTTTCCAACCTCTTTTTATTGATGCTACAATTCAAGTGTCAGTTTTCCAAAAAGTTTAACATATTTCATTTTGTTGAAGAAGCTTCTGAAACAAAGAGGAAGTGATGAAATTTGTCATAATCTGTGCCTGCTGTCAGTTAATAGCAGCAATGCAAGTTTTTGAAACATTTATACAAAGGGAGAGAACATGGTGCAGAGGTTACCCTGAAGCTTTATGCCAGGATATCACAACTACAGGATCAGTTTGCCCCAGAGAAGCACTTTGGCAAGCAAAAGAGATTTCAGACTAATTTCAGATTAAATTTGTATAAAGGCTAAGTTTGCTGAAGTCTTAAAAATGTTTCAAAGTCAAACTTGGTAGTTTTTAGCCATATAGCAGCAAGGGTTCATCGTCTAGGGATCATTTTAGTCGAAACTAAAATATAGTGCCCCAGGAATGAGTCCTAAAATCCGGAAATGAGTTTGTATTTTAGCACCCCCGGTTCCCTCGTCTTGAAGTCAACTTTTTTTAATGGGTTTATGGTTAGATGCCTGAAATAAAGTCTGTGATTAACACTAGCTTGAGAGACTTTCACGTTCTTTTCTACGACTAAAAATACGTCGGTAAATAAGCCACTCGTGAATTCTGAAGCTTTTATGTGCTTTAAAAAAGGCAGTTGTGAACAAGTGGCTTAATGAGACAAGTGGCTTAATGAGACTACAGAATGTCATCATGGGGAACACACCTTAACAGTCTCACATCATAAAGATCTCGATCTGACTAGCAGATGCATTTTTTTTGTTCTTTTTAATTGGTGTGAGGGCTAGTAGACGAAACAGGGATAGTGACAAACAATACATATATAGGAGTAGACAGAAATGTGAGAACATACAAAATAAGACAAAACAAACAAACAATAATGTTTTTTAGAAAAGAAAGTAAAAACAAATAATACAACACAGGCCCGGAGTGGCTAATCGGGACGACCGGGACAATGAGTGAGCCGGTCTGATGTTTGGGTATCACGTATGCTGCTACCGCGGTCCCTGGGCCGCCCCCACTGGCAGCTCTTTTTTTTTGTAGATGCACACTGACGTGTGTGTGCATGGGGGGCGCTCAGATGTAGCGTCTTTTTCACGTACAAACCCATTACTTTCAATGTAGATGCACATCATATGCGCCCAGAACCCAAAGCGATGCCGTAGCGACGCGCATTCGGTGCAACGCACTTGTTTATTCGTCACAGCTCCACGGACTTGCTTCTCCCTCCGGTGTTGTGTCAGATCCCGGTTCCCCCTCGGGCTGTGTCTCTCCTACTCTTTCCCATGGAGTTCTGTCCCATTTGAAAGGCGAAGGAAGCCCGTATGTGGAAAGACAGCGCCTCTGAGATGTAGAATGTGTATTATAGAAGAGAAACATACATTTCAGGACAGACATGACTTGTTTGTAACTATACCTTAACATGCACTTGATGGCTGCATATCCTGCATCTCTTTGGAGCGTCGCACGTCCTCAGACATTGATGCTACACGTCTGCAAGATGCAAGATTTAGGGGCCTTACATACCATCTATCCACAATGGTGTGGATAGAAGTAACAACATAGTAACCTCCTGAAGTGTCGCCATGTTTGTTGTTTACGTCATGCAAACCCTGAAGTTCTATATGGTCTGAGATTTCTGGTGCCTCCAGTAACACTTAAAATATATGGGCAAATACACATGTAAACAGTTTTGTTCATGACGCAGCCGGTTGTCTACACGAACGCGTGGTTAAAAAGTAATTATATCTCTGGCCTTGTACCTCCTCTAGCACAAACACAAAATAAGTGCTATCTATGGTGTCTCCACCCTCACACATGTAAACAAATGGACATGCAGGCTCACACCCAGACGTAGAGCCCTCTGCTGTTTACCATAATGGCCGTTCCAGATGGCTACTTCTTGGTCAGACTCCGGAACAAGTCTTGAAATGTCAAAATGATGTTTATTTGGACAGTGGTAGGAGACAAATGCACATTGTTCTGAGTGAGTCCTCTGTTTCCTGAATCTCTACAATGAGTGCAAAATTAGCACGACTCACAGAGTCACAACAGCCACATTTATGGGGAGATACGGCAGATTGAAATGAACCAGAATTTTCCTGTAACATTTTTCCTTTAGCCTTCTCTATTCCTATCAGCTTATTATTTATCTTTCTTTTTATATGTTTGATCTCTCCTGCGGCTCAGGATGAGAAGGCAGAGGGTTTTGTCAGTCTTCCAGAGTTTAAGATCGACCGGGCCAGTGAATGTCGCAAGAAGTAGTAAGTGCACTATGAAAACACTCTGTTGCATATTCATGTGTTTATACTCCACATGCAGTTCACATGCTCTTATGTATAAATGTTTGCCTGCAAAAATAACTCCCTCTGTTTCCCCCCATGGCTCTCTAGTGCTTTCAAAGCGTGTCACCCCAAGGTCAAGAGTTTCTACTTCGCAGCAGATGGAGTGGATGACATGAACAGGTAAAGCAGCATGTGCTAAACACGGATGAAGGTTATGCAGAAGGGCAAACTCCCTGCAGGGTGGCAAGAGTGCAGCTTCCTGTTTACTATCCCCAAAGCGCAAGACAAATATGTTTTTCATTTGATGTCAGTAGAAAGGCCTGTTTTTATTCGGGCAGTGGTGGGTATGAAAAACATCATTTGCAAGATATATTTCCATAGAGGCTTCAGTTTTGACCTGTGCAGAGGCTCTCCAGACTCTGCTGTCATTTACATAATGATCTCTTCACTTCAGACAAGATTTTAATAAAACGTCCTAAATAGATATTTTCACTTGTTTCCAATCAGTTTCAAAGTGAAAATAATTCAGGATTTTACAAAAGAATCCTGCAAAAAGTTAATTTATAGGGTGTATAAACAAAACAGGTGAGCACTAGCCCACTGGGGGATTTTTTACTTTTTGAGAGAGAAATGATCTCTAAGACCTTCCTAAATCACTTATTAAGGAACATTTGGGGAAATCTTTCTTGCTGAGGGTTGGATAAGAAGATGCAGCCAGTTAGCTTACCTTAGCTTAGCATAAAGACTGGAAGCAGGGGGAAACAGCTAGCCTGGCTGTAAAACCACATTTTTTATTTTATACTTTGGAACCAAATAAGTCGTGTTATAATTTTTTCCGTTTGTGGAAGGTGAATGACAAGAACCAGGTTACTTTAAAAAACTGTCTTTTCATCACTAGCGGTGGTGGTAGCCACAGGTGGTTTAGCTAATGCTAACATTACATCAACAGGGTCTTCATTGTTGCTATGACAACACCAAGCAGCAACAAAGTGCAGCTCGCCACCAGGAGATGTGTTTATTATTATTCTTTGTAACACAGGTCAACATGTCAAAGGAGTCACAGGATTCTGTTTACAGATTTGTTGCAGGTATTCTCTGGCTGAAATTTGGCGCTAACAGCACCGACATTAAGTTTGACTGCACATTGGTGCAAAACAAAACAGCCGACGCTCGGACCACAGGACGCACTTTACCGCTGCTTGGTGTGTTTTTCGGCATAACGATAGCCTGCTGCTCCCAGGCTGCATTTAGTGACGTAGGATTTGACTTAAGAAGCTCTGTTTTGTCATCCTCTAATGTGTTTGTTTTCTCTTTGTGTTGCTCTTTTGAGCCAGGCCAACATTACTGTCATGTAACATTACTAGACTAGCTGCAGGCAGGTGAGAACGGGAACAGGTGAGCGTCATGCAGTGCCCCCAATGCCCACTGGGTAATTTGATTTAAATTTCTTTATTATCAGAAAAAAATCTGAAATTTGTCCTGAATCCCAGGACTTCAACTTTTTCACATAAATATACCTAAATACAAAAAAAGAAAACAACATTTAACAGAGCAACAAAACCGTAATACAAACTCTACATATCACATGACACATTATCAAAAGGGAATGCAATGCAACAAATTTATTATTCATATAACATACAGTGTCTGACCAGGTACACTGACGCTACTTCTGATTTATTAGATTGACAGACTGAGGAGCAAAAGAGTTCCTCAGAATGTTCAAAGCCTGTGGGACTCTATATGTTCTGTGATGGCAGAAGCTGACCTTCTTTAGATAAAGTGTGAAAGGGATTGGTTGTGTTTGGTTTTATTTCCATTCAGAGACAACATTTCTTTTAATGTATGCAGCTTGAAAACTTGACTGAAGCATTTGACCCAGTCTTGGATGAGATATGTAGCAGTTTGTATAGTTGAGCCTCAAGCTGAAGAGAGACAACTGTACCATGAACTGACTCTGTGCTGCAGTCTGTATTATAGATTGGAAAAACAATATCAGGATCTGTTTGTTTACTCCAAATGACCTCAGTCTCCTAAGACAGTATATGTGTTATACCGTCCTAGAGATATAATCTATATGTGCACTCCAGGATAAAGAAGTGTCCACATAGATGGCCAAATGTTTATAGATGGAGACTCGTTCAATCAGGGTGTTATGGACAGTAACTGTCGGAGGATTCGATTTCGCTGGAAGACCAAAAATAGTGCAGGTCATGTCGGGCCATCAGGAATCGCCGGAAGAACCTGATACGGACAGGGCAGATATGGCATCTTGTGAAAAGTGCCAGTGTGCAAGGGAAAGTAACAGTACACCATACAGGAAAATGTAGAATGGCCCATTTTGTACCTCTGCATATATGAAAAAAGTTGCATGAAGCCCTTTGTGGCTCCAGAGGGTGCTGCATGAAGTCTGATAAATTGCCTCAAGTGATGTCAGTGTCGGTTAGAGCTCAAGACTTAGGTTTGAAAATAAGAATATCTGGGGGTGGGGAGTTAGAAAGAAGTGAGGTTACCAGACCTCTGCAGCTCCTCATCTTTGCTTGAGGCTAGCGGCTAGAGGCTACTAACATAACACACACAAATCTTTGACCCAGCTCATGGCGGTGTCATTGCACTGTGGGTAATGTAGGCACCAGGTTTAGACAAGGAAGAAGAATGCCTGGAATAAAAAATACAACATCTGGTTCTGCTGAATCAAGTTTTATACTTTTGTATGCCTTCTTAGCGGCAAAAGCTATGGCTGGAGGCATTATCCATCCGTCCAGTTCTTGTGAATGTGATATCTCAAGAATGCTTTGAGGGAATTTCACTGAATTTGGCACAAATGTCCACTTGGACTCAGTGATGAACTGATTTGATTTTGGTCATCAGATGTCAGTGTAACCTCACAAAACATGCTATGACTATAACTCAAGGATTTATATATAATCATGACAACATTTCACACAATATTTCTGCAAAACACTTTACTGGCCATTACTCAGTCATGACTCAGTCATGACTTCATGACAACAGAAGGGGAGACATTTGGTCAGATACTGAATTGGTGACACTAACCTTGGGTTTCCACCTTGAAATTGGGCTGATTGAATAGATCTTTTGTGCTGCTGAGGGAAAATGTGTGTTAAGCATCCATGTTGTCACAGGCATGGATGTAAAGTCTAAGTGCAACTTGACTGGTGCGCGGAGGCATACAACAGCAAGGTGGTTACTTTGGTTAAAAAACATTTATTAGCATTTTGAAATGGAGTACTCTTTGATCTAAAATATTTCACTGTGAATGCATTTGGTTGTTCACAGTGGTGATGTGCATTTCTTGTGGGTTGTCCTAAAGTGATAGTTCACCCGCCCTCCTAATATAATGGAGCTAGATGGCACTCACCTTGTTGTGCTCAAAACACCTAAAAAATACATTTGAAAAACTCAACAGCAATGTCTATTTACAGTAAACATGACCAGTGACTCAAGATAATCCACAGACCTTTGTTGTGAGGAATTTCATGTAGGAACTATTTTTTGCTATTGAACTACACCCACCAAACAAATCACTGCGGAGAAGGAGGCGTCCATCTACTCATGGACGAGAGGCTCGTGCTTGTTCCAGCACAAAATGTAAACATGAATGCCATCTTCCTCAGCTGAGGAAGAAGAATTCAAAAGAAGGCAGACATCTCCACACTTGACACCTCACACCAAAACAGTCTAGACTGAAACATAACACTAAAGTTTGGAGGAAAATATGTGTTTTTGATTTTGGGGTGAACTGTCACTTTAATATGTTTCTCTATTAATACATTCAGTTGTGCTCATTGTTGATGGGCACTTTCTGAGGGTGCTAAGAAGCCTTTTGTGGATCAATTGTCTCACTATGTATTCCTCCTCCTTCTAACCCTTCTTTTATTATCAGTTATGTGATAAATCCATAAATCTGAACCTGAACCCTTCTGTTAGATGGCTGAGTCGTCTCAACCAGGCCGCCGTGGGCTACGCCGAGCGAGAGAGGATACGCCAGGAGCAGGGTGAGGGTTCATTACGGTGTCTTAAAGACATATAGTGTGCATATGGTACAGTATTTGTAGAACATTTTATAATATTTTTTATAATATTCCTACATAGATTTGGATGGAAGTATATTGATGCTGTTTCTGACTGTGTGTGTGTGGGTTTCCTGCAGATTACTGGAGTGAGAGTGAACATGAGGATGACACCACCTCCAGCCCCAAACAGGACAGTCCCCCACCTCCATACGATACCTACCCACGGCCTCCATCAGTGAGTCACGCACACACACTCATATAAAGTTCATGGTGTACTTGAAGGCGAAACTTAAGCTCGGTGCTCCTGTGCAATCCATTGTAACAGTTAAAGTTATTGCCAATTTAGCCTACAGGGAGTGATGGGGCTAAATTTGGTATAATTGATGCTATAATTGCTTTGCTCTACTTTAGATGACTTGTATTTTTCAGCGTAGGATTAAATGAAAAGCTAAAACAACAACACTTTATTACAACAGCTCTTTAGTTTAAATAATCAGAGTCACCAGACAAGGCAAGATAATGATATTTAAAAATCTTTGTAATAAGAAGTCTTTAGTGTTTGCCTTTTTTCTACAGACACACATTTCCACTCATGTCCAAACACTCATTACTTCTCCTTTGTCTCTGTCTCTCCCTCACACACTTGTTCAGTCATTACCCCGCCTCCTTGCCAGATGAAATCCTTTTTTCAAGTATCTCATTACAGTTGAATGAGACCCGGTGATCAATTGACATCTGCCACATCTTCACTTTTTCCTCTCTGCCTGTCAGATGAGTGCCTACTTGGAAGGCCGGACCACTCGACTGTCTTCCACAGAGACGTCTCGATCACGCTCCTCTCAGGAGGACTTCCTCTGTGGCGAACCCCCAGCGGTGGCTGCAGAGCCGCAGTACCATCCCGGTCCTCTAGGTGGAGGCAACACACACAGTGGGAGGAAACCAGGAGGCAGCAGCAGCAGCGACGTGCAGTACAGATGTGATCCTGTAGAGGTGTGTGTCAGTCCATCCCAATGCTAGGTATTTCAACAACTAAAGGCCAGCTGGTTGCACAAAACACCTTAAATTGACATTTGCCCTAAAGTCCGAGTTAAGGTTTCCCTCAATAAAATCAGTTGCACAAAAGACCCTTAAGCCTTCTCCTTAATGTTTTAATATGTTCACTTAAGCATTTAAGGTTTTCTCCAAGCAGCAACCTGCTAGAGAGCCAACACAGAAGTGCTAAAAAAAATTGCAGTTCCTCATATGGCCACTTGAGGCTGGCTCCAAAAGCGAATCAGTCCCCATAGACACACATGTTACAATGCTCAACTTTACAGCTGAAATAAACATCACTACAGTCTGGTACAAAAAAAAAAACAGTTTCGGTCTCTACAGCTTTTTCCCTGTTTATGACGACTGTACGAGGGATGAATTTTGATATAACTCACCTGTTTACATTTTATTAAAGCTTGATATTATGTGTAATCAAGGCTGTGGCTGCTTTGGGTGACAGGTGGGTGCTGTCCGTTGACAAGTCGCTACCATGGCAACACGTTGGTTAGGTGACGTAACTACGACCTTACCTTACATGGAATTACAACTTTGGGGTCCATCACATGATGCACTGGGGCCCAAAAATACTTTTTCCATAGACTTACATTGTGAAAGTCATGTCTGTAAATCAGTGGATACGTTTTTGAGCATCACAAACCCGGCAAAATAACCTGTTTCCCTATCTGGAGTCTAGAGGAGCTGCATAGTTGAATCATTTTACTCCCATTCAAGTTAGTAGAGGGCTAAACTGGAAGTTAGGCGCTCGGCAAGCAGAAGTCTCTGGTTCACCAGGCATTGCAGGAGAGCTGGGTAATTTCATACTGTGGAAATTGGGCTTTTTTGGCTTCATGAGCTGCTGAGCAATTTTCATAGGAATTAATGGGAGCACCCCCTTTAACGCTGCATTCAGTTCTCGCTATATCCATGCCCCAGATTCATAGAGTATAGGTGTAGCCTTAGCTGTCGCTATTTCAGTGTGTTTTCAGTTCATGAAAGTTAACTAACATTTTGGTCGCATAAAAAGTCTTCAGGGTTTGGTTGTACTAAAAGACCCTCCAAGGAGTCTGATGTTTATTTTTCTATTTAGTATATTTTGCTTTAATTAGCATAAACATTAACACTACCACAGTTAACAATAGCTGTCAATGTGTTACTAACCAAGCTAGTAGCTAGCGTTAGGGTTAGCTCCACATTCTTGTCCAAATATGGTCACCTCTGGCTCCAAAAATCCAAGATTGCAAAGGCCAAAATGCTCAAGGCTTACCCATTTTATAGACGTTTAGATTATAGATGTTTTTTTCCTTATCTTGGTCTTATACTTAAGGAATCTCTTGAAGTTAGTTTAACTGTTACACAAAAGACCTTAGTAACCAAAGTGGGGAAAAAACTTAAGGTACCTCTGACTCTTTCCATCTGACTATCTTAACCACAATGTGGTGATTATGGTGATTAATTCAAGATACTGAACACATCCAGAGAGGAGATGCACTTCATGATTGGCAACTGATTTTATACTATAGATTTGACTTCCCACATTTGATGTTTAATTTTTTACTTTCTACTTTTTTCAGGATGTGCTTTTTTATTGTATTCCTCCATAAATATAATCTTTTCCTCCTCTGACCAGTTTGGTTTTTACATCTGCCATATTTTTACTATCTAAAGGCCATCTTTGTGAGATGATAAAAGGTAACGCGAGTGCAAGCAAACAGTCTCCATGGAAACTGTAGAATTTTGTTGCTGTAAAAACTCTTTCAATGCAGTAAAGCCCTTAATATTTTTCCATTACTGAGGAAACCTTTAAAAGGATTCTGTGCAACACAAATAAAAAATAAAAGAATCCCTCAGCTAAGGAGATGTTAAGCCTTAAATGTCATACTTAAGGAGACAACTAAAGGTGTATTGTGTAAGCCACTCTATCATCATTGCTGTGAATATTCATGGTCCACAGACAATTAATAGTAGAATTTTGTGCGCCCTCCAGCCACCTTACCCCCCAACCCTCTTTATTTTGCACTCTGTTAATTTTCAGGCTGAAATGTCAAACTTGCACACGTCATGTCACAATGTAATTGGCACACAATTAGCTGATTACATCCATCCTACCAGTAGGGACTCTGGATTTAATTACCTTAGAAATTATTATAATGGCTTTTGTTCCAGACAAAATGTACATTTCGAAGCCCCGCTGCTATCAAGGCTCTGAGGGTGAAGTCTCAGTATGCTCATTGCACATCCAGCACATTTGTAGTGTTGAGCATGATAAATCTTTCATTTATTCATGATTCTTTAAATTCACCAAATCCAGCAGTTTGGGAAATTAGTTTTTTGAAATTCATACAAATTATACAAAAATATGCAGTTTAAAGTTACCAGGCTCTTAACTTTAACTTGTTTTTTCACGGGAAGTGAAGTGGAGCAGCCATATCAGAATCAAATGAGCTGTTGTGAATAAAATATGAGTGCTCTTCCTCTGGATACTTTTTTTTTTTTTTTTAAAGATATTTTTTGGGGCATTTTTTAGCCTTTATTTGATAGGAAGGACAAGTGTGAGGGGGGGTGAGAGAGGGGGAGTGACATGCAGCGTGGGGCCACAGGCTGGGGTCGAGCCCGAGCCACTGCGGCAACAGCCGTGTACATGGGGCGCCTGCTCTACCACTAAGCCACCGACGCCCCCCTCTGGATTCTTTATTGGGATCTCCATTAGTTACTCTTCCTGGGTCTATATTCAAATAACATAAATACAGCCAACAATGTTTGCATTTAAACTACATACAGTGAACGATATGATATATGTTATTGGATAATGCGAGTTACCATGATCAACAGGGGACACGTGGATGATATTGCTCTTGCGAAAAATACTTAACGTTCTGTCTTTGTTCTTTTTTGTAGTACCGATCCAGTCCCGCAGGGGGCAGCAGTGAGACAGGGTCTCCAGGCCGCTCTTCCTCATCTCAGAGACGTTCGTGGCAGGACCTTATTGAGACACCGTTGACTGAAGCTGGACTGCACTACCTACAAACTGGGCCACTAGGTAACACACACACAACCAGTTAGTTTAACACTTTATAATTTTTATGACAATAGCCGCATAAAAATTGAGTTACTTCCATTCTCATGTATGTGATACCTCAAAAAGGCCTTATGAGATTTTATTCAGATTTGATACAAACATCCACTTTGAGTCAAGGATGAACTGTTCAACCTCACAAAAGATAACTGGCCATACCTCAAGAATTCATATGCTAATTATGACAACATTTCACACAAATGTCTAATAGCATTGAATGATGAAGTGATGACATTTTATATCCACAAGGTCAAAGGTTGTAGTTTTATTTTATTTACTTATTTTTATAAATCGCTTGAATACTATTATAGGGTCACAGAGCCCCAGTTTGGGCTTCTCATGAGTTCTTTTACATTCAGGTCACGGAATTAAAGCTAATTAATACCGTGTGATATTTAAAGGGGACCTACTATGCTCATTTTCTTTTTCATACTTGTATTTTGGGTTTCTTCTAGAATATGTTTGCATGCCTTAATGTTCAAAAACACTTTATTGTCCTCATATTGTCTTTGCTGGAACACCTTGGGCTCTAGTTTCGCAGACCGGGCGAGGTGGAGGCGCAGCGCACCTGCGCTTCGCCAACTGGGTTTGGCCAGGCGGATTTTGCAAGTTTGGCACACTGTGCGCCTGGCGCAGCTACTCCTCTTTCCCACCTCCGTCCCTCCTACCTGCGCAAGTCGGAAAGAGGGAGGAGAGAAGGCGTGGAGTGGGTTTTACACACATCACACCAATCAAATGAGCCCCTCTCCTCGCCCTTAAATGCGAATGCAAATGTGTGAATGAGAGTTTACTCAGTTCGCCATGGCAGAAGAGAGCAGCAGCGTCAGACGGCCAAACTTCTCCCAGGAGGAAACTGATGTTTTGGTCCGGGAGGTCCAAGCTCGCAGTGCCCGACTATATGGAACTGTGAGCAGACCTCCACGGGCTGATGATGCAAAGGTAGCCTGGGAGGAGGTCACCACAATTGTAAATCAATGTTGTTTCTCTCGTGTGCGTGCGCTCTCTCTTTCTCTCTCGCAGTCTCACTCTGTTTCTTTTCTTTTGACTTTTCTAAGATGACAGATGCTGAATATATACTCCCTATCTGATGCTGTGGCTGTTTGTGGTTGGCTGAGAGGGCTGTGAAGCTGCAGCTGTGTTAATCAAATCAGGTTGGGTTTCCATTACGCGTGCCAAACGTGCCAAACGGTGCCAATCCCCTTTGATCTGACATCAGATGTGACGGGACAGTTGATATAGAGATACATTTATGTGCTGATTGCAGATAGTTGCATTGAATAGTGTTTTTTTGGGTATTTATTGCATTGTTAATGTGCCTGATATTCTGGAAACCTGCCTGTGAGGTTTTGGTGACGTGTACGCACTGTCTGCCGGTCAGCCAAACTTCCGCTACACCGGCTGCGCTCCGCCTGCGCTGACAGTAGACGTGGTTTCAGTTGGCGAGCTTTTAGCGTACCTTCGGCGAAGCCTTTTGGCACGAAACTGTCACTGCGCCAAGCTGGATCTGTCGACACCTCCCTCTGCTGCGCCGCCACACCCATCTCAGCGCACCTCGGTCTGCCAAACTACCAAACTGAGCGCGCCTCGGGTTGCGCTGCTTGAAACTAGCTCTGCGCGGGGTTCGCCACCCTGCGTCACCCTGCGCTGCGCCGGGAAACTAGAGCCCCTTCTGTCTTAGGATGCTCCATTTTAGCACCTGTCTCTTTAAGTCCCCCTCCCGCGAAAGCCCAGTCTGCTCTGACTGGTCAGTGTTTTCTGGTCTTCCACATCTTGGCATCTCTGCACTGCCATTGCAGCTGGGGGAATGACTGTAACTGTCAGAGTATAGTGGCACTTACTCCTGTGGAAAATCACCAATAAAAGCGTCCAATCCCAACAGGACATGTTCCAGCAGAATATGAAATTAAAGAGAAACTGACAACAACAGTAACCAAGATTACATGTTTCCCTGATGTTAGCATGTAGCTACATGTAGCAATGTCCTTGCAGTAGGGGAATGACTGTAACAGAATATAGCCGCACTTCCTACAGCGAAAAATCTCCAATCAAAGCTTCTAAACCAAAATCACACAATCTAACATGTTCCAGCAGGAATATTATCTGAAATCAGGGAGAAATGAACAGCATTGCCAACTCAGAACAGAGGATTCCCTGATGTTAGCATGTAACTACATGCAGTTACATGCCAAACATTTGAAGTGCTGTGTCTGAAGCAGAAGACCTTATTAAGAAATCTGTCATAATGTGACATCAGCTTGTCTTGAAAGTAGGAAAAATGTTGTAAAACCGTATTCAGAACAGGGAGGTTTTTGCTCACATTAATTACTTTTACATACATTTACCTCATTACTGAAACTTTGGTCACATTTAATATGAACACATGACAGTAGTCGGGTTTCCATCCACCTATTTTTATTCGCATTTTCAACAATTGCGGAAAAAAAACTTGAATGGAAACGCCAGAAATTCGAAAAAAGGCCGAAATATCGCAAAAAAGTTTTTAGCGAATAAACTATGACGTAGGCTACCGAATCCTACTTCTACTTCACACACACACCTGTGTGAACTTAGAGAGAGGTAATTACTCCAGTGTCAGGTGAGTGTAGGCTATTTCACAGCTTACCTGAATAGACTGGATGTGTTGAATACCGCTGCATCACGTGTGCTGCCTGGTGTACCAACACAGACATCACGGCATTATGTAAGCTACGCTGACAACGCTGATATGAGTGTGATGAGAGCTCTCACAATAGCCAAGAAGTACCCAAGGAATCTTTCCATCTCGTTGTAGTCATGGATGTGCCGGTAATTGTTTATATCAGTTGTGGATATGAGACGCTCTCAATGACGTCTTCTCACGGCGCCCTCTTCTTCTACGGGTGTTCTTTTGCATTTTATTTTTCATGAGAAGCGCCACCTTCTGCTCGACCTGTTGACTCCCAATACTCGCAAAACAATAATGAATGGAAACGTGCATAAATTTGCATTTTCTTTTGCGTTTTTGCATTTTCACAAAATTTGCTTAAAATTTGCGATACATTTAGATGGAAACCCAGCTATTGTGACTAAAGACAGAAAATAAGGAAAAGCATAATAAGTCACCTTTAACAACTCCTACCACTTATCTGAAGGTGTTTCCAGAATCCTTAAAGACTCTCTCTCCACTGCATGATAATAAATGTTTTTTAAGTAATATCTCCAGTTGCCGTGTTTCTAAGGGGGCTAAAGATAACACAGTAAGCTACACATATTAATAAGACATGGAAATTTGACACGGACTGATGTATTGTGCAAACTTGTCGTACATTTGCAGTATGTGTGATTGATAGTCTTCCTCCAAATAGCACATCACTCCATAGAGAATTAACTGACACAGAAAAAGAGTTAAGTTTAAAAACACTGTGTTAGTACTTTTAATGCAGAAAATATTAGTTTTTTTCTTTCAAATTTAATTTGACTATAAACCCAACAAGATCTTATTTTCAAGGAGACCCTCAGGCACTTAATTATATAAAAATGATTAAATAAATAATAATAAAGATGATAAATCAAGCAATCCAAACCATTAAAAAAAATCATCAACAAGAATACACATAAGAGCTCACTCTCCCACAGCACACGCACGCACGCACACACACACACACACACACACATTACACATTACTGTCAAAAGTATAATTTGCACAAAATTAACAAGAAATAAAACAAACAGACTTTGCCAGATTGTCAGTAAACAAGTAGCTGGAGAGGTTTAGATTGGATATTATATATCTTTTATTATTTCTCCATGTTTACTTGTTGTTTTATTTTTAATTGTTTTGTTTGTGTCTATGTTTTATGTGTGAACTTTATGTTCTTTTACAAATGAGTGATACAATCAGTAGTTGATTATTTTAATTGAAGAAAACAAAGAAAATGTGAACTGTATTTTCTTGTCTTCACGTTACAGAGGATGCCGTCTTCGCTGAACCCGGTCCAGGCAGCGGGACTATGATGGCCGGTGCAGTTTACACTCTCCCTGCACAGAGGAATGTCCCGTTGCCCATGGCGATGCAGAGGCTGATTCCTATGGCAACCCAGGGAGGGAAACCCCGCAGCTTCACACTGCCACGAGACAGCAACCTACACACACTCCTCGCGGCCCCTGCGAAAGAAGAACAGCAAACACACAACGGTGAGTTTAGTCAGGGACATACATGTACTGTGAAACACGTGGACACAAACAAGAGGAGGCAGTGAACACATGTAGCTCTGTGCTGAGTGATTGTGTGGGTGGACGTCAAGTAAGAGCAGAACAGGAAAAATGTGTCTCACATTGAGTGACAGCCACAAGAGACTGAAAAAAAAAGATTTTTTTTTTTTTTTTAAGGTGAAGACGTCAGCACATGTGCCAGAAATAAAAAACGCTCTGAGGCAGACACATTTCCATTTAAATCATCATCAGTATCGAGTAGAGTCACACACACTCCAGTATTACACTGATCTAATGAGGCTAATGAGACAATGGTGCACTGGTTGCCAAGGTGAACCCAGCAGCATGCTGAAAGAAAAGTGCCAAACCAGAATAGTAAACAATGAAATATAATAACCATGTGAATTCTCATTTAGCCAGTCAAGCAGAGGAAATAAAAAGTGGAGAGGACATCCCTGAGGCTGGAGGGGAAGAGAGCACGACTTTATCATCATTAATAATACAAGTCATTACACTGTAAAGCAGAGGTGTTGAGGTGTGTGCTGCTGTCCTCCAGTGGTTACTCGGAGATATAACTCAATCTAATCAGATTTTTGACAGGTCTTTAGCCTTTAGCTTCACATCATGTGAATGGAGGAGTGGAGGAGGGTTTAAATCATCATTAAGTGACTGACTTACTGTCTCTCTCTCTAAAGGCGGCAGTGAGGGTGCATCCCTGGGCGACCTGTTTCGTGCTTGTGAGCAGGGCGGGGTATGTCCACTGGGTCGCGGGTCGGACACCAAAGGTCAGTCAGAGTGCAGGCAGTCCTTTCTCCGACGGGCCGCCGACCCTCAGCTCAATGACCGCCTGCACCGCCTCCGCATACTGACCTCCACACTGAAGGTATGATCACGCACAAAGACACGTGTTGTAAATATATGGGCATAAATGTGCACACACAAACACACAGGAACACACATACATGGATATCATGCACACTACAAAAAGCTGGTACAAGGTAAGAAATAAAAAACATTTTCAGGCCTTTTTTGAGGTGATTTTATTGATTTTTTATTTCAAATTTTAAAAAGATTTTGAAAAGATTTGAAAGTTATAATCCTTAAGATTTCGGACCTGATTGATTTGGTGGCACCTGGTCCTGGTGGTATCAACAAGCGCGGTTTTAAAACTATTTTTGTTTTTAAACTACTAACAAACACTTGTTGAGCAGCGACTTTGCCAGAAATATAACATAAGAGCAACTGATGTGTGTGTTTCCAGTGCTGCCAAACAAACAAAGTCAGGCAAAAATAACTGCAACTGTGATCTGCTGTTGCCTATGAGGCTCTTAATCGAACAGCTCACTGTGGCTGCAATATTTAAAACATATCTGTGGTCAAAGAATGCTTAAAATGATCGTTATCTTGATTTGTAGAAGATTTATTGATGCATAAGTGCCGTCAATCTCTGTGACAAATACATTGGAATTTCTGGAGTGCTTCACACAAAAACAAAAAAGCAGGCCTTGTTTAGCCAGTTGAAAAAGTTTAATGGCTAGCTGGCAACCAGGCCTCAGCTTTTGGTTGCCGAAACTTAAAATCTGGTTGCCATTTGTGGTCACCTTAAATTTTGAGTGAGATACTACGGTTATGGTTCAGCTTAATGAAATAAAATGTGATGCCTCCACCTCATAATGATGTTGAGCTGCCCGCTCATGTTGCTCCAAGCTCCAGTTCTTGTCTAGTCCTGTGGTGCTGTAGGATGTGCTACCTTCAACTGGTGGCTTGATGTGTCACTTACTGAAGCGTGTGCTGTACAAACAGTATAATTTCCCTCCAGCTCAAAGATGCTGAGATACTTTGCCTCCCAGATTTTCACAAATTCAATTCAGTCAGGAACACTTTGGTCAAAGAAAACTTAATTTCCATTAGAAATTTGATATTTGGTGGTATGGCTCTGTTCTGGGACCTCTCTGCCCTTCCACATGCATACGAGGAAAGCCTGAGGCAGAGAGAGCAACCCTCCCTGCCCTTCCATGTGCCTACATGGAAAACCTAAGGCAGGGAGAGCAGCAGCAAAGACCCTCCAGGAATAGAACAGAGCAGCATCAGTGACAAACAGAAATGACATTGATACATCAGACACAACATGAAAAGGAGGAGCTGGGGTGGAGGCAGGTTGCAAAGCGACTTGCAGAGGAAGCAGCAACAGTAGGCAGGCCAGAGCAGTTTAAATAGGGCGCCCTGAATGAGATTCGCCAACTGGTTGCGTAGAAAGGAATCATGTAATCTATCAGCTGACTTCCTTCTATCAATCAGCTAGCCTGCCTCATCTAACGCTATGCACAGTTCTTTGTAATTTGTTCAGGTTCATCTGGTTCTTTTTCAATTCATTCAATTTGTTTGTGATTTTGATAGGCTGATTGAATTTTCCACCCCATGGTCAAACAACTTAGTTTGCTTCACCATTGTCTCTAAAACAGATGCCTGTGTGCACGCGGGTAAATGCACTAATGCACGTGCAGCATTGTCTGCCAGTTCTGACTGTAACAGCAATATTTAAATATTTATTTAAGGGTTCACGTTTTTTTCATTTTTCTGTCCCTGTTCTTTATACGTTAAAAATTGGTGGCAACCAAATGCCAAGAATGGGTTGCCAAAATGTTTGCCAGTGGCAAGCTGGCACCTGTTACTGTGGAGCCATGGTTGAGTACCAACAGTAGGGAATGTTTGCTTTGCTTTAGCAGCAACACAATATGTGCTAATACGTCTGCAGGAGACTGAGCAGTAAACAGTGAAGCTGTTATCAATGAGAAAACATTACAAATGTAATGGATCACAGGCTGCATCATTTCCTGTCAGTCCCTTCTTCGTGTGAAGGCACCCTGACTCTAGCGCATTAACTAACAATGAAAACTACCACCTAGAGAGGTAATTACTGAGTGTAAAATGATTAAATGGTTAAACAGGAGTCAATTTCATGAAAATCTTAAGGATTTTAACTTTAAATACACCTCATATCAAACTCATATTTGATATCACACTCTTCTGTTGCAATTCTTACAGAAGAAAATGATGCAATTCTCTCTGTTCTTTGTTCATAAGCCGTTGTGTTAGCCCTTCTATTGTCAAGTTTTTTTAATGCTTTAGTTTGTATGAGGTTGGCATTCTCTGACACAACTCACAGACAGAAATCTCGCCATTTTCTCATCCAAATCCTCTTTTTTTTTTCCTATCCAGTGTGAACTGAAAGAATTACCTTTGTCACAGTGTCTTTTTCTTTGGCCCACACTCACATATGATTGCACCTAACTACACTAAAAGTGAGTAGGGTGAAATGGATAAAACGGGACTCCTTTTATTTTGCAGAGGGATACTTTCATGTGCATTTTTAGCTGTAATACACCATGATTTCCTGACCCTGAAGTACACACACATAAACACACACACACACTGTCTCTGTCTTGTTAGTTTCAGTGCTGTCATCTGTCCCAGTCTGTCTCCTCGGTTTGGTTTGAGAGCTTTGTCAAGCAGCCATCTGTGGCTTTATGCTATATGAACAGTGGTTATGTTTCTGGGCTGGGTGCCTGTGAATGGCTCTTTTGCTGTGGCTGTTTTCTTTTTTTGTCTCTATAGAGTTTGTATCTTTGTTGCTTCCTCCATGTACGTGGGCGGGGATGGTTGGCGAGGGCGCAGGGATCTTTGTCGCTACAATAGCTTTTAGCGAGGGTCTCTGGCTTTGGCTGCACGTGTCTGCTGGTACAGGTTGGCTGGAGGAGCTTACATGTTTGTTCCCTGTCTGGCGTCTCTTAAAGGAATACACCAAGTCTTTGTGGGGGGAGTTTGGATGAAACATACTTGTGTCAAATATTAAAAGCAAAGTCATCCATGTGACCCTGGTAGACATTAAACTGGTGTTTACAATCTATCAGGTTGTGTTTGTGTCCTCAGGCAGCAGCGACTTATCTGCAGTGGTTGCTGTGGAAACAACAAAGACATACACGCATATTTTCTTTGTATCTTTTATGTATTAAAATTGAACGGAAACAAGAAGCTACAGTCAAGATGACAAGTGGAGATGTGCACTCCAACTCTTTATAGATACAGCGATGCAGAGTGTCTCATGCAGCGAACAATAATAACGACAGAGGAGGCTCTTATATGCTGTGTTTAATATTGTCATTATGGCTGGATAACTGTGCTCTAGATGTAGCATCAACAGTCATCATCACCATCATAACTGTCACATCTCTTATATCAATCTAATACACAGTATCTCAGTTTTTTTTGAATTCTCAGTTCAGTGAGAGTGAGCTGCTTTTTAAAGTAAGAAAACACATCTATTATTAACAAAAGGCTTTTGATTTTTTTTTAATAAACGTAACATTGAAATATTAATGATTCAGTAATACAGCTAGGTTTACATTCAGATATTAATCCACTGAACGATGGTTTTTAATTTAATCACAATGTCCCGTAAACCTTTAATTTTCATGTAAATAAGGGAAGTTCTCCTCAGTGCAGTAGGAAATATTTCTTTTAAACATCATCCAATTTCAGAACATATTTTTGTAAGACATCCTTTTTAAAGTCCTTATGAATTATAATTTATTGATGCTCTACAGATGCGTTATAAGGCATTAATAAAGATTTCCCTGAACCCACAAACACTTAAAGGAAAACCTCACCCCCTAAATGACAATTTGTGTATCAGTTACTCTGTTACTTTTAATTCACAAAGAAAACTTTTTTTTATGCCTCCATGGGATCGAAGAATTGAAAAACGGAGAAAATTCTTCATGAATCATACGAGTCATTGGGGTCCACGTTTAACAACAGCAAAGATCTATCAAAACATTTGTTTACAAACTGTCACGAAACTTGTGCAGTATAATCCAGGGGCCTGTATCACAAAGCAGGATTTTGTCTTAGCGAGGTAACTTCAGGGTTAACCCTGGGTTTTCGGTCTCACGAAGCCGGTTCAGTTCTTATCGGAGTAGATCACCATGGTAACTTACTCTGAACGGCTATCCTGCTCCGGAGCAGGGTAAGTTCAGGGTTGAATCCGATCCTATAAAAAGCACCACCCACTGGCCAATCAGCTGTTCGGAAAAAAATGACTCTGCTGACAGAAATGCAGCCCAGTCATGACGGGAAGTTTAATTCATTTGATTGATTTTGATTTGAAAGTTTATTTTGAACATTAAAAAAGAAAAGAAAACAACAACAACAGACAATGAAAAGATTGTTCAAAAAGGAGTGGAAAGAAGTCGAAATTTCATCCCGCCCCTTCATAAGAAAGAAACTGATCATTTGCGGACACTTAATATATTAGTGCCAACATTTTATTTTGTTGGAGGAAATGATCCCTGTTAAAGATAATGGGCCTAATTGACAGCTTTGCTGCTGGAAGTGTGGAAAGTAGCCTATCATGTCTACACTTCATGGTGTTTGAGGGATTTTCCTTTTTGCGCAGCTGTTAATTTCTAACACAGCTCAATATCAGGATGATTGTATTCAGACTATCAATTTGGTGTTGATATGATTTAATTGTGGCGTCAGCTTTAAGCTTCATTGTAGCATATATAACGTTATGACAAAGAAGACCAATTTATCAGACGCAATGATGTTAGACGATAATTATAATACACGCAATTCATCTGTGCAGCATTGATTTCATGGGATTCAAAGGTGCGATCAGTGTCAGATGTACAGGTACAGGTACTGTAGCTACTTGAACCAGTGATGAGTAATTTAACCTACACATCATTTTATTTGCTACCTTGTTTTGTCTTGATTTTTCCCTCTCTCTTCCTCTATTTCTTCTTTCCTGACCCGTTTTTTTTTTCTTGTCTATTATGTGATTCCATTGATGTTTTGACAGGGGAATTTCTTTGATAAGCGTTTAGTGGCTTCTAACCTCTCTGGCACTTTTCTTTTTGTAATCTTGTAAATTTTATATTGTCTGTTTTTAACATTATGTGAAAATAAACTAATCTAAACTAAAAAAACATTATTCATCCTGTTATGCGTTGCCACGCATGTTTCCTCCTCCTGCAGCTGCCACGGTGTTGGCCTTTTCTGTAATGTTGTTCTTCTCCTCCTCATATTTTAGTAGAATTAATCTCTGATCCTCACGAGAAATACCTTTTTTTTTTTCTCACATACGGCGCTGTGTGAGGACACTCAGTGACGCTGTGCTTCTCTCATGATTGTGATTGGTCCTCTGCGTGCGCGTTCACGGCTCTTGATAAAGCAACCCTGGGTTGAGTTACCGAGTTGATATCCAGCGCTGTGATTGCCATTGTTAGGGTTAGTCAACCCAGGATAGGTCTGGGTAACCCAGGAAAGGTTGATCTCGCTTCGTGATACAGGCCCCAGGTCATTTATCAAGTCATATGCTCAGTACTTACTGCACTTTCGCTCAGACTTTAGCATTTAAAACTGAACTGAAAGTAAAACCTGTCCATTCTCTTTTCAAAGCCAGACTTCATTGACAAAAACACTAATTTTACCTTGCTTAGCACAGAAGCTGTTAGTCTGCTGCTGCCTCGATTAGTTTGTTTGTTTATGTTATTGTTTGACTTTGGTGAATCTGAACTAATCGTTTTGAACATGAAAGTCACACAATAACAAAAAGAAACAAACTTATCAAGGCAGGGGTAGACCAGCAGCTCCTGTGATCAGCAAGGTAAAATTACTGATTTTGTCAATGGAGTTTGGCTTTGAAGAGAACATAGATAAGTTTCACTGTCTGTTCAGTTCCCCATCGGAAAGGTCTCTCTGTTTGGGAAGTATGGAGCATAAGATTGGATAAATGAGACTTGGACTATACTGCACGAGTTGTGAGAAGGTTTGTAAACAGATGTTTTGATATAGTTTTGCTGTTGTTAAATGCAGACCCCTTGAACTTCAATTCATAAGGAATTTTCTCAGTTGTTGGATTCTTCGTTCACTGTGGAGGCATGTGAGAAAAACAGCTTTACTTCAGGAATACAGCGTAACGTGGCAGAGTAATTGATATACAAATGGTCATTTGTAATGGTTCATCTCTTAATAAGTAATATGTGAATATGAGAAATAAGCTCTAATAAAGCAGATCAAAGATGCAAATGTAAGAAAAAAGATGCAAATATAAGAGATGACCTTATATAAGGTAGATAGAATACCAATAAAAAAACAAACTCTTGACTTTAAAGAAAATGAAAGTGCAAAATGTATGGAAGTGCATTTAAAAATACCAAAATGATGATAGTTAACAAAGCACAGTTTCAACATGTAACGACAATAAAGTTAAAAAAAAAAAACATTAAATAGTGATATAAAAAGGAAATATATGCAAAAAGAAACATTGTTAAGGTATGTCATTTTCTTCTTAACCCTTTGTAAAGGCTTCCTTACTTAAAATTTAGTATCAGAGTAGTAGAACAAATAATCTACCAAGAACAAATGGATGGTCTTGAAGTAACAAATACTAAATCTCCCCAAAACGTAGTGTATCCCGTTAAGTGTGTGTCTTGCTTCACGTGTGTCTGCGTTTTAAAGCTTAGTGGTTTAAAAGTATACAACTAAAAAGAGTGACCCCCCCATCCCCCCACCCCCCCAACCCCTCCTGTGTTTCCCCTTAGGACAGGGAGGGGGAGCTAGCACTGATTGACAAGCTGTTGGCCAATCCCCAGCTGTCGTCGGCAGAGTTCCAGGAGTGGAAAAGAGCCTATCAGGAGCTGTTCTCTCAGGAGCCTGACTCGACCACCGAATCAGACCCCGGCCCGCCCCTCACCCCCTCGCTCTCTCACACACACTCCTACATCGAGACCCACGTCTGACGAGTGAAACACACACACACACACACACACACACACACATGTTTGAGTTGCTCCTGAAGAGTCGAACAAAACAGCAGCGGATGTTTTGATGCATCAGGGTCGCGATCAGTGACGGACTTTGTCAAGAGAGGAGAGTAGGGACAGCTCCACATCCAGATACGCTTTCAGCAGCCGCGGTGTACAAGTTCAACATGACAGCTTTCTGAGGAGATGCCCGTGTGGCCCTCATGTCACATCAGTCTACGAGCTGATTGGTTATGCCACTCCAGCTGGCTCAGGGGCGGACGATTAACTGAATCTTAAGTATTACATGTTAGCTTTTGTGCTCTATAAATACTTTGGATGACTTTCATCAGTTTTTTCCCGCTGACATGGACAGAGGCCTCAGAGTAGTTCCTTCATTTACAGTATTTCATCCTGCTTGTTGTGCCATGTTTATACCGACTGCATAGCCACAGAGTGACATACATTGTATTCTATCAAGCCTTATACTTGATATCTATGATGATATTTTCTGTACAGTGAGTGTTACAGCAGAGAACAATTAAGCACAAGGCTTTTTTAAATCAAATAGTCTCAGTTTCTAGTTTTAGAGACTTTTGTTTGTGCTGGTTTGGTAGAATAACGTACTGTACTGTGCTGGGCTGGACCTGAAGCATGCACACTCCAACTGGAATAGGAACCATTTAAAGGAAAAATCCACCCTGAAAATACTTAACACCATTTTTAACACTGCTAGTGACAGTGTTTTTTCCGTTTAAGAGGCCATGTGCTATTTTTATTGTTTTGTTTTTTTGCACTAAACTGATGTGATGCCAGTTCTCTTGTCATGCTGTCACTTCATTTTCACTGTCAGTATCATTTTACCTCCAGCGAGTCTTGTCTCGCAGTATTATCGTTGATACTGTTAATTTAATTTGACATTTGACATCAGCTACCTCTCATTAATTCATTTCCAGGCCTAAATATTTCCTTTAAATCACATCACTGTAATGGAAACATGACTCATCTTCAGTACGATATTATAATGCATGACACTTCTTTTTTTTTTTTAATTATTATTGTTCACATTTCCATAAACAGCATATGTTGAAATAAGACCTCTTAATACCTGTGTAAAGATACTGTCATATCTTTGATTACATTCCTCAATCCCATGATATTACATACAGTAACCATTTTTCCAATTCTGCCTAATAACAGTACTGTTATACCCATGTGTATATTGTCTGTAATGGCCATAAAGAAATCCATTTTTAAAGTAATTTCACTGAAAGAGAAGGAAAAGTCAACAGTCCTTGTTCTGTTTTGTGCTGACCAGACTAAAAATACCTGTTTGACTTGTCTAACTCTGAATGCAGAAGCCTTAAATATACTGGGGCTGTGACAATATGCTTATCTCCTACTTTCATGTATATTGCCATGCGATGTCAAAATTCTTTTTTACAATTTTTGTTTACTTTGTAACACTAGACTATGGGAAAAGAGAGACTGTATATCATGAGTCATAGCTCCAAAAACGATGCACATCACAACAATCAGTCTTTCTGACTTTTTCAGCAGCAATAAGCCCCAATCAGACAGAGCATATTTTGCAGTGTCTTTTTTACGTTGTTGCTAGGCAGCCACCAAATCAGCTGTCCTTAGCTTTACCGCTAATTTGTTGTGAAATAAACAGATCCATACTTTAAAATCTGAATACAAAAATTGACACATGGAGGACACTTGGGGACTGGACTAGAGGTCAGACTCGCCAGAGGACCCACAATATGATATTATCACAATGCTTAGGTCAAGATACAATATTATCGTGATACGCTGAGTATTGTGATACAATATATTGCGATATATTGCAATTCATTACCTAATTTCCATCTGCAAATCATTTCCCCAAAGGAAAACTTTGTCAGCATCAGTTTTCATTCTGTTTATCTGACTTTAATCATTTTTATTGCAGCAAAATGTGATGCAAAGCAGACAGACTAGCCAACACCTTCATAAAACTCAATGCAGCATACACCTGAGAAACTGAACTGTTGGTAGATTCAGTGCCCTTTGCAAGGCCAGATTAAGCGTCTAAGTGAAACACTTCACATGCAGGTTTCCGGCTAACTGAATGGCAACACCTATGTTAGAAGCGTTGTCTGTTACAACTACAAGATGTTTGTTGGCAGTCCTCCATTCTGGTTCTGCATTTTGCAGGAGGTCTGCAATGTTTGCTCCGGTTTGACTTTCGTGTACTGCTGTGGCACAAGTGAGCCAATGGAACTGCATTTGTATCACGCCTTCCTAGTCATCCAACCACTCAAAGCGCTTTTTACACTACAAGTCACCCATTTACACACACATTCATACACTGGTGGCCGAGACTACCATACAAGGTGCCATCTGCTACTGAGTTTTTAACACACTCACACACCAATATCATCGGGAGCAATTTGGGGTTCAGTATCTTGCTCAAGGATTCTTGGACATGCAGACTGGAGGAGCTGGGGATTGAACCGTTAATCTTCCTCTGAGCCACAAAGCCTAATGTTTGTGTGTGCGCTACTGCATCGCCACCACAGAAGGCCCGCCTCTCAATTGATTGATTGATTGGACAATAGGACAAAAAGGCCGATGAAGTTGGGAGTTCCTCTGGTCTTAGCTTAAGTTTTTTCAACTGGAGGTTTTCAGGGTGCTCCTGCAAAACATGAGGCACTCAGCGATGCAAAAGCAGCAAACAAACTCCTTCACTCTCATTAAAAAACAATAACAAAAAGTCACCCTGCTGTTAAAACTGCTCTGTCTGATCGGGGTCTTATACTGCATAGAAATGTGTAATTTACTGATAATACATCCTACCCAACTTATCTTTTAACAAAGGGTCTGTTGAGGTAAAATTATCTGAAGTTTTTAACTCTAAGAATTCTTGAACTCTCAAATTTTAATCTGGTGTTTGTTTGATATGCATATTTGACTGAATTATTTGATTTCAAAAGGCACCCCTGGAGTGCCTTTAGGTGCACCAAAAGGCACTCCTGTTGTACACCCATCCAGTGTTTTTTACCTTCCAAGGTACAAACTGGAGTCTTGCTTTTCTCTTCTGGACCTGTTTTTTATTCCTTTGATTTTTCGAGGCTTTGATTTTTCAGGCAGCCTGACTTTATCACTTGAAATATGGTCACCATGAAAACTGCAAGTATATGAGTCAACAACAAGTGCTTAAGTTTGTGTAATGTTGCTCTGGTCGCCAGAGAAAGGCATCCTGAAACACAAAAATCTATAATTTAAGTAATAAGCAAGGAAAGTAATAAAGTAGAGCTTTTATCACAAAATAACTCCTGAAACTTTCTGAACATCACAGAATGATTATATTTTATATGATGGTGTAAAAGTTTATAAGGGTGGATTTTTCCTCAGAGAGCATTCGTCTCTCTGTGTCCTGCATGCCACATAGAGAGTATGAGGAAATATTTGCATAGGAATTAAAATATGGATCTAAATAAAATATATTAGTTTGTTATTTGTACGCTGCTGCCAAATGACTTAATACTCAGAGACACTGCACAAAACTATGAAAGCAATCATATACACAGGTATACACAAAGACATGCACACACGCCAATAACACGCACATGACACAACACAGTTTGAATGCTCTTTCTATGCTGCTGCCCGTGGTTGGTTGTAGTAGCATGTCTTTGTTGTAGAGAAACACAATATTCCTTTTCTGTTTTTGTGTTTGAAATCTCTAGATACAGTAGATCTCTCTCTTTATAGAGTGCAAACTAAGTGTCTTGGAAAATGTTCTCTAATTCTATCAGGTTTTTTTGGACAGTTAAGTAAAGATTGTTTAATGTTCAATCTATAAATTATGGTAAAATAACAGTATTTA
Source organism: Epinephelus lanceolatus (assembly GCF_041903045.1). Taxonomy (NCBI): domain Eukaryota; kingdom Metazoa; phylum Chordata; class Actinopteri; order Perciformes; family Serranidae; genus Epinephelus; species Epinephelus lanceolatus. Next base: position 12,773,801 of record NC_135753.1, on the reverse strand, counting down.
TTTATCATTCTACGTGTTCTGTCGGAAGAAGAAGAGTGGATCAATAAAGTGTGGTCATTTGGGTGATGGTGTATTTGTGGTTTGTTTTCGCTTCAGTGGACATTGAGATGGAGAGGAGGTTGACAGGATGTGATGAGCACTAGTAAAAGCTGTTATATCGTCACTGTCAATAAGGGAGGAAAGAGTCCCAACCCAATTATCCCAATAAATGTTGATATTGCATTTTTCAGCTAAGCATGGACATATTACATTTGTATGTTTAATTTATGTGGCTGGGATAAAAAACACAAACAGCGACATTGTCCCAACGTATGCTTGAAAAATACTCAGTTTTATTGCAGTGAACATAGCTGGATATTTCCTGACATGCTGTTGAAAACTACACAGTTGTTGAAGCAAACACAGATGAAAATGTCCCAACATATGGTTAAAAAATACCTGTTTTTGTTTTGCATAAAACACAGCTGGAAATGTCCAGTTGCATGCTTAAAAAATACCTAGTTTTGTTGCAGCAAACATGGTTGGAAATGTCCCAACATATGGTCAAAAACGACCTGGTTTTGTTGCAACAAACACGGCTGGAAATGTCCCAACATATGGTTGTAAAATACCTGGTTTTGTTGCAACAAACACGGTTGGAAATGTCCCAACATGGTAGAAAAATACCTGGCTTTGTCGCAGCAAACACTGTTGGAAATGTCCTGACGTATGGTTAAAAAATACCCAGTTTTGTTGCAACAAACACAGTTGGAAATGTCCCAACATATGGTTGTAAAATACCTGGTTTTGTTGCAGCAAACACAGTTGGAAATGTCCCAACATATGGTTGTAAAATACCTGGTTTTGTTGCAGCAAATACAGATGGAAATGTCCTGACATGGTTTAAAAAATACCGTTTTGTTGCAACAAACACGGTTGAAAATGTCTAGACATGTGGTATAAAAATACCTGGTTTTGTTGTTGCAAACATGGCTGGAAATGTCCCAACATATGGTTGTAAAATACCTGGTTTTGTTGCAACAAACACAGATGGAAATGTCCTGACATATGGTTTAAAAAATACCGTTTTGTTGCAACAAACACGGTTGAAAATTTCTAGACATATGGTATAAAAATACCTGGTTTTGTTGTTGCAAACATGGCTGGAAATGTCCGAACGTATGGTTTAAAAATACCTGGTTTTGTTGCAGCAAACAGGGTTAAACATGTTTTGATGTGGTTAAAAATACCAGCCTTTGTTGTTTATTGGTCACGAACAGTGGTCTGCTGCTTGGCAACCATCTCGCCTTGGTTTCACGCCATCCACTATCCCCTCCTCTTCATGATAGAAAACTTATAAACATTTAATCTGAACTACGTCGCTGCAGAAATGTTGATATGATACACATGAAACCTACAAATGTAACATATCCATGCTTTGCAGAAATGTACACTGCCGACATTTTATTCTGTTCGACTGGGCTGAGAGTTGATGACAAACCAAAAGAGATTCTCTGGTTTAGAAACTCAGCTCTGCTCCTTCTCCCAGTTGACAAGTCCAAATCCCTGCCACCTTTCCCACAATGCTACTATCAAAGCTGAGTGAGAACTTGAACATTGCCCTGGTTCCCTTGACAAAAAGCCTATGGGATTTCTCCACTGCATTTTGGAGAAAATAAACTCTGTGGCAGACCAAAGTTTTTGATGCTTACACATTTTGTTCAGCAGGAAAACCTTCACAAATGAACACCACTTTTACAATGTTTGAAGTGTAAATGCAATCACCAGAAATATAAAGCCAATGTAAGGCTATAAATGAACTCCACCACGGTTGCATGACTACACCACTAAGCTTTTAACTTGTAATTCGGTTTGGCTCACTTATGTCTTCTGTAAAGTCCTTTGGTCTACTGTAAAAACAACATGGCAGATCCGTTTGGAGATGAAAACAGCTCATCCTAAAGGATCAAAAACATGACTCTTAATTTTAGGTGACTATATACTAAAGACAACATAGTTGAACATGAATATTATATTCCATATCCATTTTTTCCAAAAGATATTGTTGCTAATGTTAGCTCAAGATCAATTAAATTTAGAAGATTAAAAGGCAACATTATTATAAAAACACCATCCTCCTGTTTCCTCTAAGTCACTGAGCTCATATTTAGGTAGATTTGCAGCTCCAAGCTCAGCTGGTAGTCCAGATACAATCAAAAAATTTCCATTAGCTGGTTTTCTATGATAATCTAGGTTTGAAATGAACAGATAATAGCACAGGATGCTACTTGGAACTAATGAAATGGAGATAAAATAAACAGACACACCAGAGCTGATCACCTTTGCAATTCAGTTTTATTGGTTCTTGGTTCTTAATAGTTATTGAATAAATGAATGGCTGTTTTCAGATTTTTTTTTATCTTGTTATACAGTTTATTTGATTTATCAGAATCCATAAAAAATATATTAATACAAATTCATAACTTCATGTTTATTACCAATTGGAATACTTAGTTGCACAATGGTGCAAAAAAACCCTACATTAAATCCAAGCAATGGTTTGATAATAATAGGCGTCTAAAAAGTCAACACACCATGATTTGTATTAAATATTTAAATTGCCTATTAAAGTAATTTAAAATGTTTTGGAAGTTTGTACCACATTTTATCGAAAGTAATCACTAGGGTATATGCTGAGAAAACCGAATTAACTTTGAATCCAGTATTACCTTCAAACATGATAAAACATGTTAAATAAATAATGTTTATGCAGACAGTAAGCATTTAGGTTTAAATGGAAGTGAGAACTGAGGTCCATGAATAATGAACTCCAGCAGGTTACCTAGCTACTACCCACAAATCATGCATATGATTTCCTGCTAATGTTTTTTCTGCTCTGCAGCTTTAAGCTTCTTTGTCCATTTGGTTGCCAGTGCAGATGGAAAACAAGACCGAAAAAAGGTCACTCGATATCCTTGCTTTGCTTTTATTTCTATATCTGTCTCATAGATAACTTAAATTATGTATCACTAGTAAATAAACAGGAATGTCACATGCGTCGCACTTTCATCTTACATAAAATACTCAGCTTAGCTTTGCTGTTATATTTCAAAGATGTCCTCCTCCACCTTCACCAGCTTATCTCCTGTTTTGACATCTTCTCTATTCCCTCTTATGTGCGATAGCCTCTGCCTCCATAGCCTGGCTCAACCTCTTCCTGAAAACTCATTTGTTCAGGAATTACCTTCGTCCCACTAAATCTCTTTACCTCCTCGCTATTGTTCTCAAAATCCCCTTTATCTTCCTCCTTAGCTCTTGTTTTATTTCTCCTCTTAGAACACTGGCACATCCGGTCACAGGAATATCACTGACAGAACACCATGTTTATCACTTCTCAGTGGTGGTTGCTTGTAATTAGCCCTTAATAACTGGATCCACTAAATACATGAAATTATAGATGATGAAATATATAATTATAGATGATAAAAAGACTGAGAGTTAAACTGCATCCCTTTTTTTGTCAGTCTTTTCCAATAATCTGTCACATCAGTGAGTAATCAGACACAGAAATGCACTCGAAAAACTAAAACAAAAATAGGCTACAATGAAATACTCCTTTTAACTTGTGTTATTTTCTATGCTTGACATGTATTTTTTAAATAAAACATTTTGGGAACTATACGCTTATTCACTTTCTGTTAGCTAAAACCAGGAGACAGTTATCTTAGCTCAGCATTACGACTGGAAACAAGGGAAACATGCTAGTGCGGCTCTGTCTGAAGGGGTGTCCTAACCTCACTGAAGAACATGACTGTTATGTCTTGTTTATTTGATCCAAAACCAAAAAATGAACTGCAGATATGACAACATGTGGTTTTATTGTGAGATCTCATGTTTTAGGCCCGTGTCCATCAAAGCATTTTTCCCAGCTGAAAGTGTCATGCACTCCTCAGGAAACACTCAGCTGGGAGTGCTTGAGAGTGCTTCAGAGGTGCAGTGTTTTTCAGCTGAGACACTTTGGTTGCGTCTCATTGCTGTGATACAGAATATCTGTGGAAGTGAAAATGTCGGCACAAGGTAGCACTTGCTCTGGACGAAGGGAAGGCTGAAACATGTAGGGAGAGAGGATGGACCCGCCGGTATATGTGGGTTCATCAGAGGAAACACATATTAATGTATACAGTAAAACTTCAGTTAGTAGCCTGGGCTATTATTTATTTAAATCACCAAACTCAACAGGCCTATATTAGGGACAGGTCTATATGGGACAGACCTTTAATTCTTTTTACACAAAACTGTGGGAAATTCAACCAAATTGTTTATTTGAACCAATATGAATAGTACTAGTACAACATTCATAACTTGGATTAATTTTGATGAAAAACACTTTTTATTCTACTGATTGGTGGACCCTTATGGACTAAAGGAATATAAATAACTTGGTGGGTAATCCAGGACTGAACACATATTCTGACTTTACGACAACTTTAGAAGAAGGAAGTCACCAGTTGTTGTTTTTTTCATCATGTCGGTATATCTGAATGAAGTGTGGTCTTCTCTGGTGCTCATAGTTTCAGTACATTTAAATGAACCAAGCTAACAATGTGTAGCATCTCCATATTGACAAAAGTTTAAGCATTTACATTTGTATACAGTTAGGTCCATAATTATTTGGACAATGATACAGTTGTCATCATTTTGGCTCTGTACACCATCACAATGGGTTTTAAATGAAACAATGAATACCTGCTTAAAGTGCAGACTCTCAGCTTTCATTTAAGGCTTTTTTCAAAAATGTAGTATGAACCGTGTAGGAATTACAACCAATTCTTCACACAGTCCCCCAACTTTAAGGGCTCATAAGTATTTGGACAAACTAACATAATCATCAGTTAAACAGTCAGTTTTAATACTTGGTTGCAAATCCTTTACAGTCAACGACTGCCTGAAGTGTTGGACACATAGGCATCATCAGATGCTGGGTTTCTTCCCTGGTGATGCTCTGCCAGCCCTTTACTGCAGCTGTCTGCACTTCCTGCTTGTGTTTTGGGTGTTTTGCCCTCAGTTTTGGCTTCAGCAAGAGAAACGCATGCTCAATTGGATTCAGGTCAGATGATATGACTTGGCCATTGCAGAACATTCCACTTCTTTGCCTTAAAAATGTCTTTGGTTGCTTTTGCAGTATGCTTCAGATCATTGTCCAACTGCACTGTGAAGCATCGTCCAATGAGTTTTGAAACATTTGGTTGAATCTGAGCAGATAATGTAGCCCCAAACACTTCAGCTTTCATCCTGCTGCTCTTGTCAGCGGTCACATCATCAATAAATACAAGAGAACCAGTTCCACTGGCAGCCATACATGGCCATGACATAACAGTACCTCCACCATGCTTCACTGATGAGGTGGTGTGCTTTGGATCATGAGCAGTTCCTTCCCTTCTTCCTTCTCTTGTCTTCCCATCATTCTGGTAGTTGATCTTTGTTTTATCTGTCCATAGTATGCTGTTCCACAACTGTACAGGCTTTTTAGATGGTTTTTGACAAACTCTAATCTGGCCTTCCATTTTTAAGGCTAACCTATGGTTTGCATCTTGTGATAAACCCTCTGTATTTATTCTAGTGAAGTCTTGTCTTGCTTACAAGAGCAGCAGGATGAAAGCTGAAGTGTTTGGGGCACCATTATCTGCTCAGATTCAACCAAATGTTTCAAAACTCATTGGACGATGCTTCACAGTGCAGTTGGACAATGACCTGAAGCATATTGCAAAAGCAACCAAAGACATTTTTAAGGCAAAGAAGTGGAATGTTCTGCAATGGCCAAGTCATATCATCTGACCTGAATCCAATTGAGCATGCGTTTCTCTTGCTGAAGCTAAAACTGAGGGCAAAACACCCAAAACACAAGCAGGAAGTGCAGACGGCTGCAGTAAAGGGCTGGCAGAGCATCACCAGGGAAGAAACCCAGCATCTGATGATGCCTATGTGTCCAACACTTCAGGCAGTCATTGACTGTAAAGGATTTGCAACCAAGTATTAAAACTGACTGTTTAATTAATGATTATGTTAGTTTGTTCAAATACTTATGAGCCCTTAAAGTCGGGGGACTGTGTGAAGAAATGGTTGTAATTCCTACACGGTTCATACTACATTTTTGAAAAAAGCCTTAAATGAAAGCTGAGAGTCTGCACTTTAAGCAGGTATTCATTGTTTCATTTAAAACCCATTGTGATGGTGTACAGAGCCAAAATGATGACAACTGTATCATTGTCCAAATAATTATGGACCTAACTGTATGTTTCTAAACAGCTAACTAAGGTTAGCTCAAGTGGGTAGCCACCATCCAAAGAACTTCTATAGAAATAAACGGCTTGGCAACCAAACTGGGCGTCTATTTGAGCCAGGCCTTTATTTGTCAAAATGTGTAGCTACACCAGGCTAGTAAATGAGACTAGGCTTTTGATTGAAGTTTTATCTGAAGCCTTAATTTCATACGTTATATTCATACTAGTTTGAGTAAACAATTAGATTGTATATACCAATCTTTGCTGAGCAACAGTTTTGTGTGAAAGAAGTTAAAGGCCTGTCCCATATAGATGCCTGTCCCAAATATAGGCCTGTTGATTTTAGTGATTTAAGCAAATAATAGCCCGGGCTATTAATTGAAGTTTTACGGTATGCAGTATTTCAACATATTTCCCCTCCATTTCTGTTGTTCCTCAGCACTTGGGCATCTAAGATGTGACGGCTGGTCTTTGTGGTAGGCTATTTGTCTTGCCCCTCCTCTACTGTGATTGCGGTAAAAAGTGACAATGATGAGCGCAGTGTTTTAATCAAAGTGGAACAGTTTTCACCTTTGGCACTCAAAAAAAAAGGCAATCATGCAGCACTCAGCTCAGAATAGACGCTCAGCACCTTGTCACGCTGATTTGTAGCATAGCATAAATACACTGCCATTGCAAAGTATTAAAAAGAATAAGGTAGCCCCCAGAAAAATGCTATGGTGGACACTGCGCCACATGCTAAGGACGAACTGTCTCCTCATTCTAGCTTCATATTTGGCAGACAGATATGCGACTCACAACAATCTTCTCATCCAGCAGAAAATATATTTCCCAAAATGTATAACCACTTCTATATATGGCAGTAGGCTATTGGTATTAGTATTAGCTTAGCATAAAGACTGGTAAGAATAAGGGAATAAGGGAAATGGCTAGCCTAGCTAGCCGTTTCCAGAGGCAACAGTTCTGCCTACAAGCACCTGTAAAGCTTACTAATAAACATATTATATGCAATACCTATAATCATACAAAAACCAAAGTGTAAATATGATGCTAAGCTAACCACCTCCCAGTATTAGCTTCATATTTAACAGACCTATATTAGATTGGTATCAATGTTCTTGTAATTCTCAGCAAGAAAAGTGTTAGTGTATTTCTAAACTGTTTGTTTCAGTAGTAATAGAGGAAGTTAAGAAAATCTTACTTAACATATTTTTCTAAATGTCCTGGAGTCATGCACACCTGTTCTCCAATGATGAGATGGGCCTAGATGGCTGAACCCAATAGTTTTAGTTACCTAAAATGCGTGTGTGCTCTTTTCTCAGAATTTTGAGACTCTGTTGCACCTCTGAGAGAAACTGTCTCACTTTCATGTTAAACTGTTCTCACACTATGTGCATGTTAGTCTGGTAAAGGCAGCAGTGTACACTCAGTGCCAGTGAGAGGTCTGGGGAGCTGACAGATCTCTCTCCAGTGATCTTTTTTTGTATCGTACTCCAACACACTCTTCACTATCACCTCCTGTCCTTCACTCCATCTCCTCCCTCCGAACACCAGCAGATTCCCAGACGGCGCTGACACCATTCCATAGTTAAAGGAGCCAGTGAGGAGTGGTCGAAGACGGGTCCAGTCATCTGACTGCGGATCGTATCGTTCAATATCGCAGAAAGGCTCGTACATTCCCAACAAGGCGTAGATGTGGCCATGGGCGACTGCCAGGCGGTGACTGAACCTGGCGATGGACATGGGCGCTCGCTTCTCCCAGGCTCTGCCTTTGAGGTCCCAGAACAGGACTTCTTTGCTGCTCTCTCTGTGGTCATCCCGGTTATCGCCATGGTTACTGCCGCCCTGGTTGCCACCTGACACGTAGATGTTGTTGTCAAGCACAGCAGAAGCGTGGCCGCAAAGGGGGCGAGGCATGTTTGCTCCTCTCCTCCATGCTCCTGTGGCCATGTCGTAAAACTCAACAGAAGCTACGGAGGTGTGTGTGTTGGCGTCTGGTTGTGTGTGTCGTCCCCCGATGGCATAAATAGCATCCTCTACTACGCAGCAGGTGAACTGTGCCCGCCTCTCCAGCATGGACTCTACCGCTACCCAGCATTCGAAGCGAGGATCGTAGCGCCACACCTGGTTGGATGTCACCACGGTGACAGACTTTTTGCCATCCTCCTCCCCCTCTTTCACTTCCTCTCCTCCGATCACAAAGAGGAAACCTCCCACTGAGCACACGCAGTGATTTCTCAGCCGCAGCGGGATGCTGGAGCACAGAGGTGAGAACTTCCTGCCTCTGGGATCAAACATCACCATTTTCTGTTCCGGCCAATCAGGACTGGACCCTCCACCTACAAGCAGCACACGATTGGGCGACGCTCTGAGTGTCGACTGTTTGCTCTGTCTGATTGGCTGAGCTGAACCCAGTCTGTGGTACTCCAATGCCTGAGTCAACTGACCTCTGATTAGAGGTGTGGCCATGGCTTTGTGGGCGTGGCTAAGATTGGGGAGCTCAGACGGGGCAACCAATCCAAAGCGCAGACGACTCAGCAGGAGATTTGATTTCAGCAGAGGGAGGGGTCCGTTGTCATCCAGCCAATCCAGAGCCAGCTTTATGAGCTCCACCTCCTTGACACCAGGTATCTCATCAGCGTCGAGCACCTCCATCAATGACTGCATATTCAGCTTGAGAAGGTCATCCCTGCTTTCCTGCAGCAACGTTCCCATCTCCATAGCGATGGTTTGATTGGCAGCTTCAAGTGCATCTGAGAGAACATGGTGTTCGGCCAGGTTAGCATAGCAACAGCAATTCTCAATGCTTAAACCATCAATCATGAAGCGCTCGCATATTGACACAGCCGTCTCCACCTGCAAGTACCTGGCTGCCTCAAGGACGACAGGAAGTGTTAACGACGACACGCTGAGCCAGCCAGAGTACAGGAAGTCCAGAATGGCATCTAAACCCTCAGGTGTTAGCGCGGGGAGGCTAATGCAGCCCGCTAATCTCTCAGCGGTAGTCTCTCCAAACAGAGCCCAAAAATACTCGCTGGAGCTGGCCAAAAGGGCGCGATGACAAGGGAAGGATACACCGCTGGCCTCCAGGACGACATCACACATGTTTCCCTGTGAGCGCAGGCGCTGGAAGCCGGCAAGAAGTCCGGTTCTGTGGGAGGAACTGTAGAGGAGGGAGTAGCTATCCATCCAAAAGATGGGAGGTGAGAAGATATTGGAGAGAGAAAGCTTTTTGAGAAACAGAAAAGGATTAGTTGTAAAGAAAATTCTTAGTCAGGAAGGTAGGAGGAAGCAGCAGCAGTGAGAGGGAAGTAAGAGGAAGAAAGATTAAAAGCAGAGAAAAAGCAGTAATGAGTGTTGTCAAAAAAGATGTAGCCGGCAAGCTGCACTAGAACATCAGACTAAAGAGAATCAGACATTAGTTGCAGAGCAGGATAATGGGTTGTTGAGAGCAAAGAGCAGGAAATGATAGGAGACGACAGGAGAGTTGAGAGGAGAAAAGTCAAGTGCGTGTCCTCAGCCGACGTCTCTCCATCTGTGTTTTTGTCCTGCTCTGTCTGCATGTGACACCATGACAGAAAGGCGATCAACTGCCCCCCTACACACACACACACACACACACACACACACACGGTCCGTACTGCCCCTCCTTTTGGCCCTTAAACTTCCCAAAGCCTCCTGTCTCCTTCTGTGATGTCCCAGCTCTGTTGGCTTTGTGTCTGTCCGCTGCCCTTTTCTCTGCGTCCGGGAGGGAGTATCACCAGAATATATGCATCCAACATACCCACCAATGGGGCAAGTGAGCAGATGCATGGATAAACACATGCGCACACACACACACTAGGAGCCTGGCAGGGTTTTAGTGTCTATCCCGGCGGATGAACTCATTGGTAAATACAGCTGCCACAGTCTGCAGAACTAAGATTCCAGGGCACGGTTGCCACGGCACCTATCTGTGCCCTCATCGCCATGGCGACAGGAATAGAAACACAGGCAGGGCTTGGCTCTGAGGTACATGTCAAACCAGAGGAAGTTTTGCCAAGCTGTCAAAGGATTTTAGAAGTGTCAAAAGTAGTGTGTAGCATTTGGTATTAGAATGAGCTGTGCCCTTCGGGGAGGCATTTAACCTTATTGTGACCTGTGCTGCTTCAAAATCAGACAGGTTGATGTCATGCCATTATTTTTATGCAGAGACAGGGGCAGCGGGGTTGTGGTGGGGTGGGAGTGATGAAGATTTGTTTTCAATATCAGGCTACAAGTTGTCCGGCGTGTTTACTGTGGTGTGATTAATGTTGAGCCACTGTTTGTCTGGTATACATGTATACATCAGTATGCAAACGGCATAGCTTTACAGCACACTTACAAGTTCTTGCAGCTCTCTCTGCATCGTACATTTTGTCGTGAGTTATGATCTCTGAAGAGATGCTGGCTCACACCCAGAGATGAGTGTGTATTTGTATGCAAGTACAGTGGTGGAATCTAACTAAGTACATTTACTCAATTGCTGTACTTGAGTAGGGTGAATTCAAGTAATGTGGGACATCAGGTAATGTGGGACGTTTATGCACTGTGAAGATTTAATATGGTCAAAATCAATACACAATGATCAAAACTGATCTTGAATTGTTGCTACAACACTTTTTGCCACTAAACAATGGTTTGGGTTGGTCTGACATCATCAGAGAGGGCGTGGCCTATCTTCACAGGAGGTCTGCACAGCACAAACGCTTGGTAAGTTCAGCAGCAAGTGGGTTTCAATTTTTCAATGTTAAGGCTTTTAATGAAATTTAAATTAGGTAAGAACCTATACTTCTGTTTCATAATGAAGTAGGTTAAACACTGGTTGAGAAACAGGAGAAAAAAGTGTAAAATAATCCTTTGTTTTTATGAAAACATGATTTATGTCACTGTTCCACATTAGCTGAACATGTTAGATAACGTGGGACGGCATTGTTCAGGTAAAGTGGGACAGCGTGTTATGTTTTATTTATGCTATAAAACTGGCCCTAACCCTAACCCTCCTAAGTTTTAACCTTTGTAGAACTACAACTAGGCCTACTCCATCATTTCATTTAGCTAGCTATAGGTAACATTGATAGCTATCTCGTGTTAGCTAGCAAGCAGTCAATGCTTTGTCGCGACACAAATACAGAGCACATTTAAACATAATCTGTCACAGTTGTGGGTGTTTATCAGTGTTTTCACAACGTTACCACTTTGAAAATATTCAGAAATAGTGTTTTAATCTTCTGTTTCATAAATTTATGCCTAGCAAGACTCTCGCACACACACACACACACACACACACACACACACACACACACAGGCAGTGCTGGGAGCGGGAACAGAGGAGGGGGGAACCTCAGGTGTGTTTGTTTCTAAACAGAGCCTGCATTATCTGATTTTAAGATTTTCAAACTAATTAAAATGGGTGTCATACATAGAGTGAAACAATGCTTCTTAATTAATAAATAATTTCATACAAAAATACATCATGCAGTTATTAAAAATCAATGTTAGTTCAATCTTTATCACCCACTGCAGGACCTTTTTGTTTGCAGCCGAACATCCACAATACCACAGGGAGATGCACTGCGTCAGCAGCAAACTCGATGGTGGAGCGGTAGAAGGTGACCAGCAGCTGTTGGTTTGTCTTTGAAAAGTACCCTAACTTTAATTGTTAATTGTTAATTGAAATGATTTGTATTCACAAATCAGGCAAAGAGGCCTGTTTTTTAAATCTAAGAATGACTGTCCCACTTTACCAAACAAACTGTCCCACATTACCTGAACATGCTGCTCGAACGAAAGAGGGTGTCATGTTATGTTTGAAGGTGTGTAGCTTCTAAAAAAAGATTGTATTCCCACTGAATTCAAACATAAAATGTTAATAAGGCCTAAAATGATTTAATGAAACATCATTGGAGCAAGTAAATAGTTTTTATATAAGTCTACCGGAGCATCTACCAAAAACTGTCCCACATTACCTGAATTCACCCTACAAATTGGAGGTACTTTACTCAAGTATTTCCATTTTCTGCCACTTCATACTTCTACTCCACTACATTCTGGAGGCAAATATTATATTTTTTGCTCCACTACATTTGTCAGCAGTTACTTTGCAGTAAAAGCACCAAATAAAACAGTTTCACATTACAAATCAGTATTTCGTCTATGCTGTTCGGACTGTCACAGACAGGCTGCTACCCCAGCACCTGCCGATGTGTGCTGACCTTTTTTTACAGATAACTAAAGATCCAGATGTTCAGGAGATTTTTACTGGGAGCTGATTGGTCTCTCTGTCTTCAAAACACAGACCCGACAATTTAAAGCGTTAAAAACACTGAATAAATCTGTGTTTTGGTGGACAAGGAAAAAAAAAAACACAAATAGCCCTGTCTTAAGGCAATGCTGGTTTGTCCCTTCTGGGCTACTGCAGAAACATGGCAGTGCAACATGGCAGACTTCGTAAACAATGACCCACTTCCTGTATAGATATAAATGGCTCATTCTAATGTAATGAAAACACTATTATTAAGCCCCATCTCCACCAAACACTTTCAGTATAGTACCTTTGGAAACAACAGTGCCCCTTCAGACATTGTACCTAGACTCTCTGTCCACTTACTGTCTCCACCACAAACAGTACTCTTTCATGTGTGCGGAGTTGTTGTTACTCACTGCTCTGTCCAGTACTCACTGTATTTCCTCCTTTATCAGTCTGCACATTGTTTATTGTCCACAGAATGAGATTGCACGCTGACATGTTCAGAACAAAGGTCAAAGTTGTCATACTGAAATTTAAGGTGTGCTGATGGATTCACGTCGTCAACACATGCATTGAGTAACATACAGTAACAAGTAAACGTTCCACCTTAAATGTTGCCGGCAGTTGGCCAAGTGAATTAAATCAAAATTCTCAGACTACAGATGCTGTAAGAGGCAGCAAAACATCCTTTCATTTTATAGTCTTACAGTCAGTTTTACAGTCTACTAATAAACTTTCCACAGTATGAACAGTGGTTAACTAACTCGAAACCAGTCACAGCTCAGCCCTGAGCAGAGTGATCATCCGCTATTGACCAATCAATGGACTGCAGTGTTTACAGCTCCACCTTTTAGTACCAGATCTGTGTGCTAGGTACCCCAACAGAGGGGTGACCAAAAATGGTAATGGTACAGAACAGTTCCATTGGTACCATCCACAACTTCTAACAGTGGAAACAGAAAAAAAAGCGTACCGAACTGATCTGAACCGTATTGTACTGCTCTGTGGACACAGAGCTTTATTGTCAGGTGATTATACACTAATAAAAACCTCTTCTTCTTAAAATATATTTTAAATCTAAAATCCATATATAAACTTATATTATCAACCATAAATCTTACATACTGGACCTTTTAGCTGAATAAATTCTTTAAAAAGTCTTGGATCAGTTGATAAACTGCATCGTCACAAAGCTGAAAATGGCTGTCTCTGACACATTGAGAAGGTGACTTTTGGAGATATGTGGTCCTCACAGGACGGCCATGCTACAACCATATGATGGTCTTATAGAATATGATGCATTATACCTACCAGTATATAAAGGAGTTGAGATTAGCACAATCTGAAACATCTACAGCTGTAAAACTTAAATACAGTTTGCTGATACATACTTTTAATAAAGTAAGGTTTCGTATGCCGTACTCTTACTTGTAGTGGAGTATTGTCACAGTAAGATCTGAGTACTTCTTCCACCACTGCATATGTTTTTGTTTAATTGAAATGTTGGTTCAGAATTCAGCACACAGGCTGCTCGCAAAGAGGAAAAACAAGATTCACGCCTTTTGAAACTGCACAGTGTTTTTAATCTTTCCCACACAATGTCAGATCCTCTCGTACGGCTGTTAAAACACCAGCAGTGTCTCTCTCTCCACCGTGACCTGATGGAGGCTAAACTTAGCTACAGCTGCTCTGTGTGTGTTTGTCTGCGTGAACATGTGATGTGATGATGGATATCTGCTGTAATGGGGGCTGGTGGTGTGCTCGATGGCATGTGTGTGCTCCGTCCATGTGGCATTCCTTCATGAAACAGTTGGATTTGGAGGATCAAAGTGAATCTGCGCACAAAGATGCCCCTGACTCCCACGTAATACCCATTACATATGCACATAATACAAGGATATTACAACTAGAAATATCAGGGCTTATTTTTTAATGTGAAAACCTGACTCTGAAAGACTCTCCGGGCCACATCTTCCATCACAGTAAACACAGAGTTTTAATTTGCTTTTGTCAGAGTTTTCAGGGTATTTAATTTTGCCTGAATGTATTTTTTTTTTTTTTAATCAGTGCATGCATTATGTCATGCTCTGTTTACTGTCAGTCTCCTTACACCCACCGGCAAAAAAGGACGTCTCTGCCATGAAATAATCCCCTTTAAATATGTCACCTTAAAAACTTTACTGTCACGTCCTGTCGCCTTGCTCAGGGTGTCTTTGTTAGCTGATACAGCTGTCAACTTCATCAGCAAGACATTTTCTTTTTTTAATGACAAGGAAACAAGACTAAGAGTCAGCATGCAAACGTGCTCAAAATGATAATGCTAACATGCTGCTGTTTTTTTTTACTATGTTCACCAAGTTAGTTTAGCATGTTTGCATGCTAAGACTTGCAAATAAGCACCAAAAAAAGTTCTGACAAATGACAAATTTTTGTATGGCCAACCCAGAAGTTAGCGTCCCCCTGGTTCCCTTGACAAAAAGACAATGGGATTCTACATTGGCATTTTAATTATTACAGAAAATAAAACCTGTGGGAAATCAAAGTTTATGATACTTAAGTTATGTTCAGCAGGATAATAATAAACGAACAACATTTTTGTTTTTTGAGGTGTAAATGCAATTGCCAGCAGCAAAAAGCTACAATGTATCATCATCAGTTTGTATGATATCCTACGAATTAGCACCCCATGAGTGACGATACATACTTAACGTTAAGTTTCATAGTTTAGGTTAGGAAAAGAAACATGGTGACAACATACCTTAAAATGACTTCACTTAAAGTTCACACAGTTCCAAACATTAACTGACCTATTCACCACCCCAACCTGCATCCTTACAGGGGACTGCTTCCTCCTTTGCTCCCGTCAGAACATTGGTCATGGGATTGTAGCCTTCCCAAAAATGTGGGTTATACACAATATACTGGCTCATGATTACATGGGATATATATGAACTTAGGTGCCTTACCTTTACTACGTAGCAAAACATACAAACTGTGCATGAGAACGGCCTGAAAACTAATGTTGGGCTACAAAATGAACTACACCATGGTCGCATGACTTCAGCATCAACACCACAAGTGTAAAGGCAGTGTTAGGCATGATGACGTTTGATGTCTCTTACAACCTCTGTAGTCTCATTTCGCCACCTGTTGGCCTTTTTTAAGACACATTAAAGCTTAAAAATTTAGAGTGGGGTATTTACTGACCTGTTCTTGTCATAGAGCAAAATGTGAGCGTCTGTTAAACTTGTGTTAACCACAGACCTTATTTCAGACATCTAACCAAAAACCCAATTAAAAAAAAAATCATTGACTTAAAGATGAGGGAACTGAAAGTGCAAAAATGTTAACTTATTTTCGGGTTTTAGGACTCATTTCTGCAGCACTCTATAGCATTAATTGAGAATTTGACCTTATGCATGAAAAGTTAATGAATATCTGTGGATATATGTGTGCATATGTTAAAAACTTCACTAGACAGGTGAAGAATTTGACCTGCTGGTGTCGCTAGAGCAAAAGCCTGGGGATCACCAAAGTTAGTAAGACTCATCCTTTGGGAACCTTTAATATCTGTCCTAAATTCCATGGCAATACATCAAATAGCTGATGAGATATTTCAGTCTGGACCAAGTGGCGGACCATCCGAGATGTCCATCCATGGAGCCACGGTGCTAGCATGGCTAAAAATGTTATAAAATTCTGATAACAGAAAGCCTGTTTTCCACAATGATTGAGGAAAACACAAAAAAGACAGAGTATAATAATATTTGACCACTATTCTCCTTCACTGTAATAGCAGATGTAGCCAGTAATAAATAAAACACTGGATTTTTAGAACCATCTTGATTTATTGCAACATTTTCCTGAAGATAAGATTTTGGGAATCATAACAATAAAACAAGAAAAACAGTATTATTTTCCCTCCCAAACAAAGTAGTACAACTGAACTTAAATCCCATTGCATCATTGTAAATTGTTACAACATTTAGAAATGAATAATTTAATAGAAAGCATCTGTATAAATCAGTGGTGTATATTTGGAGTTTTGACAGTATGTAAAATAATTGTCATCACAGAGTGTTTGTCAAGTGAATTCCTTAAATGTACGTCAACAAATCTCCTACTTAACCAGCAAACTCAGACTTTGAAATACTCCAAAAACTAAAAAAATAGCAAAGAATAAGTTGTTATTGCATTATAACTCACTTACTCCTAAAAGTCCAAGCAAATTGGAGTTTTATCTGCAGCAGAAACAAGCCAGAAAATCTCGCTTTATATGAACAGTGATTGACTTTTTGTACAAATTATGATTTGAGTTTGGATTTAGTGACAAAACAATCTGACATGATAAGATAAATGTAAATATTTGTAGTGCTTTAACCTCTTATCGTACTGATAGAAAGAGAGTTTGTGGATGGCTGCTTCTTAGTGGTTTTGGTTAAATGCTGAACATTTTCTGCAGACGTTGGCTTCACACAAAGCTTTTATTGTTTCTGAACATGTTGGGATTAGTTTGTAGTTTGCTTAGTCTTCGGTGGCAGTGGGCAAGTCTGTGTCTATGAAGATTATCTGCCTTCCTCTTCGCCTGGCTGGGGATCCTGGAGGAAAGAGACAGATAAAGACACTGTGAGGGATTTTCACTGTCTGCTATCGGCAGGTCTCAGAGCTGCTGACCCCTGAGACACAGCAGGAAGGGCCAGGACAACAAGGAGAAGGCCAGGTCACTGCATTCACTGATGCAGGCTTCCACATAAGATCTGGTTGATCTATCACCTGCTTTCTCCATGCACTTATCTTTCTCTTGACCTTTTTCCATTTCTGTTTCTGTCTGTCTTGATCTCCCCTCACTGCCTGTTTATTTCCATCTGGAAGACTCAAGTTTTAGTCACATGCCTGACTTCCTCTGCACGGTACAGCTCGACTCGACTCGACTTGTCTCCCTTTTGCTACCAAGTCCTTTTTTCTACTTTGTTTTCTTATGTGGATAAAACACTGTAAATGTAGTCGGGATTCTCCGCTGATAATCATAGCACCCCCACATGAAACTGCCGTGACATCTTCAACATGACACTAACTGAATCCTTTCATCAGCAACCAAACGTAGTATGCTGTAGTGTATGATATCGTGCATGTAGTGCAGGGCATAGTGTACATAGTGTATGGCATAGTGTATGTAGTGTAAGACATAGTGTATGGTATAGTGTACAACGTAGTGTACGTTGTGTACAATGTAGTGTACATAGTGTAGGACATAGTGTACGTAGTGTAAGACATAGTCTACGTAGTGTAGGAAATAGTGTACATAGTGTAGGACATAGTGTACGTAGTGTAAGACATAGTCTACGTAGTGTAGGAAATAGTGTACATAGTGTAGGACATAGTCTACGTAGTGAAGGACATTGTATACATAGTGTAGGACATAGTCTACGTAGTGTAGGACATAGTCTATGTAGTGTAGGACATAGTCTATGTAGTGTTCGACGTAGTCTATGTAGTGTAGGACATAGTGTACATAGTGTAGGACATAGTGTACGTAATGTAGGACATAGTGTACATAGTGTAGGACATAGTCTATGTAGTGTAGGACATAGTGTACATAGTGTAAGACATAGTGTACGTAATGTAGGACATAGTCTATGTAGTGTAGGACATAGTGTACATAGTGTAGGACATAGTCTACATAGTGTAGGACATAGTCTACGTAGTGTAGGACATAGTCTGTGTAGTGTAGGACATAGTGTACATAGTGTAGGACATAGTCTACATAGTGTAGGACATAGTCTGTGTAGTGTAGGACATAGTGTACATAGTGTAGGACATAGTATACGTAATGTAGGACATAGTCTACATAGTGTAGGACATAGTCTACATAGTGTAGGACATAGTGTACGTAGTGTAGGATATAGTCTACGTAGTGTAGGACATAGTGTACGTAGTGTAGGATATAGTCTACGTAGTGTAGGACAGTCTACGTAGTGTAGGACATAGTGTACGTAGTGTAGGATATAGTCTATGTAGTGTAGGACAGTCTACGTAGTGTAGGACATAGTGTACGTAGTGTAGGACATAGTCTATGTCGTGTAGGACAGTCTACGTAGTGTAGGACATAGTGTATGTAGTGTAGGATATAGTCTACGTAGTGTAGGACATAGTCTACGTAGTGTAGGACATAGCCTATATAGTGTAGGACATAGTGTACATAGTGTAGGACATAGTGTATGTAATGTAGGACATAGTCTACGTAGTGTCGGACATAGTGTATGTAGTGTAGGATGTAGTCTACGTAGTGTAAGACATATTCTACGTAGTGTAGGAAATAGTGTACGTAGTGTAGGACATAGTCTACGTAGTGTAGGACATAGTATATGTAGTGTAAGCCATAGTCTACGTAGTGTAGGACATAGTATATGTAGTGTAAGCCATAGTCTACGTAGTGTAGGAAATAGTGTACGTAGTGTAGGACATAGTCTACGTAGTGTAGGACATAGTGTACGTAGTGTAAGACATAGTGTATGTAGTGTAGGACGTAGTCTATGTAGTGTAGGACATAGTGTACGTAGTGTAGGACATAGTGTACATAGTGTAAGACATAGTCTACGTAGTGTAGGACATAGTCTGCGTAGTGTAGGACATAGTCTACGTAGTGTAGGACATAGTCTACATAGTGTAGGACATAGTGTATGTAGTGTAGGACATAGTGTATGTAGTGTAGGACATAGTGTATGTAGTGTAAGACAGTGTATGTAGTGTAAGACAGTGTATGTAGTGTATGGCATAGTGTACGTAGTATACTACGTAGTGTACGGCATAGTGTAGTGTATGGCATTATGCCATACACTATTCTGTGTATAGAATAGTGTAAAATGTTGTGTACAATAAAGTATATGGCACAGTTTATGTAGTGTACGACGTAGTGTATGACATAGTGTATGTCATAGTGTATGTGGTGTACAGCGTAGTGTACGTAGTCTACAATGTAGTGCATAGTGTGCATAGTGTACAGCCTAGTTTACTACATAGTGTATGTAATGTATGATGTAGTGCACAACATAATGTTTAGCATAGTATGCACAGGGTACAGCCTAGTTTACTACATAGTGTATGTTAGTGTATGAGTGAATAAAAAATTGTGGCTGCTATTGACGGTAACTTCGCTATTTAAAAATGGCAGGTTGTGCATGATGTCCTGTGTTGCGCAAATGACAGTTCGTGTGACAGCTCTCTCTGACAAATTACTGGTCTGCAGTGATTTAACTCCACCCTCTAGTATCCACTCATCTTGCTTGAAACCTTGACCGAGGTGGTACCAGACAGAGTACCAGGAACGAACCACAGTTTTTGCTGATGGATATACAATAATATAATTGTGCCGTACCAAGCAGTGGAAATGCAGCAGTACAAAGATTTCTCAGGAGGCAGTGCAGGTCTTCAGGCCTGAAGTTCAGTAAATGGAGCCAAAGAGCTACAGCTCTGCTGGTTAAGTTGAAAACAGGCTGACTGAGAGAAAGCTAATAATATGAAGCATTTGACTTTTTGTCAGCTTTAAAATGATGCAGTCCCTTGCTAAATTATGTTTGTGTTAGCTTAGCTGACTCCTCAGATTTGAAGTGGTTATACTAGCCTGCAGCTATGTAACTAAGGCTGTCTAATAAACAAGACATTCCTCGCTCTTTTATATCTGTTTTTTCTTTTTGTTTGTTTTATTAGAGTGGGTTCAACATCAGATTTTTAGCTCAAACTTCAGCTGTGTACTGCATACTAGTAGCAAACTGTGCATACAAATACACTTGTTGCTGTTACTGTACAAGTAATCAATGTAATTTTTCATTTTGTACCCACATAAAGTGATATATTATTTGGCTAAAACTAAGCGGACACTCCTGTTCTTGTACTGTACTTCTGGTCTGTGGCTATTTTTCAAAGTTTGGGTTGGACCTCTGTGTTCCAATGAAGGAAAGTCTTAATGCTACAACATACAGTGATATTTCAGAAAATATTTTGCTTCTAATTTTGCAGACAGTTAGGGTTTGACCCTGTCTTGTTTAAAAAATGATGATGCCCCAGAGCACAAAGCCAAGGCCACAAAAGATTTTTTTTTTTCCCCAGTTTGGTGTGGAGGAAATTAACTGGCCTGCAGGGAGCCCTGACCTCAACCCCATCACACCACCGGGATGAACCCAACATTAGTGTTGGACCTCACTAATGCTCTTGTGGCTGAATTGGAGTGATTCCTGGCAG
This sequence comes from Epinephelus lanceolatus, assembly GCF_041903045.1. Taxonomy (NCBI): domain Eukaryota; kingdom Metazoa; phylum Chordata; class Actinopteri; order Perciformes; family Serranidae; genus Epinephelus; species Epinephelus lanceolatus. Next base: position 12,753,035 of record NC_135753.1, on the reverse strand, counting down.
CCAGGATGCAAAATGTAGCGGAAAGCCTGAAACTAGAAGTGTGGAGGATGTAGCAGCAAATTAATCCTCGACTGCTCGAGTCCCTCATGGTCCCCGGCAGACTAGTTCTTATCAGCAGACCCATCCCCACACACAACTGTGGCGTGGGTTGTTTAGCTGCATGTTAAGTCTCCAAACATGGCTCAAATTAACTTGTGCAGCCTGTAAATTTGCTTGGGGATTGCAGGGATTTGCTCCTTGTTTTATTTATTCATTTTACTTTTACATTCTACAGAATTGTTTATCTTTTTTTTCCCATTGTTTTCTTTTTAAAACATTTTATTGCCTTAATTTTCTAGTCTTGCCATACTCTATGCATAGATGTTTGTGTTATCCTTTATATTGTGTCTGGTGTTCTTTCAGTTTTGCTATGTGAAGCATTTTTGGTCGCATGTTTGTACGGAAGGTGCTTTGTAAATCAAATTAAGTTGAGTTGAGGTAATGCCCACATAGTTTTGGCATGAGATGCTCAAGAATGTTAGGGTGTCCGCATACTTTTGGCCATGTAGCTCACTAGACAAGATCTGACAGACGTCAATCAAACTGCAACCTTGGAATAACACCCAAGTTGAACTTTCCAAAGTCAAAGCCAATGGTTTTTCTGATATTTACCACTTCATTTTCTGCTTTCCTTTTCATATTACAAGTGATTTTTGCAGTTGAGAGTAGCTCCCTTATTTTCTTTTTGCATTGCATCATTGTTCAAATAGTGTCCATCAAAAGCACACTGAGAAATCAGGCAGATGCAGTACACTGCTGCTATTTTCAATAATAATATCATTTTCCCAGTGTAAATGCACACTGTGAACCTGCTCACAAATACCATGCAGCATTATTTTTTTCTGCCTCACAAAAACATGTTTAGAACTAAAACTTGAACCAGCTTCTCATTTATCTCCTACACAGCACACCCACATGGTTTGGGCAGGGCAGAACAGCCACAGTGTTTGGATATTGTGGTTTCTGTGTCCCGCTGAGAAAGTCGCAGCACAGACTGCCCCTCAGTGCTCACACACTTTTTCTAAAACACACACACTCCTGTAAAGTGTAAATATAGAGCCTGACTCAACCCTTCCTGCCCACACACAGAGGCATCAACACACGCTGCTTGACCCAAACAAAGACTGCATGGCCCACACTGACCCCCTGTGGCGAGCTCTGGCCACTGCAAGTATTTATAGTGGAGACGAGGTTCATTGAGGAGCTGAATCTCGGCATTTATTATACTGTTACAGAGACATGATGACTAATAGTTTAATGTCTTGTTAGGTTAGGATGTAAAAACTGCTAAAAGCTTTAGATATCTCCCATAAAGTGTCAAATATCTGTTCAAATTCACTTAATATGCAGAGGTAAAACATTTCTTCATATTTATGTAAGTAAAAATGATTTTCTCACTTATCAAGCAGACAGTTTTGATTTATTTGTCCAGCTTTTATGGAATTAATAGTGTGCCTTGTGATTTTTTGAGCACTGAAAAAGATTTTTTGCAAGTACCTAATTTGTGGAGACGTTATTATCAAGCAAATACAGATATAATTTGACTTGCTCAGTGGTTAGTTTTCCCAGTTTGCATGTCCTCCCAGTGTCTGATTTGTTTCCTCCCACATTGCAATGACATGCTGATTAGGTGGGTTTAAAACTACCAATTGCCTGTTTCAGGTGAATGTATTCATCTGTGTACCTGATCAACCGGCCCAAGATAAGTGGTTGTAGAAACTGTAGACATGTAGACTAGGTAATCTAGTTTTAACAGTATGTCTGTGAGGTACTTAAGAAAAAGATTGATGTACTTCATTTCAGAGTAAAATATTTTACTTTTTACTGGATTTTACAAACACAACATATGAAGAGCTTTTAAATGGGGACGCATTGTAAAAGATTAAACTACCCAGCAGTATAGAGCATTACATCTGAATTGATAAGTCGATTAATTGATTAGTTGAGTATGATTAGAAGATTATTCTTTATGAAAAATAGCAAAACTTTAATGGTTTGAGCTTCTCAAATGTAAAGATTTGCTTCTTTTTTTTGTCTTAAATGACAGTAAACAGTAAAATGTGATCGCATTTGTCACTGTTGTTTCTGATGTTTACAAAGCAACAAACAGTTGATGAATTTATCGAAACTATTGGCAGATTAATCTGGGGCCGTAACTAATTATTCTTTTCATTATCGATTAGTTGTTTTTGTCAAGAAATGGTTAAAAAAAAGTACTTGATACAGTCACCCACAGCCCAAGGTGATCTATTTTTATAGCTTGTTTCATTCCTTTATCAGTCCAAACCACAAATTCATTCAGTCTTCTGTCATATATGAAAAAGAAAAACATTTGAGAAGCTAAACTCACCAAATATATAACATTTCCGCTTCAAAAACTGACTAAAACGATTGAGCGAGTAGAGGGTGCACATTAAATTTCTGACAAATGACTCATCGATTTATTGTTGTGGCTCTAGATTTATAATTAATCATAACCCACAGCCCTGATATAATATATACATACTACACACTTAACTTATTGGAGTCAGTGGTCCCCAATGTTTTGTTTAAGGGACCCCTTTTCAAGAATTGAGTAAACTGACGAACCCTAACCAAGTGAAATATTTTACTGATATTTCATATAATATTCAGTGCAGAATAACAGTACAGAACAACTGATAAACTGTACAAATCACTTATATAGTGAATGCAATAACTGCAGTAACTGTTTTCTTCTCTCTGACGCCTGGTTTCTGTTCTAATGGCTGGCTGTGCACTTTTCTAATGCAGGAGCAGGCTATTCAGAGTGTTCAGGTCTTCACTGTGTCCTTATACTGTGACATTATTTTGAAGTTTATATCTTGAATAATAATCTAAACTTTAAAAATAATAACTCAAATTAGTTTACCTCAGAGAAATGAATGCAAAGATAAAGGGCTACTGTATATTTTTAGGAAAAGATTCCTCATATCCCTTAAAATCTAGAATACTTCAGGACCCCCTGTGAAGCTTCAGGGACCCCTAGTGGGGGTCATGACCCCCAGGTTCAGAACGAGTGGCTTGAGTAGCATTTTGAGTGCAGGACAACCAGTGTGGTATTGGTCAGAATACGTCAGTATCTGTGTGTGTAGCGTGTTGTTGTAGCATTAGATAGTTATCTACTGTTTTCATGAACTGGATTTGCATCATTCACAAAGTCTGTGAACTTATCTTTGTGAGTCCACACCATGGTTTGGTTCAGATTTGCATTTTCCTCTTTGGCTCGACCATATCTGCACTGCACAACACTGAAAAGGGCTGCGGCAAATAATTCCAAGCAGGCCGTTAGCGTGAGGCATCAGTGGGACATTCGATGTATCCAAATAATGATACACAAATGACCTGTTGACTGGGCACACCTGTAGCAGCTCCTGATGAAATCCTGCTTCTGTGAAGGTGCAAATATTCATGTTTTCCACACACAACTTTTCAAACTTTAAAAAGTATATAAACAACTGAAAAAAACATTAAATTTATACTTTTGGTTTTAAATTCTTCATCTTTGAACCCATATTTTGGGGTGCCTTGTGGCTAAAAAAACACTTAACATTTGTTTTATTATTTTAATACTTAATGACTTAATTAATAATTAAAATAGATAACTTCATGAGTATTGCTTTTAACATGATTTTGAACTGATGGGATGTTTCAGAGTCCACTTCTGTTAACTCTATGGGGTCTCAGAGACTCCTGCTGTAAAACAAAATGGTTAAATACAGTTTTAATCTAAAGGCTTTAAATGATATACACATAACTATGAAGTGTACAATATATTATTTAGGGTATCACCAAAATACTTTTTAGGTACTTGTATGTAAGCACAAGTGAATGAGACTAGGTTAGGACATATCTAGAGGTAATAAGAACTATTTAAGAGGGACTAAATGATTACAGGGCACTGTGGCAGTATCAACAACAAGACAGCAACAATGGGTTAACAGTGTTGATACTGAAATAAAATTATTTATACTCTTAAGTTATTTTAAAGTTGTGGATTTTTTAAATATATGTTTAACCTTTTATAATTTAGTTTTATTTATTTATTCATTTCGATTATTGTTGGTGCTGAGGAACAAAACATTAGGCAAAACTTTAGCTTAGAAGTGTTGCTGAGACATTATTAATATTAACATTAAAACATTTTTTAGTTTTATAGGTTTATGTTTTTAGTCTGATGAGTAACAACTGGGCTGTAAAAAAAGTGGTCTCTTGTTCATCCCATTTATAATAATGCTTATTGTGAAGTATTTTTTAAACACATTTTGTAAAGACATAAAGGCTACAAGGCTAAAGTCTACTGGCACCTACACCTACAGTCTACTGGGTAATTTAAAAAGTAGTTACAGTGTACAAAATACATTCTAACCTGTGGGCTGCATCTATACTGTCAAAGTATTATGTAGTACTTCTCGCAAATCTTTCATAAGTCTATTTACATTTTTTTTTACACTAAACATAGGTAAAGTCACTATGTAGAACAGCATACATGTATCTGTGAATGACTTATAAATAATTATAAAATAAGAAACAATTTTTTTATTTGATGTAATATGGTCATTTCTGCATTTTGTCACTTTCACCAAAGCCCAGCTTATAGCCAGGGGAGGCTTACCACTTCAGTAGTTTTTACATATCAGGTTTTGACAAGGTCAGAAAGAGAGAAAAAATAATATTTAAAAGTATAAACTGTTTGATGTTTTTAATTATTATCTGTACACATTAGCGGTGTGTGGCATCCCAAAACAATAAGGAGGAGGATTTTCTGACCACCTACGTGTTAATCTTTGGTAACCCATCGTAGTTCGCTCTTGACGTTCTGCAGCTCTGATAGATTAACGGCAGGACCCGGCAGTTTAACCGCACCGGGCAACGTCTTCTTCTCCTCTGGCGTCTCGGCGGCGGCGCAGGGTGGGTCTGGTGAATGAGCCTGATAAAATAATTATACAACAGTATTATTATTTTGGGATAACCTGATTAAATTAGTCAACAGCTTCATTGTTCTTCAAATCCAACAATCTCACTGAAGAATACTGTATAATACACTCTGTCATGTGCATGTTGGTGTACAGGAATTCTCCCTCGACCCCTTGAAAATATATTCGCAGTACTTTGTCCAAACAGTAGATTTGGGGTTTATTCAATTTAACATTACCAACAAGATGCTCCAAATACCTTACGTCCCTTCTCACTGTCTGTACCTACCTGCTAGCGCTACTGCTGCACTAGCCTGGTTCCAGACCATAGACCCCGCCCACTCAACTGAGTAGGCTTGCATTACTGGTCTGGCATACTTCAATGAATTTGCGATTTATCTCATCCAAACGCTGGACGGACCAATGAACGCCAGGGGTCTAGTGATTAGCCAATCAGCGCCACACTGATGTCAAGCTGTACGCCGGTGGGTAACTGGTGAGGATAGCAACAATGGCGACCGCTACAGATCCTACAGACCACATTAACGATGCTATCGAGGTATTTTGCCACTACTCGCGTTAATGGAGGACCAAATTAGGGAAGCTGCTAAACTGGATTTAACAGCGATGCAGCTGGGCGTGCATGACGACGGAGACATTTTAAACGGGCAATGCTCGCTTGTTTTCGGCACCCCCGAGGCATGGATACTAATGACGTCAGATTCTGGGTGAGTCGTTGATCTCTACTGATTGTTAGGGAAAAAATCAAATTCCCTCCCCCTTGTAAATCGCCTTCAATGGAAGCCATGTCAGACTGAAGGTTCTGGGAGCTTCAGTCTGACACTCAGGCTACTGCTGCACTGTTTTGCTCATTGAAAGGGTGTTTCAGGCATTTCAATTGTCTTTAAAGCGTCCGCATTTCTAGCGCCACCTGTAGGTCTGATCGGCCCCTTAGAAATCTAAAATCTAGTAACTACAAATTCACTCCAAATGGAATAAAAAACAATTGAAACTGTCTTTTTGACATTTATTTTATCTTACACAATATTATTATGCCATGTTAGTTTTTAAGTTTGGGGAAGATATGGTGAAAATTTTGCAATTGACCTATGAAAAGGTTAGCTAAAGAGCAGGAAAGCTAAAGCTAGCTGGTGAGGTAGCATTAGCTAGCCTATGCTAAAGCTAAATTTACCAGCTCTTTCCCACTGGTCCTCAATGTTGTCGCTAAGAAACCAACACTTTTCACCTCCTTTTTTTAAAAAAAAACAAACCTTTATCCCTACTTTATTCACTTCTCTCTGTGTCTGTATAGGACAGTATCGGGTGCAGAAATGAGTCCTAAAACCGATGATGATGCAACTCCACGATGTGTAATATTTGATATATCTGGGTGGAACAGATTGTGAAGATAAATGATACAGTGAGGTGAAACGGTATCTTTCATAGACACTCCACCGGCAATGATAAAGACAACCAAACAAGGTCTAATCCACATCTCCTAACGCGACAGCCTCTGAATAATTTGTGCCTTATCGCCCACGACTTTATTCAACATGCCATGTTTCCCCTTCCTACTACACGCTCAGTTGGGATCAGCCGGCCAGCAGGTTTGCTTCATGGAGTATGTTGCCATAGTTACTAACTCAGGGTTACACTGAACTGGAAAGCAGAAGCATAAAACTCAAGAGTTTCCCTCATCTCAGGCTTAACATACTCAGAGTTTTCACTAATTTCACTTTCTGAAATAGGAGCTGATCTTCTTCCAGGTGCTGTTTATAAGTGTGTAGGCCTATCGTCCATGGGAAAGCTTTGGGCAACCCTGCACTAAAAAGATTTTCCATCTTTATCACAGACTGGTATTTACAGAAGAAGGAAAAGATATCTGTCAACTGTAATTGGTTTGTAACGTGACTCCTGTCTGACTGCTGAGCGTGGCCTCTTCCTGTGTTTGTCCTTTCAAATTAAATTCTCACATGGTCCACTCATATAGGTTTTGATTTATTTTGACGAGGTGCAGCTCCTTATAGAGTTTCATGTTTTCTTTTTTCTTTCATTCTTTTTTTTTGTCTGTTTTTCTGCGACTAAAGAACCAATAAAATCTCACAGACTAAAAACCTTTCTGGTTTCGTCGACTATTAGGGGGCATCCCTAGTTAGTGTTTTTTTTGCACTTCCAGTTGCTCGCCTCAAAGTCACTGGCGTTTTTTAACTTTTGGTGAGGTGCCTGAAATAAGGTGTGTGGTTAATACAAGCATAAGAGATTTTCAGGTTTAGTTTTACAACATAAAATATGTCTGGAAATACCCCACTTGTGAATTTGAAGCCTTTACAAAAAGTTGCTAGCAAGTGGCTAAATGAGACTACAGAGACTCATGAGACTTGTAATGCTGAACACAGAAGCTCATCTACTGTAAAACTTCAATTAATAGCCTGGGCTATTGTAGAGTGCCCCGGAGTAGGTAAACCCAGAAATGAGTTAGCATTTTAGCTAACTCATGGTTTAATCATGTCCCTAAAAAGGACGTTGTGTCTTTATGAAAATTGGGACGTGCACACACCCACGCACACACACACACAAACACACACACACAGAGCTCAGAGATCTGCCTGCTAACTTGATGTTGAGTTAGCGTTTTAGCTAACTCATTTTAGCATTTTAGCACCCGCGGTTCCCTTGTTTCAAAGTCAGTAGGTTTTTTTTTCAATGGCTTTTTGGTTAGATGAAATAAGCTCTGTAGTTAACACAAGCTTAAGAGACTTAAAAGTTTTGTTCTACAAAATAATATATGTCAGTAAATACCCTACTCATGAATGTCTAAGCTTTTAGCTACGTGTATTTAAACAGGTGGTTGCTAACAAGTGGCTAAATGTGACTACAGACCGTCATCACAGCTTTACAGCCTTGTTGTTGTGGTGATGTTGAAGTCATGCAACTGTAGTGTAGTTTGTTTATAGCCTGATGTTAGCATTTTATCTCTGGCAAAAATCATATAAGTTTTTTTCATTTGTGAAGATTATTTTGTTGTAAACTACAAACTATCATGAACTTTAGTTTGTTTGCAAAATCCAGTAGGACAATCCCAGTGGCTTTTTGTTGAGGCAAGGCTACATTCCTGGTCGGCCTACAAAAAACTGTCATCCCTGCAGCACTCTATTGTCCCTCTCAGCTATCGGGAGACACACAGAAGTGCTGTGAGTGAAGGTGGTGATGGTGATGACAATAAAGGAGCAGTACACGGTGGCACACATTAAAAACGGTGTTTTGTGGGTAAATACAAGATGAAAAATTTTCACTCATATTGCTTATATATTACATTATCTATGTATGTTGTATTGGGCATGTGTGATATGACAGGAATACAAAATGCAGCATGTACCAACTGAGGAAAAGTGATGCAAATGTGCTTCTTGTTTGCACACAAAATCTACTATTGACACATAAGATGAAGCTACAGAAAGCTGCTGGTAAATGTTTGATTTCACTTTCTTGTATGTGTGTGTGTGTGTGTGTGTGTGTGTGTGTGTGTGTGTGTGTGTGTATGTGTGTGTGTGTGTGTGTTTTTATGTGTGTTTCCCCTGTGTTGTCTTACCTCTTCTGTGTCTACTGTCTCCTCTCTCCTCTTGACAGGATGTCCCGCCCCTGGACGCAGAGCTCCCATCGGGATGTTCAAATTAGCCTGACGGACAGCGAGAAGAGCCAATGAGATACTTTCAACACTTTAAACAAATTTTCTGTCTCTGCGTCTCTGCATGTATGTGTGTGTGTGTGTGTGTGTGCATATGTTTGTGTGCGTATGTGTGTGTGTGTGTGTGTGTGTGTACACCTCCTGTTTCCTTAAAAACCCTCGTTTTGATTATGACCACTACTTCCTGGTTTAATCATGTCCCTAAAAAGGACGTTGTGTCTTTATGAAAATTGGGACACGCACACACCCACGCACACACACACAAACACACACACACACAGAGCTCAGAGATCTGCCTGCTAACTTGATGTTCCTGCTGCCTGCCCCTGACGTCCTGTCACTTGGATTTGATGTGTTTTTTTGCATTGTACTGTACTGTATATGCTCATATTGTACAGCTGTACAGAGAGGGAGTGTGGTGTGTGTCACAGAGGACGCTGGGTTTTTATTTTTTCCTGAGGTTACCGTTTAAAGTTCTGGAAGAAAATCGCCTCATTCGCAGCATGTTTGCTCAGATTTGTATCCCTGTAATGTTGCTTTGGCTGGGGTTGTTTACTGTCTTATGCTTAGCGTGCTGTCGGCAATCATCTTCTGACATTCCAACCAAAGGTTAGACCAATATTTCACCCTAAATTTGAAATTCAATCATAGTTTGACATTTTATGGAACAAGTTTATTTGCTTTCTTGCCAAGAGTAAAATGGGAAGACTGAATCCGATCTCATATCTGTGAAGCTGGAGCTGGAATTAGCTTAGCTTAGCTTAGCATAAAGGCTGGAAACAGGTGGAAGCCTTGCCCTAATGAACATGACACATTATACATTATAAAATTCTACCAGCACCTTTTAAAGTCCACTAATATGATCTAACTTGTTTGTTTGATCATACACTCTTCTGTTTAAGGCTACCTGTTTCTGCTTGCTTCCGGTCTTTACGCTACGCTAAGCTAATTGTCTCCTGGCTGTAGTTTCATGATCAGTGTTTAGTAATTCATTACAGTAAAACTACTTTACCCAGTAACACAATATCATCAATAAATAATACAGTTACAAATATATTGTTACAGCCTTACTTTTGTCGTCACCCTCCCTACTGATTTAAAATCCAAATATCAATCACATCCCCGGATTCATTTTTGCAATCATCATGGATGCATGTCACAAAGCAGCAAGCTAGCTTGGACGATAGAAGCATTCAGTGGCTGGAAATATTCACATTTCTTTGATGTTTTTGGGACAAAAGATGATAAGAACATTGCTGTTCCAGGTAGTGGTACCAAGACTCTTTCCTCTGTGAAAAACACGACTTCAAATGTCCTGAGACACCTACTACGATAGCTTAACGACACAAAGCTCCAGGAAATACACCCCACCAAAGCTGAGCCCTCCTTGGCTGCGGAGGACGGCTGTAGTCCTACAAGGCTGAACAACCAAAACTGGATTTTAATAATTGAAAGCTGCAGGCTACAAGAGAAAAGAGCTAATGATGCTTGTGTCTGGATGTGTAATGGATGAAATGTTGCTGATCTCCATTACTCACTCTCTGTCTTTAAGACAGAGCCTTGTTAAAATACAATCACAAGCAACAGAGGACCCCCAGGTTACAAAATCATTTGCAGGCTATCTGGCACACATGCAAAGTCTTAATATTGTGGGGTGTAATGGAAAAGTAATTTAAGGAGTAGTGTAACAAATTACTGTTGGCAGGGAGTAAAATTAAGTAAGTAAAGTATTGATATTACTTTTGAAAAGAGCAAAGAGTAATAAATTACCTGTTTTGTTGAGCCCAACACAGGTCATGATCAACAGACACAGATATGAGACGGCTATCGATCTTCATCTTTAAATCCCGGCAACAAAGTGAATTCACAAAATGTTGAACTCTTCCTTTAACTCTGTTCAAACATAAACTCAATAGCCCGTGCTGTATTTCCATCTGAGCCTCCCTGCATTACTAAAGGGCCATACCAGTGTGTTTGCAAGTTTTAGTTTTTTAAAGGGACACTCAAGAGATACAGCGTTGCACTATAAAGGGTGTAAAGACAGAATGGTCAGAATTGATGGAGCGGGGGCAGAGATATTCTGATATGCATTTAGTCTCCAATAAGCTCCAAAAAATGCTGGATCTTACAATTTACATGATACAACTACCATAAAGAGTGTAGAGTTGAGAAGCTGAAAAGTCATAACAATATTGTATCTTCATCCAAAATGTGTGCAGATGTGATGTTCACTGTGATGGATAACACATTTGGCAACCTGTGAGAGTGTGACATTAATGGAAACAAATGGATGCCTGGCTAGAACAGTAGAAATGTACATTCACATGTCTGTTATGTAAAGTCAATGTGATTTCTACTCTCCAAAGTCTTCTCCAAACAGTCTCTGCAGACAGTCCATCAGAGTGAATTATAAATGAAAGTACTCAAAAATTGGGCTTCCTGAGTGTTACTGTTGTAGCGACGGAGCTAATGTAAGTATTTTATATACTGTTGGTTAGTTTAATTTTGGGCTGCTTGTAACAATTATTTAATTTTTGAACAAATCAAAAACTGATTAAAGGTTCAGTAGGTAAAGATAAGAAAAACAACTTTTTATCATATTTGCTTGAATTGTCACTATATCCTGATAGTAGTGCATGAGACAGATAATCAGTGAAAAAAAGGTTCCTCTCTCTCCTCCTAGTGCTCCTGATGTCCACAGTACCTGAACTAAAGTAGCTTTGCAAACAGAAGAAGACAAATGATGAAAAACAGGCTTTCACTTTTCCAGAGGGTGGACGATGGACTTTCATCCATGGTCTTTGCTGTGTATGCTGTTATTGGCTGTACAGCTTGTCAGACTCGTGTCAGAGACTCCTTGGCTCTGATTGGTTGTTTTTGTTCAGGTGTGGTGGATTTTTGCAAATGCCATTAGCAGCACTAGGAGGAGCCAGAAGAACCTGATTTTTGTACTATTATACCTGATGTACTACTGTCAGGATATAGTGGCAGTTATGACAAAAAAAGTTATCTTTTATAAAAGTTAACCACTGTGGCTTTAAACATATATATTCTATAAAATGGCAGAAAACAGCAAAAAATACCCGTCATAAATTTAAAGATTTTTAAATGTCTTGTTTTGTACGATCAACAGTCCAAAACCCCAAAATATTCAGTTTACCATGAAATAAAAACAGAGAAAAGCTGTGAAATCTCACATTAATTAAGAGGAAACCAGAGAATGGTTGACATTTTTTTCTTCATACAACTTAAACGATTAATTAGTTATCAAAACATTACTGTTGATCAACTCATATTTTATAAGCTTATCATGTGTTTTGTATCTGAAAAGTAACTGTGGCTGTCAAATAAATGTACTGGAGTAAAAAGTGCAATATTTCCCTCTGAATTGTGGTGGAGTCAAAGTATGAAGGTGCATGAAATGGAAATACGCAAGAAAAGTACCTCAAATTTTGCACTTCAGTATAGTTCTTGACTAAATGTACTTAGTTACTTTCCACCACTGCTTATTTCTCATCTTTATTCTTTTAACTGAATAATACTTGCAATACTAATACTTGCACACCAATGATTCAAATCTGCTTTGCCGTGTTGATGAAGGGTACGATATGTATTAGTGAAATGAATACTGGACTTTAGGATCCACACTGGAAACATTTGGGCACAAAATGCTCCAATTGTGCTGCACAAGCTGTTTGGAGAAAATTTAATGGACCTTTTATTGCTTGCTGTTTGCAGCTATAAAAAGATGGTACTGGCCATTAATCTGGGTGGAGGCTGAGATGAAACTGCAGAGTGTAACTGGCTGCGTGTCGATCACTCCGACAAACTTTACGAGAGTTTTGAATGACACGGGTTCGACGAAATAATAACCATTTATTTTGAAGGTGAACTAAGTCTTTAAAGGTGGCCTCCGGGGGAGCGTAAGATAAAGATGGAAGACCAAAGACTTCAGGGCCAGCAGGGCAGTGAGTCTTTTAATCAGTCACTCAGTGCAGGATTTGTGTCCTTGAGCAAGACACTAAAGCAAGCTGATCATTTCCCTTTATTGATCAGAGAATGGCCCAATTATTATCGGTTCTTTTTCAGCTCAAATAAAATTCAGACAGACTTTGATTTTACTTTTCGGTGGGGTACATTTAAGGACTCTAACAGCCATTATGGCAGCAGCCCAGCACTGTTTGGTGGTTGTTTTCTATTTTATAGTTATTGGGTATAAAACACAGGGTGTCGAGTGTAAAAGGGGATCTATAGAAACTATTAACCAAGTTTAATTGTTCTGCACAGGCCATTTGTTGTTAACGGATCATGCTGGTGTTTGTGTTTTAGCCCTTTAACTGAAATAATTTACTTTACTCCCAAACATTTTCAAAAGCATAACAACAGGTTTTTCATTGGGTCCCTGCCTTCCAAACAGCCCACGCTTTCTATTCAGTTCTTTACAATGAAAAATGTCTGTTTCGGTGCCTTTAAAGGGAAACTTTTTTTTCAACCTGTACTCTATTGTCTCATTGTTTTGTGTCTAAGTGACAAATGCAGTAAAAAAACTTTTGAAATTGGACCCGTAGTAAGGAGATCACTGCAGCTGCAGCAGAGAAACAGACTGCAATGTAATCCTGAAAGGAAATTGTGCACCATCAATTTAAGTCCAATGAAAGTGTTTGTTTTTGCCTCTGACAGGCTCAGATTGTTATTTTAAGTGTCTGACAACATTACAGGAATGACACTACAGAGAAATTAAATGTTTTTCCCTACCTCTCGCTGGTCTGTTTGTTATGGTGACCAAGTCTCCCTCAAGGAGAAGTTTCCTTCCATAATCTCACAAGAGATGACTTGTTGAAGGAAAACAATGTTGGAAAAGTTTGTGAGAGTTGGAGAGAGGAATGAAGAGTTTGTTGTGTTGGAGTACAGAGAGTGTAGCTTAGTGTTATCTAAAAGATTGAATATTTAGCTGATTTGGCAGTGTGGAAAAGTCTGTGACATTTCAAAGTAAGACTTCTTGAGTGAGATTTGGCGACACACTAACAAACAGAGCAGTGAAAGGTACAGAAAAACGTTTCATTTCTCTGTAGAGCCCCATCTGTGATGTTGCTAGAGCGTCTTAATAACAATATGGGCCTTTCAGTGTCAAAAACAACCATTTTTTTGGACATAAATTGATGTACAACTGGCCCTAGGGATTATGTTGCAGCCTGTTTTACTCCTGCGCCCAAGGGCATGGAAAGGTGGGTGCTTAGGGTGCTGCAGCACCCCCTATTGACAAGAGATGAAACAACACAGTCTGTAAATAGCTGGCTATTTTAAGATAATTCCTGGTCTTAAGATTTGTTTTAATTTTTTACCTGCATTTGATAAGGTGACTGTCAGAAAATATATGAAAAAAGATGTTTGTGCTTATTTAATTAATCTCTCTGATCTGACGTGATAAGAGGTCGAGATCAGCTCATGGGACTGCTAACGATACACTTAGAGAGAGATTTGAATGATGACAATAAATGTTTGAATTGTAAGTTCTTCAAACCAAGCATATGTAACGTTTTTACCAAATTATGTAGCAGATGTGTTGAAACTTTGTGTTTTAACAATGCTGTCGTTAACATAGTTTTTAGGCACTTAAACCACTTACCTACGGTTAGAATCAGATCATGTTTTGGCTTAAAATACCAGCTATAGATGGCACAATCACGGATGGAAATGCCGGCAGTGTCTCATAAAATATACCTGGTTCTGGTGGCACAATTGTAGCTGGTTAATTTTGCTGACACAGTTTTTGAGGGACAATCCTTGCTGGAAATATTGCTGATGTACTGCTAAAAAACAACCAGTACGAGTATGAGTACATTCATAGTCATGCACGCACATTTAAACTGTGCAGCACCCTTCTGAGGACTTACGTTCCTGCATGCACTGCCTCTCTCAACACTGGACCAATTACAAAAGTTTTTGTCTCGATTAGTCAGTTTGACACAAAAACACAGGATAATTGGGTCCAAGTTTTAAAAAATTACCCAAGTTTCCCTTTAAGAAAACACTCCAACATCCAATATTTGAGAATCTGCAGCCAAATTGTAACACAGCCCAGTGCTACTTTAACAGAAAGTCAAACTCACAATAAAACCAAGTGGCAAATATTGACATTGTAAATAAGATGGATGTAAATTTTTATATTGTTTGCATTTGACAGGCTCTTAAATTGTGGATTTTTCAGCTACATTAACCACACAAACAGAAGAGGGTCTTTAAATCAGTTCCCGCTTGCAGCTGCATTAACCTAAAACAGTAATAATTGGCTTTCATGCTGTATTGATTAAATGGAGGCTAATAGCTTTCTGGAATATCAGTGTAATGAGGATACGGTATGCTTTTGAAAATGTTTAAAGAAAATAGACTAGATATTAAACTTTTAGGACAGTTTTTTTTTAATGAAGATGTCTCTTATTTATATTGTAAATCTGTACTGCTGTTGTTGTTTGTGATCAACTCAAACTGACGGTGGAGTACTGAGACGAGGAACCTCATGCCTGAACTGTACTGGTGTTTTAAATGTCCTCTGTCCAGATGCCTATCCCATGGTTAGACATGAAAATGAGCACAATGAGAAGAGACAGACGATGGAAGAAACCCTCTCTGACATGCACGCACAAAGCCATTACAACACAAATACAGACTCATTCACAGACACACACACAGTGATACAGACGACTCTTCATCCTTTGCCTCGCTACAACTCTGCACTAACAAAGCCTTGATACTGTATATGCACAGTCTGAACTCTGTATTTGCCTTTACCAATAAATACTTTAATGTGGAAGCACCTGGAGTCACCTGGATTTCTAACAGGATGAGGAGTTTATTCCATTCGATTGAAGCTCTTCTCCAGTTTTATTCTTGCAGTATTCTTGTTGTCAACAAAATATATGATGTTTTTAAAGTAGTAAAGTTTTACAAACATCCACACCTTAATGTGCACACAGATGAAAATATTTTACCTGAAGGGCCTTAACGTTGGACGAAGGTTTGGACATTATCCCCCCGGTAAGTCCACTGACCTAGAGGAAGCACAGATCACAGACATTCAGCTGTGTGTGTGTGAGAGTGTGTTTGTGTGTATTGGGGGCATTGGGACTCTGTTTCTGTGGTTTTAAAGGGCTGGGATAGCATTTCAGTTGCCTAGCGACTCTTACAGAGAGAAGCAGGTAGAGGAACTGTTCTCTGAATCATTCATGAGAGGGAGACAGAGGGGAATGTCAAAATAAAAGTGCAGCAGTGCCTCGATTTCGGCAAGTGTATGAGAGAGAAACCTTTTCAGTGAGTATAATGATGTTTGCATGGCAGGATAGATAGGAAATCTAAATGTGTGGTACCTTCTTTTACTGAGGAACGGCAGTGACAGGCTCTAAATAGGTTTATGATCACAGTGGCTTAGATTCAAATCTCAACAAACCACATAAACTCCCACATATAATAGCTTAAAGGGAACCTGTTAAGTTTTCCTTATTTGTTTTGTCATATAATGTTACAATGTCAGATGTTTATACTACACGTGGGCAAGGTTTTAAATAACTAGGTAAACATATGTAAAAGCAAAAAACCTCAGGCTTGACACTGTTCTGAATACTCCTTTTCCTAATGTTATTTCTGCTTTTGAGACAAGCCGACATTAGATGATGACAAATTTCTCTATATGGTCATCTGCAGGCAAACTACTGCAAGCATGAACATTACATAACCTACACTGCTACATGTAGCTACATGCTAACATCAGGGAAACATGTAATCTTGGTTGCCAATGTTGTTCATTTCTCCTCAATTTCGAATCATATTGCTGCTGGAACATGTCCCTTGTGTTAAGAAGCTTTTATTGGTGATTTTTAATGAAAGAAAGTGCAGCAAATCTCTGTTTCAGTCATTCCACCGACTGCAAGTACATTGCTACATGTAGCTACATGCTAACGTCAGGGATACCTGTAATTTTGGTTGCTGATGTTCTTAATTTCTCTAAGATTTTGGATCACATTGCTGCGGTAACATGTTTGCATGTGTTTAGAAGCTTTTATTGGTGATTTTTCATGGTAGCTTGCAGCTATGTTCCATTACAATCATTCCCGAGCTGCAAGTACACTGCTATATGTAGCTACATGCTAATGTCAGGTTAATGTTAATCTTAGTTTTTCATATTTCTGCTGGAACATGTCTGGTTGTGTTTAGAGGCTTTAATTTATTATTTTTCATGGCAGGAAATTGCTGCTATTCCCTGTCATTCTCTGGCTGCAATGACGAGACATGTATAGCTGCAGACATAATCCATTTGCAGCCTACATGACACGCCACTTTCAAAGTGCGCCCGCCACAGTACAAGACAAACCCACCATCGCGATGGTTATCTGGACCTTGCTACAATGTGACATAAAGGTGAATAAATATGAGGCCAAAAATAACAATAATCCTTTTTATAATTCGTTATACATACAGACGTGATCCACCTCATAAGTAACAAGATGTAACCCTTACCATTACCACACGTCATAGCTTGCTAACCCCAAACTAAGCATTTTTGTAAGTGCTTACGCCTCTGGACCTAGGGGCAAAGGGGGTCCGATCATAGACTTACAGGTAGCTGGTGCGGGTAAGTCATGTAGCTAGTGGGCGGGCTGCAGCTACTTGACAATAACAGTGCAAAAATGCAGAGACTGATTTTTGTTCACCTCTGTCTGAATATAAGGGCCCATTGTTTCAAAAATGACTCAGAATTTTGGCAGGTAAATCTGCCATTGTGTAAAGTACATATGTATACGTATGTAAAACCAGAGGCTTGACTGGTGAAACAGTAACTTCAGTGTTTTTGATGTCGCCTGATGGTGTAAATTCTGCAGGTTTCTGCTGAGGCTACTCCTCTCTGATGAAATAATTAAACCTAGATTATCTTCAGCATTAAAATTGTAAAATATAACAATCCTGCACAGACTATCTGTTAGAATCAGCTGTTAGAAATGGGTCTAAATCAATTTCCTGTTTATCCCTTACTTTGTCCCCCTCTTCCTCATTTCATCTCAGCCTGCTCTCTGTTATTTTCTACTTCCTCCCTCCCTTTTGATGTTTCACAGATCAGCGTTGACCCAAGTGGTTCCTAATCGTAGAAGTTTCCATGGCCTATTTATCTTATCTACGACGAGTGGCTCAGAGCAGAGCAGAGCAGAGGACCAAAGAAACAGAGTGAGTCCCAGGCCCTCCGGCTACATGCTGCAGCCGCCGAGTTCGATGGCAGCCCTTAGATACGGTTACCAGGGTGCTGTTTGGGCAACAACATACAGTAAGAGCTTTGCTGTCCTTGACATGAAAGCAAAAGCCTGGACACCCCAAAATACACAACCACAGACACACACTCTTATGCTTACACAACGGGATGATATTTATGTTGGCCACGAGTAGCAGCTGCCCCCCTGACGCCACGCTGCAAAGCTTCACAAAGTCCTTTCACTTTCACACATAGGCCTACGGTATGTGCACACTCACAGGCCTACCATCTCACACTCAGACTCATAACCACAGGTATAATTATTCTTCATACCTTTAATTATTCAAATCTCCAAACATTAAAACCTCTGTACAGACGTCTAACAAAAAGGCTCTTTGAGGAACAGTGTGTGTGTGTGTGTGTGTGTGTGTGTGTGTGTGTGTGTGCATACATCAGGGTTATTCCTGTATTTCTGGAGCATCAACAATAGAGAATTTTTAGAGAGCAACAGCTGCACATACAGAAGCACAAATAAATGAAAAAAAGAAATATGTTTCACTTGCTTTGTTAAAGATATACTATGCAGGACTTTCTCAAAAAAAATGTATGGACTCACATTGAAGTAATCCCTCTCACTCATCTCTTATGACCCAGTAGAGGTATGTGGCAATATATTTTTCTACAGAGACTCTGCACTCTGCCTGGATTTTCTTATTTTCTTCGTATTTTCTGAGTTCAGGACATTTACAAGCGTGTACCCCCACAGCACTCAGGTGCATTGTGTTTTTCCAGTATCCTCCTTGAGGTTGATATTTTTGGTTCACAGTGTAAATAGCTTAAAAACTACTAGACAGATTGCTGTGGAACCACAGATAATCATGGTCCACTGAAGATAAATTTTAATTACTTGAATCATCCCTTAACTTTTTATCTAGCAGCATTATCACATCAAAATGTGTCCAATACTTTGGTTTTTGACTTCGTGAAACACTTGGTTTTGGGTCTAATTAGCATGCTAATGGTAGCCTGGAAATCCAGACCCAAATCTAGAAAGATTTAGGGTTTGGCCATGAGTAATGCAAATGGCCCAACTCGAGAGGCGGCACCAAGCATGCATTTGAAAATATCACTACATGCAAATGGATAACACTACGACCAATCAGAACAATACACGGGGTGACGTATCCAGAGCTTAGCTACCAGTGGAGCTAACTGGTAGATTAGACTCTTGCCGTATCCGGTCGGCAAAACAGCAAAAACGTCCTTCTTGCAAAGGAAAGATTCGAGCGCCGTCTTCTGTTCCTCTTTTAGAGAAAAAGCCAAGTCTAACTCGTTCAATATAGCGGCCAAAGCCATTTCAAACAACTGGTGTTCATCCGTAGCCATATTGCAGTGTTTACTGACTGATTCCGGACTTTGTCGTTGCAGCGCTGTCGTCATCTGTTTAGCTCGCCTCTGGCCCTTCTATATCAGATACACCGATGTGATTGGTGCAGCTCGGCTCCAACGGCATGGGTAACGAGCATCATTACTGATTGCCAGAATGACTCGCTGAGCAAATTGAAATTGTGCTCTAGCGAGAACACTGGATTTCCAGGGTATGCTAATAGGTTAAACTTAATATAATCTGTTACACTTCAAAATGTTAACATCATTGTGAGCATGTTAGCATCCTGAGGTTAGCATCTATTTTCACAGAGCTGCTAACATGGTTGTAGACTGTTATTCTTGTTTTCTTAATGTCAACAAATGCTTTGAAAAGAGCAACACCAACAATGAATTTAACTTACTAAGAGGGAGTGCCTGTGTATAAAGCAACTGTATTAGCCTACTTTGTCTTTATGCCATAGACCTCAATTGTTGTTCAAAGATACGTAAATAAGACATACTGTTGCACTGTAAAAGATGAAAGTATATATTTGTCATCTATTCTAAAAAGAACAGTTAAACGTTTTAGGAAGCTTATTCTCTTTCCTGTCTACATGTTAGATGAAAAGATTTATACCACTCTAAAAATGAAGCAACGACCCACGGATGTATTAAGAAAACTGGATATAGCATTGGAGGTGAGCCTCTCTTCATACCTTTGAAAGCTGCTCAGTGGCGCATGAAGCCAAAAAAGTTTAATTTCTGCAGTATGAAATTACCCAAATCTTCCACTAGAGACTTACAATGGATGAGCATGGCCGAGTGAGGCAAAGCGGCTAACTTCTGCCGGCTGAATGACAAACGTAGGGTTTGGCCCTTTGCTAACTTGAATGGGGATACAATGATTTAATCGTGCAGGTCTTCTAGACTTTCAAAATGTTATCAGACCAAATGGATCAAATCCGGATAGTGAAATTAATCGTTTTGCATGGGTTGTGATGCTCTAAAAATGTATCAACTGATAAACAAATGTCTCTTTCACAGTCTACAGGGAAAAGTCTTTCTCAGTCTCAAGGTACTACATGGTGGACCTAAACGATGTGATTCCACTTTTGGCCACTATGTGAAATTGACATTAAAGCCTGGGGCTGTTCCTGAGGTCCTCATACAACCAACAGGTGATTAGCTTAGTTTAGCTTAAAGACTTGAAACAGAAGAAACAGCTAACCTGGCTCTGTCCAAATATAACAATCTGAGTAATCAGCACCTCTAGGCCCTTAGCTCACTAATTAAGACGTTATATCCTTGTTGGAGTTGTGGTTTCACAAAGTTTATGTGCTAGACTATGTCTTGGCCAGGAAGCCGAGCATAGCCGGTGTTTGCTAAGCTAAGCTAATCATCCTGGTTCAAGTTTCAGTGTACAGACTTGAGAGTGGTACCATTCTTCTTACTGAAGTTTTGTAAGAGAGCAAAAACTGGTAGTTGTCTTTCTAAAAATGTTGAACTATTCCTTTAAAGATTTACTCTTGAGCGGGAACCAATGATTGTTGTGGTTGAGTGCCGCAAACAGGGAAGGGGATGTCGGAAAGTACTGAGGGACGGACTAATTCATTGTTGGTTTTGACCTTTAATTTGATTTGTTGACAATAACAACAATGCAGAATATTGCCAGCCTTATCCTCTCAGAATGACAGTTACTTTGTGCACAAATACGACAAAATCAATACTTTGTTTCATAAAAACAGAATTCAACAGGAGTCTTCCTGCAGGTTATTGGAAACTTCCAGACTGTCCTGTAAAAACTATAAAATGCTGAATTACCATTATAGTAATGACCTAAACTTACCTGCCATTCAAACACACATACAAATGCATGCACACACACGCGCACATAAACAAAGCAGATCTAACTTACCTGTTGATGGCACAACACTGTATGGTCTAACGCTGGCAATGCTTGAGTTTAAACTACTCTTACTCGTTCACCACTTTCTATCCATCCCTTTTCACACACTTGTTTCTCCTCTACTCTCTTTCTTTTTCTCTTTCCTTCTCTTTTCTTCTTCTCTCCGCCCTCTCACTTTCTCTCTCTCTGCCTCGTAAGTGGTGGAAGGATTCCTCTCATATCTGGGATTTGTTCTCACTATAAATAGAAGAGTGATACACAGAAGGGACCTGCTTTATATCCACACACACTCTCTTAGCCACACATGGACACCCAGAGTGACGGACCAAAACATTGTCAAACAGGAGCACCGAGCACTTTGATCTTTTTACTTTTAACATCTTTTAAAGGGTTTTTAAAATGTAGCTAAGTGAAATGTTCCAATGACTAAAATACATAGACTGCAAGACCAAACTTCATTCAAAATAAGAAACATTTAAGCATGAAACACTGTCTGCTTACATGATTTTCACAAATGTTAATAATGACAAGTATGCTCCGCTCCTTGATTAGATTTTTAAGGTTTTTAAGTTTTAATTATGTAAAATGCTCTAATGAGGGAAATACTTTGACAACAAGACCAAACTTCATTCAAAAAAGGCAACATTTAAGCATGAAAAAGATAACTGTCTGCGTAAGCTTCACAAATGTTTCTAATGGTAGGTATGGTCCCTAATTTGAACATATTTTCAAGGTTTTCAATGTTTAATTACAGTAAGAAGCTCCACTGAGGAAAGTAGTTTAAACTTTATCTCATAAATGGAACATTTCAGCATTAAAGACAAATTTGGTTGTTTATATGATACTCACAAATGTTTATAATGACAAGCATGGTCCCTGATTTGAACATATTTTTTAGGCTTTTGAAGCTATAATGTCAATAAAATGGTTCAGTTAGGGAAGAAAGTTAATTGCTAGACCAGACTTCATTTAAAAAATGGAACATTTAAGCATGAAACAGTCAAACAGATAACCTTCTGCTTATATGAGATTCACTAATGTTTACTATAAAAAAGTGTGGTAGCTGATTGGAACACTTTTTGAAGGTCTTTAATCCTTAAAGACAGTAAGTTCCTCTGGTGAGAGAAATAATTCAACTGCTAGACCAAACTTCATTCAAAAAAGTGAACATTTAAGCATGAAAAACCAAACTTTCTTACTGACTGTCTTAAGGTCCACAAATGTTGGTAAGGACAAGTGTGGTCCTTGATTCTAAAATCTTTTAAAGGTTTTCAAGCTTTAACTAGAGAATGCAATTTCTGAAGAAACTGAATGCTGCATGTTGAAAAGCTGATGCTACACTGCAGTGCTGGCTTTAAACGTTGAATCATACCATTAATGTATGAATGATATGGAATATTGGAAGATTTCTGGTCTCAGTTAACTGCATCAGTTGGTGGAATATCTCTAATTTTTACGCTCAGTGTGCCAAATGTGTATGTCTGTTTGCTTCCACAGCAACATAGTTTGAAAAAGCACAAGTTTTACTCCATTTTGACCAAAAGGTATGTATGAATGTATGAAAATTGTGGGCATGATGGCGAGTTGAAGAGAGATGCTGAGAGATGCCCCCCACACTATAGCTCTGAAAATTCCTGAGGAGGGCATTTTACCAAGCTCCAAACAAGTCTGAATATTTAAAAAAGTTTGAATGGGATTTGAAAATTGAACACAAGTCAGAATGTACCAAAGATGGGGAACATTTTAAAGTTTGAATGGAGTTTCTATGTGAATGTATGAATGAAGAAATAGGCCTTGAAAATGCTTAAAAAACCTTGAATTTAAATTTGAGCATTACTCCATTTATTTGAATGGGGAAAATTTCATAGAAAACTGCAAATATTTGGAAAGTTTGAAAGATTTGAATGCTTAAATATACAAACCACATGTGTTCTAATTGAGCTGAATATTTTGATGTTTGAATGAAGCTTCTATGTTGAAAAATGTAGAAGCAGTAGCATGACATAAAAGTGGGCAGAATTTTTGCATAGAGTATCATTCCCACCCAGTTACAGTAAAATATTCCAGTTAGGGGAATAATTCAACACTCAGACCAAATTTCATTCAGAAAATGGAACATTTAAGTATGAAACACTCAAAGAGATAACTCTCTGTTCATATGATACTTACAAATGTCAAGTATGGTCATCTTTTTAAGGCTTTTAAAGCTAAAATTACAGTTATATGTTCCAGCAAGGGAAATAATTTAACTGGCAAAACAAACTTCATTAAAAAAGAGGAACATTAATGTATGAAACACTTAAAGAGTTAACTGTCTGTTTACATGGTACTCACTAATGTTTACAGTGACAAGTGTGGTCCCTGAGCTGAACATATTTTAAAGGTTTTCAATCTTTAATCACTGTAAGATGTTCCAGTGAGGAAAATGATTGAACTGCCAGACCAAATTTCATTCAGAAAATGGATCATTTAGGTATGAAACACTTGAAGAGATAACTGTCTGTTTACATGGCATTAACAAATGTTTACAATGAGCTAGCAAGCTATAATTAAAGTAATATGCACCAGTGAGGGAGATAATTTAACTGCTAGACCAAATGTCATTAATTCAAATGAACCATTAAAGCATTAAATCCTTAAACACACAACAGCCTGGTTATATGATACTCACAAATGTATGACAAGTATGGTAATTTTTGCTGCGTCTTCATTAAACCCTGATACATGAGTCCTCAAAACACTCTTTCTAATCTTAGTGACTAAAATATCACTGCCCTATTTCTGCTCTGACACTCTCTTGAACACACACACACAGTCACACACACACAGAAGGGGTTATGCTGGTATATCTACATGTATACACTGATGTACATCCACAGGCTCAGAGGGGAACTGTGATCTCACAGAGTTAAAGGTGTGTGTGTGAGTGTGTATATGTGTATATGTGTGTGTGCTCTCTTACCTCGTGGCGTGCGTGGCTGCTCTGCCCTGCCTGCGCTCTCTCTGAGGTCCTCTTCGGCTACCTGACCTGTTTCCGCTTGTCCTGATTGGCTCAGGGAGACACAAAACTCCTCCCTGAGAGGAATCCGACCCATCATGAGAGAAGAAGAATGAGTTTTCAGCCTGTGTGTGTGTGTGTGTGTGTGTGTGTTTCTGTCTATAGATGTGTTTTCTCATCTGTTTCTACACATTTAAAGTCTTTAGAAGTGAGTTTCCATGTACCTTTCTCTCAGAATTCTCCTCAACTTTTCCTCAAATGGAGTTGTCCACCTTCATGGCATCAAACCACATTGATCCTGTGAAATAATCTTCTGTGTGCTCAGGTAGTAAAATGAACAGACTCAAACTGTAGGCTTGTTATGTATTTTAGACTATGCAAATACACCCCTCCAACACACGCACACACATTGGTCTCACCTGTTGGCAAGGACAACCCTGACCTATTACAGATAAACACCATCATCACTGAATGTGTTTATTGTATTTGACAACATGCTGCAGGTGAACGGCCTGCTATTGATTCTAGGTAGCTGACGTTTTGCAGTAAGCTGGACCAAACGTCATTAATCAAGTAACAACATGTAAAGGTAGGAGCTAAAATGTTTTGCAATGTTTTGCATCTTTTGGCCTTTAGGAAAACAGCACACTGAGACGAGGACATAGGCAAAATGTAATGGAGCTCCTGTGTGTCTGTACACTGTGCAGAGGCTGGGAGAAACAGGGGGTCAGGGGGCTGTAAAGATTTTGGTATATGGACCTTTACACAGGATGGTGACCCACAGCACTGAGAAGTAAAGAGAGGTGACATGTAGAGTCAGGCCAAACATACTTCCAGACCTTCCACTTAGCCCCACCCCCTCAATAAAATACAACAACAACAACAACAACAACAACAATAAAACAATGCCCTCAACTAAATACTGAAGCTACATTTTATAAGCAAAAACAACAAAACAAAATCCGCTGTAGCTAACTCAAGATTACCCCTTTTCTCAGCTGAAGTTGTACAGTCCAGTAATGTTAATTGAGAGCATACACTGTAAAAAAAAAAAAAAAATGGACGTAGCTACCGTGATGTCACCCATTATTTGGTGGACTCCTGTTTTAAAGCATCAAGTTTGGCGTTTTGGCCTTCACCATCTTGGTTTTTTGGAGCCAGAGGTAACCACATTTGGGCAAGAGGGTGGAGCTGTGGAGGAGCAAGGGGTGGATCTGACTGGGAAGCCACTATTGCCTGACAGCCTGTCACTCAAAACAGCCTTTAAATACGCGTAATTGTAATACTTAACAAAATGTAAATGTGTTAGTTTTATATATATACTGTATACATATAAAAGACCAAAACTGGTTTTTGAACCAGACTGTAAACATGTTTATTTCTGCTGTAAAGTTGGAAAATTTAACATAGGGGTCTATGGAGATTGACTCACTTTTGGAGCCAGCCTCAAGTGGCCATTAGAAGAACTGCAGTTTTTGGCACTTCGTGCTTCCTTAATTTTTTAGCCCGGAGGTTGCGATGTGAGAGTGAGTCTGCCACTCACTAAACCAGAGGAGAACCTCAGAGAGTGAGAGACAGATTAGTAACAGAACCGAAATAAATAAATAATCCAAATAAACTATTACAAATTATTATATGATCAATATGATAAGTTTTACACCTATCTATAAAGGCGCTTGCACATGATTGCCGATTTGCCGCCGCCGCAGTGCTCGCCGTCGGCTTGACCTAACGCGGATCTCACCTCCATCTTGCAGTCGGATCTTTAAATTTTTCCGCGCCCCGTCTCCGCCCCCGCCCCCCCGCCTGCGTTCTACTGTAAAATCATTGGCTCTTTACGGAAAGGTCAACGTCAAATGGGGTCGAAGTTCAACAAAACTGAACTTTCGGCGTTGCATCAAAATGCTGGTGAGACAAACGGTATTTTGTGGTGGCACATGCTGGTCCTGAGGCAGGTTAATACTGCTGTGCCTGAATAAGTGCCAAGAAAAGCCAAAGAAGACAAGAAAATTGGTACATTTTTTTATTATCTAATAATGTCTCCATGGTTTTCTTTATTCTTATCATAGGCTACATTTTAATTTTATTTATTATTTATTATGTATGTATTCTTCTTTTCCCCTCAGGTACCCACCCACAGTAACATGTAGAGTGCACTGACTGAATCATTGTATTTGAGTGTAATTTGGAGCTAAAATTGACATTAGAACTTAAATAAGGTAACAAAAATGAGGCATTTCAGGCTAAATGAATGAATGGAGTCCACTGAATGATGAGTCCTCCCTCTAGTGTGTGATAGTTTTCATTGGAGATCAGATAATAGTTTTCGCTGTCTGACAGTTCGTCCCTCTTGTCCTCAGGCAGCTGTTTAGTTGGCAGGAAATGGGAAGTTGGAGGCCACATGTACATGAGGGCATCTGTCCTGCTCATCTGCTCAAGCTGCTCATGTTGTTACACCACAATGGAGAAAAGCCACTAATATTTCCCTGTCCTGGTGAGCATTTGTCTGACTGACTGATAATTAGTTAACAGTTTGGGTTTTGGTGCTTCGTCTACACTTTCATGTTATTGTACGGAATTAACCTTTAACCTCACAGAGAATCCCTCCAAAAAGTGACCTCCAAACACTTGTGTGAGTAAAACAGGACTGACAAACTGGAGGCTCTGTGTGACGCTGAACTGTGCCAATATGGATGTGAAATGCATCAACACATGAGTCTTTATCCACAAGTGGTTTTATGTTCCCTGGCTCACATTTATGGCTTAATGAGTCAGACTGGGACCTTGTTTCCTCGTCGCATCTGAGTCAGACCATCAACATTTATTGG
This sequence comes from Epinephelus lanceolatus, assembly GCF_041903045.1. NCBI lineage: Eukaryota > Metazoa > Chordata > Actinopteri > Perciformes > Serranidae > Epinephelus > Epinephelus lanceolatus. The sequence continues at coordinate 12,726,042 of NC_135753.1, read as the reverse complement.
TGTCCTTTTACCCTCCTGGCCTTTGGGCAGGATGAAATCCAATATCTAGACTCACACTTTCATTTTTTACTGCTGCAACTCTGCCAAAGCTGCTCTGCAAACCTGATCAATTATTCTGCGCTCCATTTCAAGGGCTAGTGCTGCCCTCAGGTTCCCTTGGTAAAATCAATCTGCAAAGATGTTCTTTTTCTTTTTCTTTCTTTCTTTCTTTCTTTCAACAGAGTAATGATATCAAAATACTGTAAAATGAAACACATAACAAACAATAATATGAGAATTAATTTTGATAAAATACAATATAATTTACTTGACATTTTAAATGTACTGCTCATTCCTCTCCATAGCATTCTTGTATTCTATTATGTGCTCATATTTTACTCAATATAGGAATTGCACGTTGACAGTTAAGCTTTACATCAAATGCATCATGCAGGTCTTGATGGGCTAATGCAGAATACAGAGTAAAGAAAGAACTTTAAATTTCCTGCTCTCAGTTTATATTTGCCAACCTAATTGAAAATTATTTGGCTTTTAAGTCAAAATTTTGACATTTCCCACACATCACTTGAAGGCATCACACTTGATAGCTCTAGTGTAGCTCAATATGTGGGATTAGTAACATAAAACTGGGACAAGCAACAATTTACAGTGGTGTAATGTGACAAAGTCATAAAACTTTGTTACAGAACATAAGTATTTTTTGGGTGTGTATCCGTACTTTACTTGAGTTTTTATATTTCTGTCAACTTTCACTTTTGCATTTTACTGCCCTTATGTTGCAGGCTTTAAACATTCTATTGGGGCTCCTGGATGAAATCTGTCCCCAGATATTAAATACAATTATTCTGTTTTGTAAAATATTTATATCTAAAGCTCAATCAAAAACAACTTTGAATGTAAGTTTCCTGAGAAATACAGTGCAATGTCAAATTCTTATGGAAAGAATTATTGCTACAAATTATTAAGTAGCACAAAATAACATGAAATTTGAGAAGAGTTTCTCTAGTGAAAGGTGGAACTATACAGAACTATAATTACACTAGTAGTAGTCTAACTTTTTGGTTTGATTGTTGTTGTTTTTTTCTTTGTTAGACTACATTGTCATGTCATGTTGTCATCTGTGCTTTGTGTATTATTATTTGCCTGTAATTACAACAAAGTTTCACTTTTACTTCACTGCATTTCCTAAATAAAATGCATACTTTTATTTCAATACATTTCACCCAAGCATCTTAGTTACTTACTAAACAAGAAAGGAAGGAAGAGAGGAAAGGATGGATGAACAAATGCAGGAATGAGAGGGAAAAAACTAGATTTCTTCTTAATCCATTAAATTGTGAAAAAGACCTAATTGTTTCTGGTGTAATGTATGCTCCATTTTTAGGGTGGTGTACATGTACAATTCTCAAAATTCCAAGGCATTTACTATCATAAAATTAATGTTGGTACTTAAGAACAGCAAATATCAGATACTTTAAGACTTTTATCCATTTAATTTTCTGACAGGTGACTTTAATTTTACCAAAGTTGTTTTCTGGTAAGATATCTGCACTTTAACCAAAGAGTTTACACTCACAAATATATTGTAACCTCTGTTTTTACTCAAGTGTAGCATTCAGGTATTTCATTCACCACTGAGAATTTTTATTCATAAAATGGGCAGAATAAGCACAAACTGTGATGTGTGGCATATATGGACAATGTAGTTTAATAATTATCACCTTATCTAACTGTTAAAGAAAACTAAATTAAAATCAGCCTAGGAAGTATTTTCCTTTTTCTTCGAAGGAAAGTTCTCCAGATCAACACTTGGTGGCGGTAGTGCTATGGTTGGTTGAGCTTACAAAAAAGAAGAAGACGAAGAAGAGTCACCCGGAAGTGTGTCGCACAGTGCTATGCTGACGGATCTTTCCATTCAGAGCATCCCTGATACAAACCCGTATTTTGTTCGTATTTAAGCTAAAATGTTAGATGTTTATGTTATATTGAACATGTGTAACCGCGGCTAGCTGCGGGATGAGGAGCGGGCGGACGGAGTGATACAGACAGGGCAGTTTGCTTCATTGTGTCCGCGGAGAGTCGTCTGATGCACCATGATCCCTGTGCCTCTGTTGGTGTTTGTGATGGCAGCCTGGTGTGCGGTCTACCTCGCCGACACACTGCTGAAGGTGAATATATAGTCTTGTTTTAGGTGTTCAGTAAGATGTCAGCTAACATACGAGCAGATATAAGGCTGTTTCATTAGCCAGTACTATTCACAGTGGACGTTAGCAGCCTCACGACATGTTATGGCTGTAACTCCCACTCTTTCCTCACTCAGAGAAACTGTTTCCTGCTGTTATTATGGTTCTGTTCATCATTATTATCTCTAGGCGACACATTTGCATGCAATAAGAAAACTTACCGTCTTCTAGTGTACAGCAATGCAGTTAACACATGTCAACTAATGTTGAAGACTTGATTTAGCCTTTAAAGAAATTACAGTTAGTATTGGACAACACATGACATAAGTTGACAAAAGTTATGTCAAACACATGGGAAAACTTGGGTGCTGGTATTCATGTGGAAGCATCTTGACACTCACCCATCCAAACACTGTTACAGACTAGGTACACCCCCTCATGGCAACATCACCACCCAATGGCAGTCCCCCCTCTGCAGGACAATGCACCGCACCACTACACCACAAAAAGTGTTCAGGAACAGGGAAAGGGGACGTGCTGGTACCCCAGAGGTACCCCCGATCCACGGTTGGGCCTCCTCAAATTTAACTGGGCACTGACTTGTTGAGGCATGGACACAGGACTTCTAGGCGTCTCCTGTGGTGTCTGGCACTGAGGCAGTGGCGACAGGTATTTGGAGTCCAGTGAGTTGTGAGGTGAGGTACTAGTACATCCTACAGATGCTCAATCGGATTGGGCTCGAGGCTATTTCAAGGCCTGTTCGAAGCCTTGAGTTTGCCGCTTGTTCCTTGAGCTATTCCTGAGCAGTTTTTGCAGTGTGTAATAGAGAATTGTCCTGCTGTGGAGGAAGCTGCTATCGGGGAGTTCCTTCCCCAGCAGCTGTGAGGGAGTGTACTTGGTCTGTAATGGTGTTTGGATAGTTGGAACATGTCAGCTAGCCTGTGACGCCAGGGATCAGCACACCTAGGGCCCCGCTCCTGCCTACTGCCCGTCACAAAACAGCACTTAACCCCAGTTCCTGTCCCTGTGGGCAGTGGGCAAGGTTCTTGAATCCTCTGGGTTGGGAGACAGTTACTGCCTCAAGCGAGGGAGTTCAAGTATCTTGGGGTCTTGTACACGACCGGGGGTAAAATGGAGCACAGTGTGCATATGTGACAGGTTTTGGGCTGATTTTAATTTGGATGTTAAATCATATTTTGGTGAGAGAGTTTTATTTAGAGGATATTATTTATTATTATTTGTTATTTATTTTCAACAGTGCTCATTTCTGATAATGAATTTGCTTATTATTTGAGCCAAATTTCATTTTTCTAAAATGAAATTTGAATAAGCAAATCATAAAAAATGTAAATTATTAATTTATACAAATTATTCAATTTCATTCCTAATTAAGTCAAGCAAAGTGTTATTTCTCTCCTCTGTCATGCCTGTACCACATTTCATGAAGACCTGTGTCATGGTTATGAAATGTATTGTTCACAAATGAGCAAACAAACAAATTTACGGGATCCTGAAAAAAAAAAATGTGTCTGAATTTAAAAATGAATATGTCATTAACAGATGTCTTCAAACTTCAGTATCGGTCAGACTCTTATCACACAACTCATCACACTCAACTTCAGGACTGTAATGATTTGGTTATTGCACTCGTAGTTAACTTTCCCTTGTTTTCCATTGACTCCCACAGTCGTCAGTGACACATCGGATCAGCTACGAGTCATGGTTGGCGAGTCGGGGGTTGATGTTGTCTCCTTTCCATGTGAGATGGCAAACCACCATGTTCAACCGCCTGTTTGCATACTGTGCCCGCATCAACCCCCGAGCCCAATACCTGTGGTGAGTACTTTTACTTAATAAATGAACTACAACTAACCTGAACTGTTCCCGCATCATTTCTGTACTCTCCTGGTTCAGGCATCCATGTTCCAGCTCTTAAACATAAACTCCAATTTTTTGGAAGATTTTCCAGTTGGCCCACTTGAACTCATTGATTATTAATGCTTTAGTTTAATGCACATTTTATTTTTTATTACACTCACACAAACAGAATTTAAATAGAACGGGAAACAAATCTGACGTGAGAGGTCAAGAAGCTCTTGGCTCATACAGTGCTCCTCTTAAAGGGAAATTTCGGTTTATTTCAACCTGTCTCCTATCGTCCTAAATTTGTTTCAAGTGACTAGTGACATAAAAATAATAGTTAGCATGTTAGCCGTTAGCCTAGATACAGCCAGGGCGCATAGTAGTGTCAGACCTGTTAAAACGTAAGTGAAAGGGCAATTTTCAAGTGCAAAGTTAGTCCACTAAACAAGCTTTTTTTCCACAAAGGCTGCCTCATATCGTTAAGGATAAATGTCAGAGAACATATAGAAAACGACATGTAAACGTGTTGTCTTACCTTGCCGGTGTGGTGCCATGTTTGTTTAACATTTAGCTCTGCTTTCCAAAGCGCAGCCGAAATATCGCAGCGATCTCATACCGTGCCTGAAATCTCGTGAGCTCTAGATGAATACTACTCCAGGTGGAGGTGTCTCGTCCTCGGTCACATCCAGACCTTGAAAATAAGGCTGCAACCGGTCCCATTCCTTGCAACAGAGGCATTCCTCTTCTGTGCGCACTGGGGCACAGCATCCACAGGTACACCACCAATCTCCAGAGCTACACAGCCTTGCAGCAGCCATTCCTCCTCTCTCGTCCTCTGCCTGTTGTGCCTCTCTCTCTCCTCCTCCTCCTCCGTTCTTCAATTTCACGAAGCTCTTCGTCAGTGTATTCTGGCTCAAATAAATAAGGGCGGCCATCAAACTCTGCAAAATCAAATTCCTCCTCCACAAAGTCGAAGTCTGGCAAAAAGTCAGCTATTATTCTATAAATCTTTCATAAAATAAATGAATGATTTTCAGGCTACTGTCCGGTTCTGCCTTCCAGCTGTTGCTGCTTGTTCAGGCACGCTATGAGATCGCTGCTTGTTTTCGCGATATTTTGACCGCGCTTTGGAAAGCAGAGCTAAATGGTAAACAAACATGGCAGCACACTGGTAAGGTAAGACAACATGTTTACATGTCGTTTTCTATATGTTCTCTGACATTTATCCTAACGATATGAGGCGGTCTTTGTGGAAAAAAAGCTTGTTTAGTGGACTAACTTTGCACTTGAAGTATGCCTGTTCACTTATGTTTTAACAGGTCTGACGCTACTATGCCCCCCAGCTGTATCTAGGCTAACGGCTAACATGCTAACTATTATTTTTACGTCACTAGTCACTTGAAACAAATTTAGGACGATAGGAGACAGGTTGAAATAAACCGAAATTTCCCTTTAAATTAAAAATCTTAAATATATACAACAATTTTCAATCAATGAAATAGAAAAACACTTAAATACAAACAAAATGAAAAACACCTAAAGACGCAAAACTAGAAAAGTGCACTCTGTATGGTGCAGATCCTTGCAAGGTGGTCACTGGAGCTGATCGCTGCCACTCTGGGCAGCTGCACCCACTGGAATTGTCCCTCCCAGCTCCTGTACAGCCATTTTTTTGGTGAAGAAAACGAAACAGGGCTTTTTTCACATCTATCATACCTAACTTTAGTGGGTCATTACATATCGCATATGGAATTAATCTGCTCCAGTTCAAAGTAGGACCAAACTTTACTATGGATGTCAGTTTTTGAGCCACGACGAAGACCAAAATGTGGCCTGAAACAGACTAGGAGAGGCTTGTTTTTAGCTGAGCTGGTTTTTGGAACATTTATGGCCCCTACTGGGCACTTACGAGGAGGCAGCAGTCAATAGCAGTATACAACAGTCAATAAATTTCAACAATTTCAACCATTTCAACTGTTGTGAATCACCACAGCTACAAGAGCTCCATGAGTAAACAGTCATAAAAGTACGCCCAAAACATTAGGCTGATTGGTCCAGTAGTACTTCTCACACTCTCACACACACGCGACCCAATGCATGATCCCTTTCAAGCTTATGCATTGAGGAGATAATAAACAGCATATTGATTGTAGGTGGCTAGTGACTGACCTATAATTTTTATTTAATTATTTTAGTGTAAGTAAAGAATAAAAAAGGCTCTCTGTTTTGAAATTAAATGCATAATATAAATATCATTCCAAAACCAATATGAGTGTTAAAGTATCTGTATTGGCACTATATGATGAGCACCTAGCTTAGCCATAAAGGAAATACCACTGTTAAAGCTACAACACTTGTTGAAGTATCATGTAGGGTTACTGAAAACTTTCATTTTTTCACTAATGACATATCGTTAGTGGCCAGCTATCACTACCTCTCAACAAAATGATGCTGAAGTGCTGCTGTGATGATTTTTGTTCATCTCTTCTCATCACTTAATGGACAAGTGGGCCGGTCCTCCAAAATGTTGATATATCTTTTGTACTGTGCAGTTTTTGTTTTTTTGCAAGCTTTTAGGGTGTTTTCAGATAAAATGATCACATTTATAGGGTCTGGCCAAATTTAAATGATTGCTCTATTATATCAATTTGATCTCTGGCAGGTTCAACAGCGGTTTGGTGTTTGGTATAGTGGCCATGCTGGGCTCTGTGGTGCTGCTGATAAAGACGCTGCAGCAGACGCTTGCTCAGATGACCACAGACAACCCTCGGATAGGAGGTCAGCAGGCACTGCAGGTGGTGGTACGTATACACCCAACTGGTTAGACTTGTAAATATTGTGACTGTCTTGTCAGTGCACAGGGTCAGAGATTAACTGGAGTTCAGAGCACAAATGTCCTTGAAAGTTCACACAGAGCCTGAGATATTTAAATGAGGGGGGAGAAAGATGCCCCATTTAAAGGAAGGGCTCTTATTTAGCATTTTTCCTCTGTTCACCTCTTATTCATTGAGGTGTCAAATTGCCGTGCATTAATGTGAGCACTATTCCCAGTGGACCACTGTACGTAGGTGATTAATGGGAAGCTGTTAGTTGGCCATTTATAAACAGGCATTCAGGCTGGAGTGGCAGAAAATGCACCACACAGCCAGCGGAGGAGGAAAATGCAGACCACACAGAAAACCACAGCTTCAGCAAAACAAAAAACAAGTGGGGATGAAGATTTTAATATCTTGGTAATATAAGAGTTGTGTGTATGTGCCAGATATATTGTATCATAGTTTACATTTCCTCCTACAAGACTAAAATGCCAATATAATAAGATCAAAGAGGCCCAAAATTCTTGAAACAGGTTGATTTGTCAGCCTGAGGATGACTATTGGAGTTCATGATGTATTTCTGTATCAGTCACAGTTGTGTGTTGCCTTTCTTTTTTTGGTTTCGGGCGTGTCTTCAGGTCCCTGGTGTCAATTTGCCCACCAGTCAGCTGGCCTACTTCTTCATCGCCCTGCTGCTCAGCGGAATCATACATGAGTTGGGCCACGCTGTGGCAGCATTGAGGTACAACACACAAGTTTCCAAAACACAAATCTGTTACCATGTCAACTGGCAGAGAGAAGAGCATCCAATGGTTATAAAGACAGAAAAAGGGGAGGTGACTAGTGAGGGTTTATGTGAATGCACAAGGGAGTTAAAGAGTCTTAGATATTTTCTATTTAATTGAAGATGTATAAATGATGATATTGTTTTAACCTGGTTCAGCGTTATTCTGTCCCTTATGTTAGTGCTTTACTCTGCACTTGCCTAGACCTTCATCTTTCATCATCTGATAAGTTAGGTGCTTAAAATGCTTAAAAATGTGGCTTTGAATCTCTCTAAAACATTAAATATTCATTGACAACAAAGTTGCACACTAACATGTTTATTATTCATGTTATATGTGTTGGCAGCTAGGCTTGGAAGGTATCTGTTTCCTCATACCTTCATACCTTCCTGACATTTTGCTGGGGTATATAGGTGATGACGGTTTTGTTTCAAGAAACAAAATAACAACAACAACAAAAATTGTAAAAGCTAAGCTACTGGTGAAAGAAGTCATTGTAGCATATTATGTGACATCATCGAGCCACAGTATGCAGTGAGCCCACTTAAACAAGACCTCCTGGGCTTAAATACTTGCGGTCCATAGTATGGTGAATAGACAGCGGCCCTTTTCCATAGATTCTTGCTTGAGGATCCGATAACACTTGTTGCAGTGTAACAATACGATATTGCCACACAAAAATATTGCAGTACTATGTTGTATTGATTTTTTTCACCCACCTCTAGTTTTTAAGCTATATCTTTATTGAATTTACAGAAGATTTACTGTATCATGGTTTACTGTTACCACAATATAATATTACATGTACTGTACCAGAATATTTTGGCTGTATTGAGCACCCTGATTGTGAAATTCTGCTCTAAATTTGAGAGAAAATAGTGTGTTCATCCAGGATCCCATCAGTTTTAGTAAGACATTTTCTGAGACTTTAATGTGTTGTCCTCCTCTTCTTGACCTCTTTTAATGTGTATCATTTTTCTAGGGAGCAAGTGCGAGTAAACGGCTTCGGCATGTTTGTGTTCGTGGTGTATCCCGGAGCGTTTGTGGACCTCTTCACCACACACCTCAACATCATATCACCCACTCAGCAGCTCCGGATCTTCTGTGCCGGTAAGACTTTTTAACCAGACGTGTTTTGATCCCTCCTTGTGGCAGAGATGATCATTTTGCCAGCTAATGTGATCACAGCTATTAATCACAATTATTACATGCATTTTATTAAATACTCATTTCTGTTTTGCCAGAGAAGGTCGTCCTGAGGTCATTTATTTCTGAACACCAGACAGCTGCTGCACATCAAATCATTTCACTCTGCAATTAAGGAAATTAGATTTTAATGAATTGATTGGCAGAGCAGGTGGTTATTCACGCATTAATGCGAGTTATGTCTTCTACAGGCCACCGTACGAGCCTGTTAGAGACTGATTATTTTCAGTGCAGTCTGGTCAAGAAGAATGTGACCAGTTTTAATTTGAGTCAAGAGTCAAGAGGGCAGTTTGAAGCAGCAGAAAAAAATGCTGATCACAGAGATTCCAATTTTGGGTTTATTCGCTAAGGTTTGGTGTTGTAAAATTAACCCCGACAGGTCACAAAATGCTGCAAAAAATCAAATTAAAAGGCAAAAGATGCCCTGTATGAAAAATGAATTTCTCACTTTGGATAATATATTATATAATCATTGTTCATTACAAAAATATGCTGGAAAGCTGGGTTCAGACTACAGGAGTTTTGGGCTGATTTATCCCTGATTTAACCCTCCCCACAAACTGGAGGAGAAATCAGGTCTGGGACCCTGATAATTTCAAGCATGTTTGATATTTAGGATTTAAAATCTGGATGATTATGATTACGTCAGTACAGACTGGCTGACGGTGTTGCCAAGCAGTGTCAAACAATCTAGCCCTTGAGGCTAATGTTAGCAAGCATACTAGTGTTGTACTGCATATAAATTTGGCACAAATGTCAAACTGATTGGATTTTGGTAGTCAAAGGTCAAGGTTACTGTGACCTTGTGTCTGTCTCATTCTTGTGAATGCAATATCTCAAGGCTTTGAGGGAGTTTCCTCAAATTTGGCACAAACGTCCACCTGGACTCAACAATGAACTGCTTAGAATTTGGTGGTCAAATGTGAAAGGTCACTGTGACCTCACAAAACAGGTTTTTGGCCATAACTCAAGAATTCATAAGCTCATTTTGACAATAGGGAAAAAAAAACACTTTTCTGGCCATTATTCAGCGTCATATCTCAGGAACAGAAGGGGAGACATTTGGTCAGATACTAAATTGGTGACACTAATCTTTTGTGCCCATCTTGAGGCTGAGCTGATTGTATGGATCTTCTGTGCTGCCGGATTGAAGATGTCTGTCAAGCATCCACATTTTAGAATATGCTTCTTTGCAGCAACATCCATATTTGAAGCATTGTCTTTACTTATGGCTACACATGAGACTGGACAGATATGGCTGTAATCTGTAACTACAACTTAACTGGTTCACAGAGGCATACAACTGCAAGGCAGTAATTCTAGTTATTCCATAGTCTAGTCTAGTCAAAGTCCTGTGTGGAATCAAAATCCCTGCTACAGTAGAGGAATAATCATCACTTTAGTCCTTATGAATGTTTCATGTTTTATGTTCCACATCAGTTTATTTATCAGTGAAACCCAGTGGTATTCCTGCAAAAACAGGGAAATGGATGTCAGGATGATTTGGTCAGTAGGGATGGGAATCACGAACCAGTTTGAGTTGAGAACCGGTTGCAAATTGTCCAATCTGTCACAACCACATGTCTTCAAGCTTTTTACTTTCTACTTTCTGCTATCAGTGCCAGCATATTTTTCTGACAGTTCTGACTTTAACAGTGACGTTAAACTCATGCTTCTACTCTGCTGGAAACTTGAAAGAAGGAGTGACGGCAGAAAGGATGAAACAGTCCAAAGTGCCACATATTTCAGCAGTATTTGAAATATGATTTTGTTATTAAAAATGTGATTAACCATTTCAAATGGCTCATATAATATACATTATATTTTTTTGTGCCACGCCGGCAGGGTTAGCAGATTTTGATTTCTTTGACTTTGAAAACTAAAATGAAAACGAATTCCGTAGAAATAGTCTCTCATTTCATTCATTTCAGATGATGAGATAATAAAACGGTTGTGTTGAAGCTGAAAAACCTGTGAAAGCCTACTTTTTTCCACACAGAAAATTGACCAGGAGTAAACAAGGGAATCAATAAACAATTTGACGGATTAGCAGAATCGATAAGGGCATCGGTTTCAGTAAAATCTTATCTGTTCCCATCCCACTGTGATCCCACTGTGATGGGAACACATAGGTGACTCTTAACTCCCTGCAGATGAGTCCGTCAGTGTGTAAGAGCATGACTCTAATAAACATCATTAAATTCTGCTTCCTCTGTGCTGTGTGGAGCCTTTAGAGGGCAGCGAAGAGCTTCGGTAAAACCATCTGTATCTTAAACCAGATCCAGATTCCTCCAGGCTTTTCCTCTGTTAAATGTGAAGAAAATAACTCGGGTGGTGACTGCAGGCACCAAACTGAGACGTCCAATCAAGTCATATGACAAAGCAGAAAGGCAGAGAGAGGAGGATGCCATAATTCCCATCAGGGGAGTGGTGACATAACGGCATGCTGTGTTTATTTTTCTGTCTCTCCCTCTCGCTCCACAGCGGAGATCTCTCTGTATGCAGGAGGGTTCTCTCTCATAATGTGTTTATTATTTATTCCTGTAGCGATAGGTGATGCAACTTTAATAGTTTGTTTACTGTATAAAGTCAGTATGGGAAATATAATTGCGCCCTTTAGGCCTGAAATTAAAATCACGTAAAGCAGTCTGGGATTTTTCCCCCCCAGAGAAACAAATTTCCTCAAACTGTCTTCAGCTATTAATCTCCTCCTTTCCAGAGATTTTGCGTAGCTTGGTGCTTGATGCTGCTGTCACCGTGTTAAATAATGGCTTTGCATGTTTCAGGAAATAAGATCTAAATATTGTGCCTTGACCTCATCAAGCAATGAAACGTTTCCTCATGTGGTTTTGGGAGACTGACTGTCTTCTTGCATAATTAAGATGGTATAGTTAAGTTATTTTTGGAGAGCAGTGGTTACAGGTTTGCCACGACATCCTCCAGCCTGAAAATATGTGGAGAACATGCAAAACGCTTGCGACAGCATGTAGTATCTGTAGACTGTCGAATACAAGCCTGATGTTACTCTTTGCTTCTCAGTAGCTTCATATTGGAGGGTTCAGGTTCATAGTCTTGACAATTTTCAGGGTTATATTTTAAAAGTTAAAATTCTGTGCATGGCCCTTTTAACATTCTAGGAATAATAATCTTTCATTAACTGAAATTAAAAAGTGAAATTAAAATAAATGTTTCTGTTTTCTTTCTTTAGGAGTGTGGCACAACTTTGTTCTCTGCGTGGCAGCATTAGCCTTTCTCTTCCTGTTGCCTCTCCTCCTGTTTCCCATGTACTCCACTGGCGGCGGGGCGTTGGTCACAGAGGTCGTCCAGGTCAGTGCAGTGAAAATCAAGTTTTTAACCTTTAACGAGTCCAGATGGTATGTTTTTTTAATGTTATGAGACATATCATGAGCAAAATAAGTAGTCGACACCATGGCTGAGCATTTCAACCTTGGAACTGCGGTTTGCCAATGATAAAACACAGATTTAGACAGCCAGGGTTTGTGATGTCACTAAGGAACTAATCCTGTCAACTTGCAGGGTGGAGCTTTCTATATCAATAGGAGAAGCCTGGGTCATTTTTTTCAAAGACATTTTAGATTGTTCTGTATTGTTCGGCATATTTTTAGTCGTAGATGAGTCAAATGCCTGTTAGTCAGCTTCACAAAAATAAAGGCTGACTTATTTTTAGACTAAAATGTTAATAGCCACTCTGCGCAAAGGCTAACATGGTTAGCACTCGATTGAGATTTGAGATGCTGATGGTAATTTTTTTGCATTGTTACAGCCTTTGCTAAACTTCCCGGTAAAATGTCCTTAGAACTGAAGCAACATTTCCCACCATGTTTTTCACATAGGAAAAGTCTCATTTATTTAGAATTCATGGCACATTACATTGTCAAAAATGAGACAGCTATGTGCAACAGATATCTTAGACATCTATCTGAAGTCTTACCTTAAATGTGATCTTAGCCAAGGTCAAAGTCTGTCTTTGTAAAGCCAACATCCCGTGTAGTCATTTATCGGTATTTCGAAAGCTAAGCTAAAAACAGTTTTTCCACCATTTTCTGACAGTATTCTAACATAAAAAACATAGTTTGAGCTTTTTGGTCAAGTAGTCAAGCTGAAGGCTCACGTTATCTGTCACTGCTATGTTTCTAAAGTGCTGTAAAACACAAGACAGGCAGAGGTGTATTTGTTTGATGAGCAGGGTTCAAAGCTAAGCAGGTATGCTTGAGCAGCAGGGGAGGGGCAAGGGGTGGGACTTATTCATAGATCCTCACATAATAAATGAGGCAAAGGTGTAGAGTAACATCTAAACCTTTTTAAGGCAAGAAGAGATGATGGTACCTATGGGTTCTTGAAATTGTTTTATGTTTGTGAATATGAGGGGGAAAAAATCAAGGCTTTGAACATTAAAAAAAACAGATTTAGGGTTATTGAAAGTGCTAGAATGTATTTATTTTATGCAACAGTTGAAGTTGTTTTGATATTTTCTGCTGAGACGACACATTTAAGCCTCTCTCTCTTTTTAATTGTCTGTGAGCTTCTGTAAAGCCTGCTACATCTCATTATAAAAATTCTCAGTGCTGTAATTAACCTTGAGCCATGTCTCAAACTATGCTGTCTTGGAAATGGGCCTGCAAAGTCCTTTAAAGGTCCTTGAATTTGATGTCTAGGATAGTGTGGGAACCCTGAAATATGTTCTTCTGATGAACAGAGATGAGTTTTTAAAGGCTTGATCAATGCCAGGAGAGAAGCGTAGAGAATTTATTTTGATTTAGATATCTTTCCCAGTACATTACATACACTAGTTATACTGTGAGGAACATTTTCACTTGTGTGTCAGAACTAAAGTTACTGCTTCACTATAGCATGTTTTCCAGTGTCACAGTTATTAATAACCTTTATTTTTGTTGGCAGAGCACGAGTTATTTTTCACATTATTGCCCTCTGCACATTCACACAGTCAGTAATTCACACAGCCACAGTTGGCAGCTGAAGTACTTTGGTGTTAAGTCTGTCGGTCTCTTTGGCAGCAGTTGGCAGGGGAAAGTGTTTTGTCATCCATGTCCCCACCCGGATTTTCCCACTGCAGACATCAAACCATCAAAGTATGCTTTTGTGACCTTTAGCCATTTGAACCAGTTTTTATATTCCTGTCTGTGTCTTTGGACCAGGGCTCTGCAGCTGACGGTCCCCGGGGTCTGTCAGTCGGGGACATAGTGACGAGGCTGGAGGACTGTCCAGTGTGGGGAGTAGAGGACTGGAGCAGCTGCCTGTCTCACCTCTCTCACACCCCACAGACTGGATACTGTGTCCCCGCCGCCAGCCTGCAGCCCAGCTGGGCTCACGGGCGAGGTGAGTGTGCCGTGTGTACGGAGATAGTAAACAAGTATAAATAAGAGTCCTTTCAAAGTAATAGTGAAATGAAACCTGGCTGTTTGACGGAAGTAGCCCATTTGTCATTTTGTTAGTGTAACTCAATAAAGAGTCAGCAGTGTGCCACTGGAGTAGAGACTTATTTACTGTTTAATTATGATCAGTTCATTAATTCATTAAAGACTCAATTAAATTGATTCGTTCATTAAAAATTTACTGTAAAAAAAATGTAACCAAATATTATGTCTCCTGCTTTAAAGTTTTTTGTTGTTTTTTTTGCGATCACGTCAGTTTGTTTGTATTATCTGCAAAAATTTTGATCATCTGTTAATCATCAGTCATTTTTCTAACAAAAATGGCAAGTACTCTGCTTCCATCTTCTCAAATGTGAGGATCTGCTGTTTTTCTTTGTCATGTATACCAGTCATTGTAATATTTTGAGGCTCTAAGGCATTTTTTACTCTTTTTGTTAATATTATATACAGCAAACAATTAATCAATAATAAAAAATAACTTAAAAGCGTAAAGTCTGACACCATCTCTGCTGGTTGAATATCAGCAACGTTTCCCTGTTTCCCTTCACTGGTTTCTGTACAGCATGGTCGGCCTTTTTTTCACTGTTACAATCATTATAAAGCAAAAGCAGCATGTGTATACATTCAGTAGGCCATATCCTCAGTAGCTAGCTAGCTAACCCTACACTTCTCAGGGTTTGATTTTGGTTTTGGAACAGGGAAGAAACATGTATCTTTTTCCAACCTCTCCAGGTAATGAGTATCATTAATACACAACGTGCCCCAGGCACAACAACTAGCTCCAAATCCACAAAACCAGCCTGAAAATGAAGGAAATCTGAAACGATTGCATTAGAGTCAGTGGAGCACAGCTGTGTTGTTGTCGGACCCTGGTCTGAGCCAGCCCGATGCTATGTTATGATTGGCCAGTCTGCATCTGGGGGCAGGGCTTAGCGAAGGGTCAGTTGGTCGCCTAAACTCACTGCCAGCTTTTGTTGGTTAGCTCTGCTATTTAAGCGGGAGAAGCCCGTGGGAATGAGAGGCGATCCGATTAAAAAATTAACATTCTCACTAAAATAAGCTGTGGACGGTGGATCAGATACATGCAGCATTAATCAGGGACCCTTTTTCACCCCCCAACCCTGTCGGTTTCTCTTCCTTTTTCACAGTACAAGAGAACTGAGACTTCTTCATGTTTATGTGCCTCCCTTTTTGTCCCCTCCATGTTTACTGTCTACCCAGTTTGCTGCTTCCTGTTTGGTGCTGCAGCTAATGGTTGTTGACAGTGTTCATATCAATAAACTCCCCTACTTGCATGAGCCTAGACTAAAATCTTATGATAATATTAAACATGTTTGATTTTTTGACGATTGAGATCACAGGAGTGCGCAGCAACTGAGCTAAAACTAATGATTTTATACCGACATTGGAAATTTGTTTGCGACAGTGAAATCACTTTAAAAGTTATTTGGTGTAAGGCTGGCATTAGTTACAGTCCTGATTTCACTTTAACCAAAGGGTAGAGTTAAAAAAAGAATTTCCCATCTTCCCTCCATCTATTCATCATATAAAACTTCAAACTCCACCACACCATGTGCTAAATTTATATCCTCTCTGTGGCTATCTTCAGCTTTTTGAATGTACTACTCTGTTATTTTGGTGATGTTGAAGATTCAGGATGCCCTGACAGTTGTGACATGAGGATCACAGCACAGTGTCTTCCTGCTCCTACCTACTAGAACATGTTTCCTCAGTGCATTTTGCTGCACGATGTATTAATGTGCTTATTAATTTGTACAGTCGAGTCAGCTTGTGTGAGTACACAGAGGTCCTGGAGACATATGATAGTCAGCGTGATAATCTCAGTTATGTCATAAAGTGTGTGATACTCTGTCCTTGTCTAATCATCTCATGGGAGTAGATTTACCAACCGAGAGTCCGACTAAAAAAAAAGCCAAAACTCAGTGACATCCATCTTTAGTTTTCAGCCTGACACACAAATCTAATCAGTCTCTCTCTCGTCCATTTATCTTTTTTTTTTTTCTTGTAGCCTTCAAGCGTTTGGATGGAACGATGGACTGCTGCAGCAACAACAGCCTGACAGACCTCTGTTTCTCTTACATAAAACCACAGGGCAGGAACAGCAGAGAGAGAGAGGTAACACACACACACACACACACACACACAAACAGACACAGGCTGGGACTTTTTGTGACTGCTTCATCATGTGAGCAGGTTTCCAACCCAGATAGAATGTCAGGGATATTTTTATATTTTTTCCTTTATTTATTTCAGTTCCTTTTATTCTAGGGGTGTAATGGTTCTGAACCGGAGACCAAAACTGCAACACATGTCTGCAGTCACATGTCATGGTTCCGATTTCCCTGTTATCTAACATTTCATTTACAGCATCACCCAAATGTGTCTATTATCTGAACACGACAAAAACAGACTTGAAAGGGGGTCCATCTCTCCACATCGTTCAGGCAGCCTCCCATTGCAGATTCAGATCGAGCCAAAGTACTGACTAAAGCGGGATTTATACTTCTGCGTTGAATCAACGCCATACCCACTTCGTAACCTACGCTGTAACCTGATGTGCACATCCCCAGAAATGTAACAACACGTCACGGCAACGCAGACCTCCTGTCTATTTTTGTTAGCTGAAACCATTTCCCTCAGTGGAAAGAAAGCTTTTATTTACTTTAATTTCAAAGATAAGAAACAATAAATTTTGAAGACAATAAAGCCCCCCATAATAGCATTTAAGTCCTGTGTGATTTATCCTGGCTTCATATGAGTAGAGGAAATCTTCAGTAGTCACTAGGCTCATTTATACAATGTAAAATACCATAGACTTGCGCTAATAACATTAGCATATTGTATTTGTTTTGAGAACGTGTTTATAGGACAGTTGTTTTATCGTTGAACATTGTGAGTTGTAAAGGAGCCAGACATTACCTTCGTTAAATGTTGCTTTTGTCCCTGGCATCATATGAGAAGAGGAAAACTCTGCTAGCTTAAGGCTAATTTATACAACGTAAAATGCCATAGATGTGCTAATAACATTAGCATATTGTAATTGTGGGGAAAATGTGTCCAGCAAAAAACAAGTAATTGAAATTGTTGCTATTAAGACATATTTAATGTGTGTTTTGAATCAACTAAACTTTACTGCACTTCACAGAAACCCCACTGCCACCTAGTGTTTTGGAGGTGTAACTGCAGAGTGACACAGACACACCATTGCACAAGTATAAATCAGACCAAACATGCAGACTCAGTATCACTACTATACCATTATTTTATGACTTATAAATAACGTATTTGCTTTATATTTTTACCTGTTATAAAATGTTAAGAGCAGACAACGGTGTGATTTGACTTGCGGGACCAGAATCTGTTCTAGTTGACACTCGCATCTCTATTTACGTAAACCCTTTTGATGGCCGCTAGACACTTTTTTCTTCATGATTTCTCAGCTGGTATGATATAACACTGGAGACTTTGATCTCATTAGTTGTTTCTGAGCTGTTCTTTGACTTTGAAAGAAAAGTATTAAAGCGTAAGGTCAGAATGCTTCAGCTCTGCTGCGCTGTACCTTCATGTGTGCATTTTAGTCAGTCCATTGTGCCTGCCCTGTATAAAGAAGGACTGCCAGCTGCAGCTTCTGCATAACATAACACATTTTGTGCAACCCTGACCTGTTTTTACAAGTTAACCACTGTCATAAATTGGTATAAGAAGTGAGACTTTCACATTGGTCTATTATAGATGAAGATGTATAAAAAAGAAAAAAAGAGCAAACATTGTCAAGGGACACAGTGATGCATGTATAAGAAAGCAAAAAACAAGACTGACTTTATCACGAAAAGTTACAATAAACTTGTGTCTGTCACTTGCTGCTGACCTCTCTTGTACTTCTCATATTTGCATCCCTTCTGTAACCCTGTGGCTGCAGTACGCCTGCATGCCGGTGCGTAAGATGGTGACGGGGACGCAAGTGTGTCGCACTGACGACGACTGCACCGCAAACTCCCACGCCGCCAGCGTTTGCGTCACTCCGTCTCTGGAGAACCAGACTCGCTTCATCCGTGTCACACATCCGCCCAGCGCACACATGCTGTTTGTGGGATATCCACCGCACCTTCAGTACGCTGGTAGGTTACAGTATGTTGTGTTGCCAGGATCACCTCCTGTCTTCATGTTTATTTAATGAAATGTAGGAAATCATTAGCACAAGTAGAAGCAGATCAGACATTTTGATGTAACTAACTAAGGAAAAATGTACCATAAAAGTATCCAATTCCAATTATTCCTTATTTGTAAATGTCAAATAATATAAAGGTTTGTAATTTCTCTGTCAGACTTGCAACAAGTTACTTTTTTAATGAACAAGCCCCACCCTTGAAGGAGGCATGAGCTTGTATTTGGAGTATTCATTTAATTGGTGTTTACAGTGTTGAGCTGCCTCTCCAGTCTTTAAGTGATTTACAATGAATAAGCGGCGTGTTGTCTTGTCTGCTGCAATTTAAGACACTTACAAAAGTGTTGAATGGATCAAATCTTTCTTTAATGATGTGTGTATAAATTCCTTCAGCGTTACTGTAACATCTGCCATGTTTTGTCTTTCCCAGTGAGTCTGACCAACTTTGTCCCGCGCTTTGGTTTCCTTCACCTGGATCTGCCCATCTTCTTGGAGACCTTCTGCAAGTATCCTTTCATGTTTAAAGGACAGATGAGTCATTATGAGATGAGGGATGTGTGAGGATTGGTTTTCCAAGAGTGAATGCTACTCTTCTGTCTAAGTCTCTTACACAGAAAAAAAACAAATGATGTTGCTTTTTTTTAAAGGATAGAAGGGTAATGTAAGTCCTTGGCTGACAAAGCACCGTCTGTTCTGTCTAAATGATGAACATTTTGCTCTTCAAAATGGTGATACAGCGTAACAGTTCTGAACAAAGTCTAATGTCTGTTATTACTGATTAAAAGTCCCCATTTTAACATCTAGTCATTTTGCTCCACAGTCAGGAGGCGTGATGAGCTTCACAAGTCTGATGGCTGCTGCTCAGAAAGTGACTGGCTGAATTTAACTCGTCAGTGAATAGCTGTGGACAATTCTGACTGCAGTTCTGCTGCATCATGTTTGTGTTGGTTGGTGCTGTTATTGTTTTTATGCCTCCATGCCAGCGATAGCCGTGGCCAAAGGCATTATGTTTTCGGGATGTCCATCCATCCGGCCATTCTCTTGAACGCAATATGTCAATGTCTTCGGGGAATTTCTTGAAATCTGGTACAAATGTCCACTTCCACTCAAGTGTGCACTGATCAGATTTTGGTGGTCAAAGGTCAAGATCACTATTACTTCATCTGTCCCGGTCTGCTGAATGAAATATTTCAAGAACGCCTTCAGAAAGTTTCTTTAAATGGCACAAAAGTCCACTTGGACTCAATGAATAGCTGATTAGAATTTGATGGTCAAAGGTCACTGTGACCTAATCTGTCCCATTCTCTTGAATGTGATATCTCAAAAAGACCTTTTGGGAATTTCCTCAAATTTGCCACAAACATCTTGGACTCAATGATGAACTAATTCGAATTTGTTGGTCAAAGGTCAAGGTCACTGTGACCTCACAAAACATGGTTTGGGCCATAACTCAAAATTTATACACTATTTATGACAAAGTTTTGCACACATGATTAAAAGGATAAAAATATGAAGAGATGACATTTCATATTCAAATGTTCAAAGAGCAACTTTACTGTGACTTCATAAGGTTTTCCAAAAATACAAATATGCCTTAGCACCAATGGTTGTGGCCGAAGGAATTATGTTTTTGGGTGGTCCGTTAGTTCGTCTGTCTGTTTATCTGTTTGTCCATCCATCTGTCCCATCTTCGTGAGCAGAATATTTGATATACGGTCAAAGTCACCATGACCTAGCATTTGTCTCATTCTTGTGAATGTGATATCTCAAGAACACCTTGAGGGAATTTCTTAAAATTTGACACAAACGTCCACTTGGACTGAAGGATGAACTGATTAGAATTTGATGGTGAAAGGTCAAGGTCACTGTGACCTCATAAAACATGGTTTTGGCTGTAACTCAGGAATTCATATACTACTTATGACAAAAAAGTCTAATCAGATAAAATGATGAAGTGAAGACATTTTATATCCATAAGGTCGAAGGTCAACTTCACTGTGACACCATAACATTCCGAATTAACACTTTGGTCAGATACTGAGCTGATGATACTAATCTTGAGTGCCCACCTTGAAACTGTGCTGATTGTTTAGATCTTCTGTGCTGCCAAATTGAAGATGTGTGTAATGCATCCATGTTTTGCCAGAAAATACACTTAATACCTTTTTATTAACTTCCTTCCAAGTCTTCACTACATAAAGCATGTGAGTCTGGACAGACATGGATGTAAACTGTAACTTAATGGTTGGCAGAGGCATACAACTGTGAAGCATTTAATTCTAGTCTAGACTTCAGATCTTATCACATGATCTTTATCAGCAGATGGATTTTTTTTAAACCAACATGGAATAGAAGTCCTCAAGTGCTCAGAAAAAAAGTTCCATCTGCTGATGAAGATCATGATAGAAAGCCCAAGAAATGTGTGTGTGTGTGTAAGATATGTGAAGAATGAACCTTATACAGTAGTACAATCCTTAACCCTCTTCTCTCTCAGGTATGTGGTGTCCCTCTCTGGTGCATTAGCAGTAGTAAACTCCGTGCCATGCTTCGCTCTCGACGGTCAGTGGATGCTGAACGCCCTGCTGGAGGCCACGCTGGTTACTGTGGTAACAGAGCGTCAAAAACGCGAGCTGATTGGTTTCTTCCTGCTGCTGGCGGGCAGCGCCCTGCTAGCAGCCAACGTGGCACTGGGCCTGTGGATGGTCACGGCGCGGTAGCCACAGCGGTGAGCTGCCCAGGCAAAGACAAAAACTAAATAAGTCCCCATGTGGACTGAGAGATGTTCTCTCAGGATGTGTTTGACACGTGTGGACCATTAAACTGTGAACATACAGGGAACAGGCTGCATTACCCAGCAGTGCTGCCCTGTTTCAGGAGACTGTTGAGCAGAACATTGCTCTGCCTCCAAGGCTTTTTTGGACCACCAGGGAAACAATAACCAACCTTCTTCCACCTTGTTGCCGCCATATACTCAAAAAGCACATACACAAATAAATAATGCACTTGCCGTAAAGCACTGTCCTATGCGACTGTTTACAAGGACTGCACAATCTTTCAAACTTTTAATATGCTTGATGTGTTTCAAGTTTGAGAGAAAACTGCGTTAGTTTTTCGAAGGTTTGATTCCTAAATGCCATATTTTCCTGTTGATACTGTTCGACTGGGCCTCAGAGTGCTGCAGTGAGGTAAAGGTAGGCTGTCCAGAGAAGAGAAGCAAAGAAAACTTTAAAGAGCCTTACAGTACATGTGTTGGCAAATGCATGGCAATACCTTGAATTTCTACCACATATCACCAGTGAGAAAATTGTACTACCTAATGTTAAGATATGTCAAAGGCTCCTCATACATGTGTACATTAAGAAGTTAATGAAGACTACTCCTACAACATTTTGTAATATCCAACAAATGTTTAAAGGCGGGTAATCCCATTTAAAATGAAAAACATTTGCTCCGTTAAGTGTCTTTCTTGTCCTCGGGCATTGTGGTGGGAAATACAAATTTGTCTATGAACCTTTTCCCACTTTTTCTCGAGTTTCATTTTTACTCTCTCGGCCGCTCACTGTCTGCGATCTGGTTGTAAAAGTTGATTTGTGAAACTTGTGGAATAAAAGACTGTTTTTATTTAAGTGCCCTCTCTTACAGTGTTTAATAAGATAGAGTCTGATTTTAGATGTTATTTTTGGATTAACAACTTTGTTACTGGGTACAAGTACTGAAACAAGAAAATGCAGTTTAGTATTTAACCAAAAATGCAGAATGATGTATAAAATGATATACAGAATGAAATGTAGTAATACATAGAATGTGGATGAAACATTTTATTTACACCAACTTGATTTTTTTCTTTTCTTTTTCTTTACAGTTCTGTGTATCATTTATCTTCATATTTTGGGTTAGACTATGGATAAGAAATTCTGTCTATCTGTCAAATGTGCCACATTAGACAACATCTGAGATGCTATTTAACTAACTGGCAAAGTTTTAGTTCTTTGGAAGGAATGAGAGGTTAAAATTTGATCCATTGATCCTTATACTTAAATAGATTGGATGTTGTTGGATTATGGACAAACATTTTGTGTTCGATTTAAAAAATCTGATTATAATTGACACATTGACATAAAATATACATATATATATCCATGTATTCCAAACAAGTTGCCAGAATAAAATGTTGGCGTTGTATGTTGCTGCAAACCACAGATATGTTACATTTGTAGGTTTCATACGTGTCTTATCAATGTTTGTAAAGTGATATAATTCTGATTACATGTATATGATTTGACTTTTTTATCTGGAGGTGGAGAAGATGGCGGATGTTGTGACAGCTAGATGAGATGGCTGCCAAGCTGCAGACCCCTTTTTGAGACTAACAAACAACAAAATGGGGTGTTTTTTTAGCGTAACATTGGCGGCATTTTCAGCCGTGATTATGCCAGCAGAAGTGGGTGTTTTAAGCCTCAACATCTTTTTCTAACCATAACCAACTGGTTTTTGTGCCTCAACATAACCAAACTTAACCACAGCAATGATGAAACATAGAGAAACTAGGTTATCAGGGTAACCCCAGTTCTCTGTTAACCGAGTGAGGTATCTCACCGTGGGTGCTTCCCATGGTGAGATACTGAGCAAGTTGTAAAAGGGAGCATTGCATTTTGACATATGGACTTTATAATAATGTACAAATGTTATGTATCTGTGGTTTGGAACATTACAATGCCAACATTTCTTCTGGCGATTGGGTTGTGTATCTGTCTAATTTCCAGTTACCTGTGTCCAATCAGTACGCCACCCTGAGGGTGCAATGAGTGAAGGCTCAATAACAAAAGTTAGCTGCTGTTTTTTCCAGGGTATGAACAATAGAAAAACACTCATAAGTTTTTTTTAAAATTTTTGCATTTGTTGGATTAGATTCAGCCCTTTTCCCCCCATTAGCATTTCTAAACAGTACATAGACATTTAATAAATGCTTTATACCTCACTATAATGTAGTTTAAATCATATTTAAGTTTTTATTAATATATTTATCAACAACTATAACTCCTGTGGTTTAATGGAAGCTGGCATGTGAAAAGAAAATGACAATATAGTAAAATACTGTTGTAATAATATAAATTGAGTCTTAATAGGAGTTAAAATTGTTGACAAATAACTTATGTTGATAAACACTTAAAATTGTCCTTAAATTTGCTTAGAACTATATTATTTATTAAATGTCTATATACTGCTTATACGCGATATATATAGTATTCACACTGCAAAAAAATGTAACTGACATGTGGTAGAAACAATAAGCATGAAGTACAGTATGTGTGTAGTGTTGTGCAGTCAAACATGGATCACAGTAAAAGCTAAATAGAAAAAACAGTCAAAAATCCATATTCCAGTTCTTAGTGACCACTTAATTTGTTCATCATGCAGTTAAACTTTTCTTAATATTACATATCCACTTACATAACAGAAATGGATGTTAATTTAATTTTAATTTACTACATGGTCCCTATTTTTTCCATGTGTTTTTATATTGCTCACCAATAGCTGAACATCTTCTAACAATAAATGGAAAATGTAGTGATTTTGTAGGTGTTGTATCAGTGGGAAAAAAGGACTTGAAGGGTCTTAAAACTGTCTCTGTCACATGCAGGTAGCTTGATGTTCCTCTCGGGAGACTGCACCTTTCTAATTTTATACTCGGCATATCGGCTGATTGTCCTCAAGCAAAAGCAGACATGCTACACTT
The DNA here is from genome assembly GCF_041903045.1 of Epinephelus lanceolatus. Lineage (NCBI taxonomy): Eukaryota > Metazoa > Chordata > Actinopteri > Perciformes > Serranidae > Epinephelus > Epinephelus lanceolatus. The sequence continues at coordinate 12,701,852 of NC_135753.1, read as the reverse complement.
TTAGTAACAGCTCCAGACTACAGTGTTTCTTTTTAGTGTTTTTAGGGAGTTGTGCAGTGATTACACTTCCTGAGTGTGTGAGCGTGAGAGATGACACATTGTAATTTGGAAGGGTGTTTCCCACAGACATATAAATACTGAACGTCCTTCAGCTCAGCCACAGAGGTGTGTTTACCAACGATGAGCAGACACCCCTGTCAGCAGGTTCAGAATCATTGCATTTCTGGAGACTTTATCATTGAATAATTAGGGAACTTTGTGGAAGGATCAGGCCGTGTTGTATGCATGAGTTGGCGTCTTTTCGTGTGTGTGTGTGTTTGTTTTCAGATAAGATATTTGGAAGAGTGATTTTCTTTGCCTAATCTATGTGAAACGATTACTTATGTCCTTGCATGTGTGTTTCTGTTGCTTATCTTGTGTTAATGACAGCCTGAAGGGATGTTTGAGTAAACAGACATGGGAGGATGATGAAGATGAGGAGGACGAGAGGGCAGAAAGGAGGCATGTTCTTACTGTCTGCTTCATATTGAGAGATGGGCCCCTGAGTCAACTCTGTGACCTCCTACATGTTGACAGTACAAAGAGTCTGCAGACGTGCTATTGACTCTGTGGCTTAAGCTTTGAGCTAAATGGTCACATAAGCATAATAACATGCCCATGATGACAATGTTAGCATGTTTATGTTTAGCAGGTGTAATGTTAACCATGTTTACCTTCTTATTTTAGAATGTTACCATGCTAAAATGTGCTTATTAGCACTAAATACGGCATGCAACTGAATATCAGTAGTTGTACAAGTATTTGGTTACAAACCAAAGTTTTTGACCCTATGATGGCAGTAGATGAAAGGTCAGAGGCACAAAGTTGAGGACCATGAATGTTTATAGCCTATTTAATGGCAATCCATTTCATAGTTGTTATTGATAGATATTGATTGCTTAATATTCCAATTAAAGAAAAAATAAGTGAGCTTCATGATGGTGCTAAAGGAAAAGTAAGGGTATCACCAAAGTCAAAACTTAACCTTTGGAAAACATGAATGTCTTTTCAAAATGGCATGGCATTTCATTTCAGTGTCATCTAGACATTTCTTTGCAAACAAAAAATGTCAACCTAGAAAAAAATTGCCAGAATACATTCTCTGGGAACCATAAATGAAAGTACAGATATTTTAGGCCAATCCATGTAGTTGACTTTGAGATATTTCACTGTGACCTGCTGGTGGCACTAGAGAAAAAAGTCGATCACCAAGTCCATAAGATTCATCCTCTGGAGAACATGAATGTCTATACAAAATTTCGAGCTACTCCATGTTGGAGATGTTGAGATATGCTGGTGCTAGAGGAAGGGTCAGGAGATCACTTACGTCAATTTGATTCATCCTATGGGGAAGACAAATATCTATAGCAAATTTATGGCAACCCATTCAATAGTTGTTGAGGAATTTCAATAAAAAAAACAGCCACCCTCAAGTTTAGCAGGATTTATCCGCTGGGAAACATAATTGCCTGTATGAAATTTTGTTAGAAATTTTGAGCAATTCCATGCAGTTGACATTGAGATATTTCACTGAATAAGTGATAACTCTGACCTTCTGGTGGTGCAAGAAGAAAAGTAAGGAGATCACTCACTCACAATGATTCATCCACTGGGGATAATGAATGTCTGTTAAAAAAATTCATAGCAATCTATCCAATAAATGTCAAGATATATCAATAAAAAACAGAAATGTCAACCTCATGGTGGCACCAGAGAAAAAGTCAGGGGATCACCAAAGTTAGTTGTATTCAAGCAAGTTCTATTTATCCCTTAGGAAACATGGGAAAATTATACATTAGAAGTCATATAATTTGTCATCTGGGAACCATGAAAATTATTGTAAAATTTTGAACCAATCTGTGTAGTTGAGATATTTTACTGAATAAGTGATAACTTTGACCGGCTGGTGACACGAGCAGAAAAGTCAAGAAATCACTAAAGTCAGTGGGAATCACCCTCTGGGGATCAAGAGTTTCTCTACAAAGTTTCATGGCAGTCCATTCAATAGTTGCTGAGATATTTCAATGAATAACAAAAAATGTCAATGTCATTGTGGTGTTAGACAAAAAAATCAAGAAGGTCACCAACATCAGCAAGAGTTATCCTCTGGGAAATATGAATGTCTGTATAAAGTCTTGCATTAGAAGTCAAACGTCATTTGGTAACCATGAATATAAGTTCAAAATGTTTGAGCCAATCCATGTACTACATTTTGAGATCTTTTATGGAATATAATATAATTTTGACGTGCTGGGGACACTAAAGGAAAAGTCAGAAGATCATGAAAGTCAATATGATTCATCCTCTGGGGATTATGAATGTTTATAGCAAATATTTCATGGCAATCTATCCAATAGTTGTCAAGATATTTCAATGGAAAACAAAAATATCAACCTCATGGTGATGCTAGAGAAAAATTCAGGAGATTGCCAAAGTCAGTAGGAAACATCCACTGGAGATCATGGACGTCTGTACAGAATTTCACGGCAATCCACCCAACAGTTGTTAAGATATAACAGTCTGGACCAAAGTGGTGGACTGAAGGAGACAATCAAATTTGGAACAAAGTTTCCCAGTTGAGCTGTTAAACAATAAGAATATAAACAGGCCACAAGTGATTGTGAGTCACAATAGTGAACAATAGCACTGTGGTTGAAGTGTCTGCTTGATGAATGGGTGTTTTAAGCAGCGCAGGAAGTTGCGTCTATATAAGGACTTTGTGGCTGACGCCCCAAACTTTAATGAGCACGTGCGGAAAGAGTTTCTCACCACAGCAGGAGGGAAGTCGAGGGACCAATCAGGAGCTGTGGTGTCATTGTCATCACCACCTCTGTCTATTCAAAGAAACTATCGATGCTGTCTGAAACAAACGCTGATGTGTTTTTATAGGCGGCCGTGTCATCATCATCATCATCAGATTAATCGATTGTAATCAGTGTCCTGTGTGAGTCTAATTTTGTTCTGGTCCACTGACTGTCTGATCTGATAAACGTATTGTACATGAGGTTAGACACACACGCACACACACACACATTTCACATGTGTGCTTAGGCTATTAACAAGGTCTGCGGCCTCAAATGCTGCACAGTAACAGATAATATGTCAGGTTTGATTGTATTAAATGGTCTCTGGTCATCACTGGGAAGCCTGGTCCCTTCTGTCCCGCAGGGAGGGAGGGATGGGAGGAGTGTTGGGGGGGAGGAGGAGTGATGGAGGGAGGAACAGTTTGAAGAGCTGGAGTGAAGTTAGAGTAGTAACAGATAGACACATAGCAGCAGAGAGACTGGGAGAGTGAATGAAGTCTGTTAAATTGAGAAAGAGACCAGAGCAAATAGAGCAATTGTGTAATTTTAGGAAGATATTACAATAGCTGTTTGAATTTAATTTTCACCCTAAACCTTTTCTTGTTACAGATATTTTTATTTTTCTGGTGTGTTTTGGTGGTGTTTTTCACAATTTATCTTCTCACTGCTTGTCCACCTGAACGTTACGTTTTTAAAGACTGTGTGAATGTGTGTTTCTATGTGTGTGTGTGATATATAGTACGGCTAGTCATGGAACTGGAGCGTTTAGGTGGCGGCGGGGTTAAACCTGAGAGGGGCAACAGTCGTCTCTACAAGATAGCACTGGCCATGTGTGTGTGTCTCTGTGCCGCTCTGCTGCTTGCACTCATACTGGGTAAGTCCACCCCACACACACACACACACACAGTTTTACTGAACCTGCATTATAATTTGTAAGGAATTCAGTGGAAATGTATCACATGCTCTCCTCAGATTATAGTACATGCAGACTGTAAATAACATACGCAAGCAAGCCGGTGGGAGCAAAGGTCTTTGTGGAGGGCTTGCGGGTAACTCATGTCAAACTATTTTTGGTTCATATAAGGTTTCATACACGCCCACATGCACATGCAGAACCTTGCACTCTCCATAGTGCACTCTGGGAGTCAAGTTGAATTCTGGGAAAAGGGGGAAAGAATGTGTATGTTGACACTTTGTGGGAATCTCCTGCAGAATGTGAAATTAATTAGCAGGGAAACGTGGCAGATTAATGGGTAGGGTGTGTGTATATGTTTCTTTATTTACAGGGGGCAGCGCACATTAATTAACACTGTTTTAAAAAGAACTTCAATATGGATGTGTCAGGAGTGATTTGCACCTGTAGTCTGACTAAAAACAGGCCCATTAAGATATTGTTACATGTAACACTGTAATGATAAGAATAAGAGGAAAATTAAAGTGTTGCAATATTTTGACCTGATGAACTTACTGTAGGCAAGGCAAGACAAGTTGGTAATGCAGCTTTCAACAACATCTTTACATGAGACATATAAAGCTTTAAGACAAAAGACAATATAGAAGGAAACTCAGATTTAATCATACTTGAAGTTTGATTTTAAATGTGCTCTTTGCGGGGCAGTTCCTTATTTCCATAGTTGAGACTACCAGATGTTTCCTGCTTTTAGAGAAAAGACTGATTTGTCCATCTTTCTGCATGTGAATGGACCAATGCATTCAATTCTAGCAACACATCCACATACAACAGTTTGTATGTTTTCTTACAAAAAGCTATGCACACAGTCCGTATAAAATCTTACAAATTAGCACACGGTTAGTTATTAGGCTTATAAAGAGTCATGGTTGGGCGTTATCATGTTCCATACTTGACATATCGTGATATACGTAGTTTAAAACAACTCAACTTTTGCAAGGACATGACCCCATGTCCTGGGTTGGAGTCCTATGTTTGTTTGACCCATCTACTACCTCATTCTCCTCCCTACGCAGACTTTTGTCACTCTTTATACTACATTACCTGACTTCCTGACCTGCTCGCCTCATATGATGGAAGATAGCCTGCAGCACCTTTTTTCACATGATCACAGCCTCCTGGCTCAGAATTATGTGGATTATATACCAATTAAAGTGCATTATCGTTGATGGAATAAGTACAAACAGTAAATAACGGCAGGAGTATCTTTCCCTTGTTTTAGTAGAGTCGCTCTTCATGAGCTTTTTAGTGAACTGGCTCAAAGGAGAAGAACAGAATCTCGCTGGATCTGTTTTTGCCACATGGCTTGTATACCCACCAGTTTAAGCCCTCATCTTAAATATTAGACACCAATCCAAATATAAAAGCTTGAAATTCTGTAACAAAACCAACTTGTGGAGCACTAGCCACAGCAGTGACAGAAAACTGACATGCATGTTTAATTTTGCAGATGAATCTGAAGTTAGAAAGTGCAAACTTAACAATTTTTGTAACTTTTTTAACTTCCTTAAAAGTTTGAATAAAAAAATACCCCACAAATTATTCATTTGACTATAAAGAAAGTTATCTGTACTTAAAACACGAAGCCACAGTCAGTAGAGATTAGCTTATTTTAGCATGAAAACACACTTACTAGCACCTTTAAAACTCACAAATTATCATGGTAATAATGATTTGTTTAATCTGCATAAAAATTGTAGTATAAAAATATCAAGTCAAGTATCAAACATGATGCAACAGGTTTAATAAGTGAGCTTCAGAGGTGCTTGTAGGCAGATTTTTTTTTACCTTTAGGCAAAGCCAGGCTAGCTGTTTCCACTACTTTCCAGTCTATGTGCTAAGCTATGCTAATCGGCTCCTAGTCTTGATATCCATTGGCCATCAGTCTGATGACGTTAAGTCTCTGGTGCAATGGTCAGTATTTTGGAAGATCTGTTGTAGCAAGCAGATAACCGGGCCAAGACTTTGACAGCACACAGACTCTGTGTGCTGGTCATTTCGGCTAATCTCTATAAACAGATATCTGCATATGAATGCAGCTAAATGAAAAAAGCTAATCTAAAACTAAGTCGTTGTCAAACAATAACAGATGGATTCCAAGATTGCATTTCAGTTAATGAGTTACGCCTCTCCACACAGACTGTTTAACTGCTGCTCACATGTGATTCGTCAGTACTACTTGGACTACACTGGAAGCATTCTGGTTTCCAACACTAAAATCTTGTCTCATTGCCTGCAGATCTACATTATGCAGATATCTGTTTACAGAGATTAACTGGGGCCTGGCTGTAGCATCATATTTAACTGACAGATATTAATGTGGTATCAATCTTCTCATCTAACTTTCTGCAAGAAAGCAAATAAGCCTATTTTCCCAAAAGGTGGAACTATTCCTTTAAGAGTCATTTGTTCAGTAGTTTCAGTAGTGGTAGTGAGGATGGTCATGGCTGGGAGGGATTTGTGTCTGTGTGTGTGTTTCTGGGGTGGGATGAGTATTGTTTTTTGTTATTGAGGGAAGCCAACATTCTTGTGGTGGCATTGAAGTGTAATTATGTTATGTTCCTATGTATGCAGTACCACACACCCACTCTAATGGAAACCTTCCTCTGGTCTGCAGTCATGCGAATGACCAGACACAGGAATGCCAAGTGGTTGTTTAATTTTTGACTTTTTAATGAGTTTAGACTTTTTAATGAGTTTTCCCTTCAATGTGTGTTTGGGTACATGTGTGTTTGTGTTGTGGGGCCTGTTAAGTGTCTCAGCAATGAACATGAGGTTGGTATTAGCAGTGACCCTGGAGCCTCAGACATCTGTGTGTGTGTCTAAACCCCTGTGTATATGTTTCTGACGGAGCGGTCAGGGGGGAGGGTTGTTGAGGTTGTTCCAGGCCAAGTGGGTCGCGCAGGGTTTAAGTTGTGACTGTGTGTTTCTACTCTAAAGTGGGTGCAACATTAAGCAACTCTCACAAGCAGCTCTAACTAGACAGCAAGACCAGTCAACCTCCGAGGTCAGACATTGTGGCGCAGCTCCATAACACTCCACTCATGCGTTCACAATGGGGATTTGGTTTTCTAAATCTGGCGGCTCACTTCACGGGCTTGTGCTGCTTCTGTTCACCCACAGAGACACATCATTTAACAATGGTTTCTGCCAAGAGGTCAGAGAAGCAGGCTTTCGTTCACCTTCTAGGAAGGGAAGTGAATGGGTGCGAGTAGTGTAAACAATGGGTGGCTCTATCCTGTCTTACTGTGGCATTTTGATTGCCCTTACTAGAAGTGTGTGAAGTAATTACAGCTGACAGTCAAGTTTAAATTAAAAGCCTGATGCATATTTTGGAAAGTACTCAAGATTTGCCTGTGATTCATGGCATGGCTGTATATCACACAGCTAAAGTAATGTGGCGATTGCAGGTCGACTCAACTTGATGCAGGCAGGCATGAGGTTAAAAATTTTATCCACTAAATATTTACTCTGTCGGACTGCTGTCCAGCTGTATAAACTGCACTTTGACCAGTGTTTGTCCCATTTTTGATAAAGAGTACATTGTGGGAATGTCCCTTAATGACGTCCCTCTGATAACCAGTATCATTTTCAGCCGTATGAAAGTATGATTAGTTGCTATTGTCAGTTCTGTTTGTTTCATTCATCGATAGTTTGTATTACAATGACAGATAGAAATTAACTTGTGTTGCAGCATTTCCAAGAATAAGAAATACTGTTTTGTTTCCATATTACTATTTCCATGTATAACTATTGTTCATAAAAAAGCCATCATTTTGACAAAACAGTCCTCAAGTTTAACTTCGGAATTTTTGACCTGGACCCTATTTTTCCACTTTTTTTTTTTTTTTTTTTTTGGTCAAAGTGTCTGATCGGAACAACAGTTTTTTAAACTGGTCAAGTATTGAGCAAGAGAGCTGCAATGTAACCATTCCAGTCATGTTCCCACCATCAATACGTTCACTAAAAGGGCTTGTTTTTGCCACTGACAAGCTCAGATTGTTATTTTAGGTATCTGACAACATTATGGAAAGGATCCCTGATGAGATAGACCTTTATGTTAAAGCGTAATATCAATTTTGTTTCATCAAAAACAGCCCCAAAATTGCCATTGTCAAACCATTTAAATAAAGTAATGCTAGAGTGTATAGAGCTGCATATTTTTACTTCTGACTAGGTCAATTAAGGTTTTATTTCAACCAAACCAGAATTGCTGATTGTTTGAACAGTGGAAAGATGAACCAAGCTGGCTTGAAGGAGTTTTATGGTGTTTCTGCTGACTTTGAACAAAGTGATTTTAACAATGATAAAATTACTGTTAATTTAAATGTCATTTGGTGACTTTGATGGTAACAATTTACGGGCTGTTTATGGTTAAACAAAAAGACGCTTACAATAATAATCTGAAACCTTTCATAGCAAAAACAAGCAGTTATAGTTGTACGTTGAAGGTGACATTAATCGATTTTGACATTACTGTTTCCTTGAGTCACATGGGAAAATAAGGTCAAGGTGGCCACCTTCTCACTTTTTTCCTGGGCTTCTAACTGCATCCCATGGTCTTTATCAAAAGCTTGCACACTTGTCAGAATTCACATTGGCAGAGAAAGCCAGAAATAAGTCAACTGGCAAAAACATGTTGACCTACACAGCGTGTTTCCCTGGTTTCTCAGCTCTACACATGCATAACTTTCAGATAATTTATTGTTTATGTAAAAGTGTGCTCTAAAACTCTGTTTGAGGTCCTATTGAGCAAAACAACATCCCAACACCAATCATTTGCTACCAAGAAGTAGAGGACTTTTTGTATAAAGATATGAAGTGGGTCAGTGCTGCAAAAGAACATGCATGCAAGCTAAATGTTCTTGAAATGTTAAAAACTCGTTATGTCTAAGTGTGAGTTTGCATTTCAGTGTCAAACTTCATCCTCTTTTCTTTTCCCTCAGTCTCACAGAAATCTAGTCAGGAGGAATTCTGTCTGACCCCAGAATGCATTGAAGCAGGTGAGGAGTGGTGCTGAGCAGTTACTCTATGTACAATTGCTCTGAGCATCCACTATTGTTTGTATGGTGACTGGTTGAGCATGAGATATTTTAGTTGCAACTCAAAGGGAATTATTTGGGCTCACTGGGGTGTGTTTTTTTTTCTGTCACCTTCCTTCTTGTAGCGGGTTCCATTCTTAACAAAATGGATAAGTCTATTAACCCCTGTGAGGATTTCTATACTTACTCCTGTGGCGGCTGGTTAAAGGAGAACCCCATCCCGGAAGATTCCTCATCGTATGGCATCTACCCCTGGCTGCGGCAGCATGTAGACATTCGACTCAAAGGTGTGTTGGCTTACAAATTTCCCATCAACGACTGAGTTTATCTACCCTGTTACAAGTACATGTGAATTAAACAGAATGTTTAATGTTTAACAATCAAAAGAAAGCAAGAGCTCTTTTGGTGTACACATCACTTACTCAAAAGGCAAGACTGACCTTGTGTCCATTTTATTTCACAACCAGGTGTTATATTCCTATTGCCAGATACAGTATATAGTATAAGTTGAATTCAGGTACTGTTCACTGTTAGACCTCTGAGTTATGACATAGATTGTTTTTCTCCCTTAGAGTTACTGGAAGCTCCTTCAGACCCTGATGAACTGGAAGCTGTAACCAAGGCTAAGGTCTTATACCGCTCCTGTATGAATGAGAGTGAGTCTTACACACACACACACACAAACAAACTTGGTTTTGTCAGTTAAGAGGACATTGCATTGACCTGCAGTCATTCTTTGGGAACTAAACCTAACTGTGACCATATCCATTAGATGCCTAACACCAGCTCATACCGTTATCCTAACCTTAACCCAACCATAACCTTAAATGGGAACTGAGGCCCTATAATGTGTGACTTTTTTATTTATCCCCAGGGTGTGAGTAATAAAACTGGACACACACAGATACGTTTGTATAGCACTGTGGGGACTATTGTTTACCAGCCTTAACTTTTCAAACTATATGCCTGACTCCCAACACTTAACCTAACTGAAATCTAAACCTATGTTCAACCTTAATGCTCAAACCAAATCTAAAGTCACAGCTCTTTGAACAAGTGAGGACAAACCAAAATGTCCTCACAATCAAAATGTCCCCATTCTCCATGTCTACAAACAGGTCCCCACAAAGATACTGTAAGTCAAGAGCACACACAAAGACACAGCGATAGTGTGAAACAGGACAAGATGAGCTTTTATTGATTTCCATGGCAGATCTAGGTCACTGCAGAGGCAAAAGCAATAAGATACAACAGATGACAAAAAGGGAAAATAGCATCTAAATACAAAAAATACAACCTGAAAAGTAGTAAAAGCAACCATTCAAACAAAATGCTGTACTTCATGCTAATTTCTTAATTTCTGTGTTTGCTTACATAGCTATACTGGAGCAGATGGACACCAAACCAATGCTGAAAACACTTAGACAGCCTGAGTTTCGGTGGCCTGTTGTGGGGGATGGGCTCGGCGGGGAGTACCAGTGGTCAGCAGGCGAGTGGAACCTCCTGAAGACCCTGGCAGAAATGAGGAACCAGCACAGTAAGAGTGTCCTGATTCGCCTGTACGTCTCTCCCGATGACAAAAACTCCTTGCACTACATCATCAAGGTCAGACATCCACAGTTCACTTGATGCATGCATTTGGAAAAAATGCTTATTTGTCCAACGCCACAGGTTGTCTTTTTTACACCCCAGTTTTTGAACGAATTGAATTGAACGATTAAGTTATACAGTGTGTTAATTACGCCTCTTTTCCACTGTACAAAAAGTAAACAAAAAAAGCCCAACTAACACCAGCTAACATCTGGCATTTTTATTTGATGGGAAAGATTACAATCGACATTCACATTTGAGTCAAATGATTCTGTTGTAGTCATGGGTATTTATTGGCTCCAGCTCTGATTGGCTCTGATAGGCACATGGAAATATAACGCCCATGTGGATGTGCTAAATTTAGCCCCTTTTACCGGCCCAATGCAATGTCAGGCCACCATGAAACAGTCTCTCATTGGGGTCTGCCCATTGGTCCGACATCCCATTGTTCCGACCATATTAAACCCATTGTTCCGAAGTCCCGTTGTTTCGAAATCATCATGATCCCCTGTGGTTAAGGTCTGGTTAGGTTTGGGCACAAAAACCACTTCGTTAGGGTTAGGAAAAGATCATGATGTGGGTTAAAATGAAAAAGAAAGTGACAAACACATAAGCCGTGAGCCTGCTTCACCTCAAGACTTTCCCAGCTGACCCAGAGCCGGTCGCGGCGCACCATCAAGGCAGAAATACGCCCGCCAGGAGCCGTTCAGCACCATGGAGAGCTCCCCACACAACCCGGACCCCAGAGTTAATAACAGGAGGTTATGGTGTTTCACTCTCTTCTCTCTGTGGCACTTGTATCTCGACCAGTAGCCTACTTTTGTTGCGTTGCTGATCCTCTATGGTACACAAATACAGTATAGCCTAGTATAATCACATATTGGAACAACGGAACGTCGGACTAATGAGCGGTCGGAACAATGAGAGGTCGGAACAATGCTACGGCACCTCTCTATTTCCACCCAAGCAGCACTCGTACATTCTGAGTGCTGAGTTTGAAAAGGAGACTGAATAAGTAAGAAACATAAGAAAGAAGTAACCACTGTAAGATTTTCACTAGCCCCCATGCTGCTTTCTACTGTTTACCAACCTGTTTTCTGTATGAGACATTAAACATAACACACCAGAAAAAAATCAAAACAGAAAGGCATACTTGTCTACTGCAAAGCCGTGTAACCGACCTCTGGGCTACTGGCAATGGGAAAGGGGTCTATCACCTATTTTTAGTGAGTGTTTGCATGTTTAAAACAAATCTCAAAATTTTGGTGGAAAAGGGGTATTAGTGAGATTCTAAAGTGCTTGTAGGCAGATTTTGTTATCTTTGGACAGAGCCAGGCTGGCTCTTCCCCCTGTTTCAAGTCTTTACTGTATGTCATAAGCTAACGAAAGCATCTGCTGGCTGTAGCTTCATATTTAACAATGTGAATATGAGTGTGTTATTACATCAAAGTCTCGACAAAAATGTGCAAAAGCATATTCCCCCAAATATGGAACTTTTCCTTTTAAGGACAATACTTGTGGTTTGTGGATTTTAATCAATCAAGTGCATATGGTGAATACTTTTATATTGCTGCAGACCATTATCCAAAAACATACCATGGCTGTGTTCGAAATCATCCAGTCATTCATACTCCCTGTGGGTTCTATGTAGAGGACTATATCGTGAGCTCATTTGCAACATGATAAACACTTTCAGACACTACCTGGGTAATTTTCTCTGGTCCATTAATATCAGTTACTTCATTTCTATCCAATTAAACAATTAAACGTGCCATTTCAACGTCGGCTGGTGAACCATCTATAACAAACACTGGCATGCATATTTGTGATAAATACATGACATTATAGTGAGTGGATTTACCCCAAGTTTATAAATAATGTTACAAAGTACTGTGTTTTGATGTGCTGCTCTGCTCACATTAAATATAGGCCCATTAATAACGTTACAGGGGCAGGCAGAAAAGAGGAAAGAGAGCAGCGTGATTTCAAACTCTCCCACTAATGTATACTTTAAGCCAGTGCGACACAAATCAGGGCTAGTAGCATCCCAGCTTGCTAACGTCAGCTAGCGTTAGCCCCTCTCTGTACAGTAATGTTGGACACCAGAGAAATATTAATGTCCAATATTTTAAAAATCTCTTATAGGACTGATGACTACACATTAAATTGACAATGTATGACATGGCTAAGAAACTGTTAAACATGTACAACAGCTTGTAGTCAAGCTGCTTTCTCTCCTCTTGTCCTTCTCTTTGTCCATCCAAAAAGTCCATCTGTTCCTTTGAGTTCACTATATAGGGTATAATAATTCCCACTCTACTTTCGGACAGCACTACAAAATGGCGCAGTCACCCTATGGTGGACTGTGTAGTGAGAAATGAGTGATTTCAGACACAGCCCATCTTTTTTGATTGATTTCTTACCTTCCAGGTAGCCATTTGTTTGCCAGCTCAGTTTGAAATTTGACTTGCAGAGACCTGACAAATGTTGCACTACAGGACGTGATCCATCACAGCAAATATTTCGCCACCTTGATTTTTGTCAGTTACATTTAAATTGTACGATAATGCAATTTCCAGCAGGGACTCTCTTAGAAACTTCTCTATCAAGGTAGCTGAAATTTGAAAGTCAGCTGCTGAACATCAGCCTTGAGCATATCACATGATTAAAAGCTTTGTTCCTGATGAGTTTAGAATTTCGGAGTGAACTTGATAGTGCCATCAAAAAGAGTTTTCACACCTCCCTGTTCACACCTTCATTACCAAAACATCTATTACAAATCTCATTGATGTGGGTTTGCAAATCCGTTTTGTTCTTTGGTTACAAACACTCAAGTTGTCTTTTGTTTTTCATTAAGCATTGTTTTTTTTCTTTCTACTACACAACTACTATTCAAATCGGAAACTAGCCATGTCTACTCTTGTACGAGTTGATACTAACTCAGATAAAATATGTCATAGCCTTCATAGACATTGAAAGGGTTTCAAAACAGTAACTTGGACTATGATGGATTACTGATATTCATACCATAGTGAAAAGAATGTAATGTAATGCTTGCCTGAAGGGTATTTGGGGAAAGTAATCTCTAATGTCATATCTACACAGTTTATATTTAAAAGATGTAAAACCTCTAGCATTGACGTGTAGGCAGATACAATTTTGGTGCTTTGTTCCGTCACATTTTGCTTTTTGTCACTGCAGCCAAAGTCAAAAGATAAACAACCCCAAAAAGCAGCAGAAGCTAACCTCTGCTCTCCATCTTCATGCAGCTCGATCAGGCGTCCTTGTCTCTGCCCTCCAGGGAGGACTACATCACCAACACTTCCTCCGCCCGGGCGGTGAGTCTCTGCTTCATCTTTCACCCCTTTTTAACCTGTCATCTAAAAACTCCTCTTCCTGCAGCAGCTATTTCCTCCCTGCTTGAGTGATGACTTATAGCAGAAAATTTTTTTAGCCACTTGACATTATGGCAGTTAATGTTGGGTTTTTATATTATATTATATCATATTATATTATATTATATTATATTATATTATATTATATTATATTGGAACAAGAGCTTTTTGTCACAGTCAACATTTTCGGAAATGCGAAGCAGTTGTAATTGTAGAAGAGGCAGATGATACTGATTGCTCCACTAATAGCTGCCTCATTAGGCCAGAATAAAAATGCAATTAGTATGCGGCGACTAATTTTTCTCAACTGGAAAAACTCCCACTGTCATTCTATTAGTACACTGTCACTATCGGTGGTATAATACATTCTTCACCCACATACAAAGGTCTACATAAAGTCAGAGGACAGACTTTAATTTAGGTTACAAAGGGGAGCAAACACTAAACAAGCAGGTAATCAGCAATTGGTTGTCTCTTTTTATTTGCCGATTTTGCAATGAAAAATAAGTGATAAAAAAGGCTAATAGTAGATATAAGGGCTCCTGATATGTGTTCAAAATCCACATATCAACCTGTGTCATTGTTTAATAGCTAAGCATATTCTCGGCAATTTATAGATGGCATTCATATGCCATCTATAAATTTCCATTACTTACTTACTTTTTTGTTGTATTGCCTTTTTATAGTTATTGCAATGAATTTATGAATCAGCGCAACCAAAACACATCCCATATATTTACATGTATTTGCAATTATTGTGATTATTATTATTATTTTATACATCTGGTGATACAAACAGAAAGACTGAAAAAGAAAGAAAGAAAGAGAAAGCTATTCCTTCATACAGTATACACATACATACATACATATATACACATGTATGAATATCGTTGGACCTATAATGTAGTTTTGTTTGTTTATTTTATCCTTATCTAAACACAAGGTAAATATAAATGTACACATGTAGTTATGAAACTGAACACAGGGTGGAGCATTCATGTGTGAAGTGCATACAGGTGAGCTCCAGGTAGTGGAAATCAGGTGTGTAGAAAGGTTTTGACCGTGTTATGGAAGCATGTTGTGTAAGCATGAAGTATCTGCATGGAAGACTGAAGTTGTTAAATGTATTATTGATTAAATATGAACAATGCTGTTGTTCTTCTATGTTATGGTGAGCACGTGTATATTGTATTGAGAATAATGGATTGCCACCTGTACACCCCTCAGTGGCTTGTTTAGACATTTTGTTAAAAGTCACTACAAATAATATTTCTAAGTACATATATATGTTCATTCATGCTGGCATACAGATGTACCTACATCCATATATATGAATACATTACAATGGGTGTCATTATTTTTGCACTTGGTTTATCTGTGCATATATTCATAGACATATATGAATTCATATCTGTTTTTGCAACACCTTGTTTTATCACTCAGTTTTAATATTTTATTGTTATTGGTATGTTCTGTTTTAACAGTTACTTTTTTACTCTTTCATTTATTGCTTTTATTGTTTTGTGAAGCACTTTGTAACATCTGTTTTGAAAAGTACTATATGATTAAATGTTCATCATCATTGTTAAATATGTCTGTATTTTATTTTGTTTATTTTTAAATGCATTTTCATGATAGCTTTATCTTAACAGTACATATATTCCTCCCCTATTTGGACACAGGCTTTTAAACTTAGCTATAGCTTTAAATGGTAATGGTATTATTTAATGAGTGTTGTCTGCAGCTGTTTATCTGTCCCCTTAAAACAGGTAATAAAAACATAACACTGATGTAGTGGTAATATAGTATCTGAGTGCAGATGGAAGTGTTGATTGATGTCTGATGGTGTCTGATGTTTGATAGTTGTAGTGACAGTAGCTTACAGTGATGAAAGATCAAATGACATTTGTCTGTTTTTGCCTTTTTCTGCCTTTTTCTGCCTCTCTTTTTCTCTCTCTCTCTCTCTCTCTCTCTCTCTCCCTCTCTCCAGTATCGTGCAGCCCTGCTCAGTTTTATGGTAGATACAGCCGTCATGCTGGGTGCTCCAGAGAAAGCAGCACTGACCCAGATGGAGAAGGCTCTCGCCTTCGAGACCAAACTTGCTCATGTAAAGACGTCATGTCAGATATATATAACTTCACTGAATGTATGGAAAAGGAGATGATTTGATAGGCCCGAATGACTCTGGAGCTAATTATAACCCTGCATTATTAACTGTGAAATATGAAATTGATTCATCAACTTAAAAGGAAATTATTTTATGATGGAATTTAGAATCAGTCATGTGTTAATAAGACTGTTCATTGTGTCTGCAGATCCTGATTCCCTATGAAAACCGCACCAGTGAGAACATGTACAACAGATACTCACTCTCTCGCCTGCAGCGCACCATACCACAGGTACAGACAATTTCAACTACATTTTAAAAAATTAAAATTAATTAAGATCCTCCCTTGTGTCTCAAAACCATACTGTGACCAGCTTCTTCATGGTTTATTTTGCATATTTCTAGGTGTGACGAATAAAAGACACTCTATACTTGGCTGGCACTGATGCAAAATTTGCGATAGTTGCAAAATTGTCATGATGTTGTGACATGATGTCCGTTCCACACCACACTATTTGTTTATGCCTTTAATGGCAGGGTGAGGGATCAGAATAACCAACCTCATTTAAAAAAAAAAAATCTGGTGTGAAAAAGCCATGAGAGCGTAGTCGCTCGAAGTGTGCCCCCTCAGAGACATTCTGTGCTGGGTCCAAACGTGACATGAGTTGCATGCATTTTATTTTACACATCTGCAGCCAATTGTAATACTTTTATTTTCAATATCTTGCATTTACAGTAATACACTCAACTATTGCAGCAAACTGCACGTCCCTGACAAACATCTGTCACATTAGGGGTGACAACTCGTAGACAGCTACTCGATGCTTGGCAACTCATGGCACCTCACGTTCATTCATCAGTGCTAATTCTGTTAGCTAGAATTAGCAATTTCAGTTGACAACTTGGCAGTCTGTGTGGAAATGAAATGGAAAAGCCACCCGGAAATACACTGTATGGCTGAGGAGAAAAGGAGGTTTCAGGAAAAATGGATGAACTCTTACTTCAGCAGACCTCAGGGGACAAATAAAGGGATACAACTTCATACAGGTGAATTTGGTGCTCAAGGAATTTTATGTTAAACACCATTATGAGACCAACCACAAATCCTGCAACAAGTTTATGAGTGAAGGCCCCAAATGTAACGCTGAACAGTTTGATCGAGACCAAACATAAGGTTGAACAGTTCCGAGACGTATCTGCCCAGCAGTCAGTCCTCACAGATCGTGTGAAAAGTAATGACTGTGTAACATAGACAAACTCTGTGGTACAGTCGTTCACAAAATTGCTAAGTCTGGTAGACAGTTCAGTGATGGAGAGTTTGTGTAGGGATGCTTCGTGAAACTGGCCGCCATGGTTTGTCCTGAACCTGTGTGGCCCTGGATGATATGCTGGCTCTGTAAATTGGCACTTACCTAAACTTTGATCACCCCTACTTTAGGGTGGAAGACACTTATTCTCAAATTGTGGCCTACTGGCCAAATCTGGTCCAGGATAGGGTGCCAGGTGGCCCGCCAACCATTTTCGAATTCACAGTGAAGATAGATTGATTCACACTGTGGTATTTTTTTGTCTTTTGAATGTAAAAAAGGCTCCACACTGCATGAAAAAAATCATTATTC
This sequence comes from Epinephelus lanceolatus, assembly GCF_041903045.1. NCBI lineage: Eukaryota > Metazoa > Chordata > Actinopteri > Perciformes > Serranidae > Epinephelus > Epinephelus lanceolatus. The sequence continues at coordinate 12,684,286 of NC_135753.1, read as the reverse complement.
GTTATTATCAAAGAAAAAAATGCCAAGGGAGGATCCTTCAGACAGAGTCTCAGGCTACACCCAGAATGTTCTCAAATCCTAGAAACACTCCTGTGTACTGTACACCTGACCTGCAGGCCTACTGCGACTGGATTTGCCTCTTGGCAAAGATTAATGAGGACAGCAAACATTGACAGATTGAAAACAAGCAGTTCATTTTTTACTGATAAATATTATTAATGTTTGTTTATGAACTGGCCCCTGGTCCCCTGTCATTTTGCAAAAGTGGCCCCGAGGTAAAGCAATTTTAGTATCCCTGGTGTAAGACAAGCAGCCAGAAGTCTTTATTCATCCTGCACAAATCATTTAAACATCATAACATTATAAATAAGATCTTCCTCCAAGTATGGATCAATAGAATACCATGTATTTGTATTTATCATGTCATAAATTATATGTACACACTTTTAAGAAGAGATATAAACACTTATTTAAAAAACTGACAGCAAATAAAGTGAATTATATCCCAATATAGCTTGTTTTCACCTCAGTGTCTTTTAAATTATTTATAATAACCCCTATCACTGCTTCTGTCTGCAGTTTGATTGGCTGAGTTTTGTAAAAACTGTGGTGGAGTCTAAAGCTGACCCAGCTCGGTCTGTCTCTTCCTCTGAGAACGTCATCGTCCGAGCGCCGCAGTACTTCAAGGAACTTTTCAAGCTCATTAACACCACAGATCCCAGGTACACACACACACACACACACACACACACACACACACACCACACGGGAACAGCCAGACAGAGAACACACACAGACAGATGAGCACACAGTGGGGCTTGAGGGCTCCTGTCTCTCATTATAAGTATATTATAATGTATAATGAGATTACATGTAGGTTTTTAATTAATGTCCCTCCTCTCCTTCTCTCTCTCTTTCCAGGACTGTCGCTAACTACGTACAGTGGAGGACAGTTTTTTCCAGGATCACTACTCTGAGCCGGCGTTTTCTTTACAGATACCTGGATTTTGCTCGGGTTTGTACTGAAAAAAATCTACAAAATACATGTCCGTATTCAATTATTTTTTAAGTGATTAGATTAACTGGAGAATGAAATGGGTTTGGGGGGGGGGGCTCTTAAACCCATTGAATTATGTAGAAATGTAGGTCTGTTGACCTTTTGCAGATACATGGTTTGTAGCTATCCCACATTATACAACATGTATGGAGAGTGTTTGGCTGTGAAACACTGGAATTTGGTTTAGATTATCCTATGTAGCTTTAGTGTATACAGGAAGAGGCCTGAATTCCTAGTTCATTTAACAAACTCTACATCTGACCCAGAGTCAGACTAATTCATGACTTCCTTTAGACTTCTTCTAAATGCACAAACTACAAATGACTCTCTCGAAGCAAGCCTTTAATGTACCACTGAAGCTGTGTCCAGATCTCACACTACCTTTCTACATTTCTACCCAATTCCTAGAAGTGTCAGTATATATATATATATTTTCCCCACACGTCTCTGTAGCTCTGAGAGTTGACTGTTTCTTTGATCTTGGCCTCCAGCCTCCGTGTTCATGGGGGGTAATGTTTTTAGTGGTTCATGGTGTTCATCTTGTAGCCAAGCATCTCTAGGATTACTGTTGCTGTAGTGTATACTGTATCAGCTGATTGGTCTCAGTTATGGTCCTAGTGGGGATAGTTTGTAGTACTGCATTCACATCATCTAGCAGACTTTCAGAGGGTACTTTGTCACTTAGCCTTAGTGACTAGCTATGGGGTTGCTGGGTTTCCAGCTTATCCATGATTTTCCATCTCAGGTCATTTGCCCTTGTTGTAAGGCAAACTGTGTAGTAAGGGCTTGAGGCTTCCAATCTCAGAGTACGAGGATGATGATGATGATGATGACATCCCCACTTTGGCCTGTTGTCCTGGTTCCCCCTTGCCATAGCATGTTTGTTGTACCTTATCAATCTCTAGTTGCAATAACACACCATTTGTGGATGTTCGAACATTGAGTTATGAGTTGTAGCTTTGTCAGCCTAGATGTTGGGTTTCAAAGTATCCATATATCCCACACCCTCTTCATCTAGCCCCTCTCACTGGGGTTACTTGTATAGAAGCATTCTAAGAGCTCCATATTCTCTCCTCTAGTCCATCTATGTCCTGTTCTAGTAGCCCATTTCTCATCAGGGTGCCCTGACGCGGACCTTGTTGATGTGGGTGATGTCCGAGTCGGTATGACTCTTGTCTTGTGTTTCCTAAAGTGGCTAGCAGCATTAAGAGCGTTGCCTAAGGGTCCAGACTGGATATGTGTTGCTCTTCCCTGACCAGGAATTGATCCCCCAAACTTAACAATGAGCTATCCAACTGCTTCTTAATATATAACAACAAAAAAAAAACAGCCCCCTTTTTTTTTTCTTTTTTTTTTTTGGTCACGTCAAAAACTTCCAAGTGATGTCAGTATGTTTTAAAATCCTTTTACAACCCTGCTTGCTTGTGCTGTTTTGAACCTGAAACAGCATTCCCACCCATTTTTACCAATTAATTTTCAATGCTTTACCATCATATTTTACCCCATTTCCATGGCTTTAAATAAGTAATTTAAAATGAGTAGGCAGATCATTGGATGTGGCAGTAAATTGGTTGAGCGCTGGTTGAAGCTGTCTCACAGCTCTACTGATGCTGTGATGGTAGAAATACTGTGAAATATGTGCAGATGCTGGCAGTCTGTTGTCGCCTTTTGATCATCTTGATGCTTTTTCCTTAGTGTGGCTGTTTCCCCCATGTTGCCAATGTCAGACGTTTTGGTGCAGAGTCTACATTAAAGGCGGCTACAGTCTGCCTCTCTCAAGCCATGTAGCCTAATGTATTTGTTATTTGTAAGCCATACATTACTAAAATGTGCTTCTTAGGCATTTTGATGTAAGCAAATTTGCAAGCGCTTGCTAATTGACTCGCTCATTAGACACTCTCACTGCAAATTAGCTGCATACATCAGTGTTTATCACGTGACACTAGTGACAGTTCAGCAGTGATGCAGTGCAGCACTAGATTTTAAATCCGTAATACAGGGAACATACAGCATTGGGATTTTTTTGTTGACATATTTTAAATGATAACCCAAACAATGTATATTCAGAACTTCTCCAAAACATTCCGTCAATGCCAAACCATTTCCAGGCCTGGAAATTTTTTCCTTTTTTTTTCATAATTTTCCAGGAATTCCATGACTGTGGGAACCCTGCTAATAGTGTAAGATATGGGCCAAAGCATATCAAAGTGTCATTTTTGAATGATGCTGCATTTTGTTTAATTGTTTTGTAGCTGTGAGTAGTTCCTTCAATTCCTTTGTGTATTGTATGAAAGTTAGTAGAACTCATAGATAGGGTTGCAGCGATATACCGGTTTTAAGGTATACCATGACATAAAGGTTGGTGGTTATCATACTGTCAACATTTGCCTATCTATGATATTGGAAAAAAATGCAACTGGACTGAGAGTCTCTCCTTTATTTTAGTTATTTTCTAAGGGGAGACTTTTTACACATACTTCCATTAACATAATGGTTTCAAGTTTCAGTTATAGTAATAAAACGTTTGTTCAACTGACAATAACCCTTCCGTTTTTCATTCCTGTAAGGGTCAGTCTGATTGCTAATGATATAAATTCTGTCATACTGTGAAACCGCGATATGTTATTATACCGTGAAAATATCATACCGTTGCAACTCTACTCCTAGAACTCTCCAAAATCAGTGTTACAAAGTGCTTTACAGTTACAAATATGACAATAAAAATCATTCGAATAGTTATATAAATCAAAGACAAGTGTATATAAAGAATAAAAATGCCTTTGAGAATAAATAAGTCTTGAAATTTAAAACACTCATTGCAGGGTCATTTACTGTGCAGTTAGTTTGTATACTTTGTCACTTTTCCGATTGGAAGTGACTTACTCAAAACTTGCTTGGAATTAGTACAAGGTATGAAATCAGGACACAGCTTCAGCCTCATATGAATACATAAAAAGGAAAGCCTAAAATCCTGAAAAAATATAAGTAGCAAGCCAGCACTCTTTTCTCAATCTCTGTCCCCAAAGTCCCCAAATGTTCATGACAGTAATTAGAGAGCTGGGAAAGTGATGTAATTTTGAGTGCCACAATTTTCTATTTTTAAGACTTAAGAGGGAGCTCCCAGTTTACTTCACAGCCTGCCATAAACACAAATTATAATATATGTGAAATAATTTCATATTTGAATGTCAGTCCCAAAAATTTCCCACCCAAAGTGATGATTCAGAGGCTGACAGACTAACAGTGTAAGTTAGTGCCATGTGAAGGGAGAGACAATGTCACCTTGCATCTCCGTCTCTCACACCCCCACCAGGTAACCACGGGAACCACCTCTCTGACCCCGCGTTGGGATAAGTGCGTTAACTACGTGGAGAACTCGCTTGTTTATGCCACCGGGCGCCTCTTTGTCAACACACACTTCCAGGAGGACAAGAAACACATGGTGCGTGTGTTCTGAAAATGACATCATTGCCTAAATCGTGGGTCACATGTTTTATTTTTGTATATGTGTAACAGATGTTCGTGTTGAGTGTATTTTGTCTGTGTGTCACCTGGAGGTGATGTCAGGCATTTAATGTTGTGTCATTTGCGTCAGTGCGGGTGTGTGTGTTTATGTGGCGGTGAGACCGGGCGCTTCATTTTTTGTAAACGCTCTCTAATTAATTTGAGTGTGTGTTTTTTCAGATGGAGGAACTGATCCAGGGCGTTCGCTGGGCGTTCATCGACATGCTGGAGAAGGAGAACGACTGGATGGATGATCCAACGAAGAAGAGAGCCATAGAGAAGGCAAGAACAGCTGCCAGCCTTATCACCATGTTTCTTCCTATTGCCTCTGTCCTATCCCAGAACTCCCTAAAAACTTTTTTTCACAAGGATGGGCGTGGTTTTGCAAGACGTAGTAATGCATTTTTTGGCGAGTTCTATGACTGTCTCAGCCCATGCTTTGAGTGCACGTTCAAGGTACACCTTGTAGGAATGCAGCAAAAAAATACTGAATTATTTTGGCTGGATGCAAATGACGAAACAAGTGGTGAAGAGGGAGCTGAGCCGGAAGGCAAAGCTTTCGATTTACTGGTCCATCTACGTCCCAACCCTCATCTATGGTCATGAGCTCTGGGTAGTGACCAAAAGAATGAGATCACCGATACAAGCGGCCGAAATGAGTTTCTGCCGTGGGGTGGCTGGGCTCAGCCTTAGAGATAGGGTAAGTAAGTTCAGACATCTGGAGGGAGCTCAGAGTAGAGCCGCTGCTCCTTCGTGTCAAAAGGGGTCAGTTAATGTGGTTCGGGCATCTGATCAGGATGCCTACTAGGTGCCTCCCGTTCGAGGTGTTCCAGGTACGTCCCACTGGTAGAAGGCCCAGAGGCAGACCAAGAACATGCTGGAGGGATTACATATCTCATCTGGCCTGGGAATGCCTTGGGGTCCCCCAGGAGGAGCTGGAAAGCATTGCTGGGGAGAGGGATGTCCGGGGTGCTTTGCTTGGCCTGCTGCCCCCGCGACCCGGCCTCGGATAAGCAGATGAAAATGGATGAATGGATGCAAATGAGAAGTTGGACTGAGTGGCAAAGAATGGGCTAAAGCTTGGAACATTAGGCCAACTAGACCGAGTACACGCTACACACAGAATATACTATTCATGTTTTCCTTAATCATCAGTCTTATATTTACATGGAAATAAATAGCCTTTCTTGTAAGCCTGATACCACATTGATATCAGAATATAGAAGCTCATCCATCTGAATAGATATTTGTTGCTGGACATAGTGTAGTCCATCTAAATATCATATTTCAGCACAATTTAGTTGTACATATTTATCATTATAATGTCATGATGGTCAATTTAAGAATTCAGCTGCAGTCAGGTTAAAGTAATTTGAAATCTGCAGGGAAGTCTATTTATGCTGCAGCAGCGCAGCAGTACAAGGAGCAAAAATCTACGTGTATCTTTGTAACTCAGTCATCTCAGAAAGAAGAAACATCATCTCTGTTTGAAGTTGCAGTTAGGTGTGAGGTCTCCTGTAGGTTTTTTCTTGGGGTTAAGGCAAATGTTGCATTAACAAACAACTTTTTGGTTAAGGTTTTACTAGTTTATCCAACAAATGACAAGACAACCTACAGTGAGCTGACAAGAACAAGCATCAGGGACACGACTTGGGACTTAAAAATGACAGAAGTGTCAAAAATTGCAGTTCTCTGAATGGCCACTTGAGGCTGGCTCCAAAAGTGAGTCAATTCCCATAGGCCCCCATGTTAAAATGCCCAGTTTTACAGCAGAAATAAACACGTTTACAGCCTGGTACAGTTTTGGTCTCTAGCTAATTTCAGCATTGATTGCAATTGTGGGGAGGTAATTTTTTATACAACTTACCCTTTTACATTTTATTAAGGCTTAAAGTTACGCGTAATTAAGGGCGGGAGGCTTTGAGTGACAGGCTGTCTGCCGTTGCGTCCTTAGCTTCTCAGTCAGATCCACCCCTTGCTCTTCCACATCTCCACCCTCTCGCCAAATATGGTCACACAAGTCCACAATCCAATGAGTCCACAATCCAATGAGTGACGTCATGGTAGCTATGTCCATTATTTTTACAGTCTGTGTGTGTGATGCTGGATGTAAGGTGCTGCCCTCAGGTGTAATACAAAGCTTTTAGGGAGTCAAGTCCCAAATTAGTCTGGACAGTAACTCCACAGCCACTGTAATAATCTGAAAACCTATTTCTTTTTTTCTTTTTTCTTTTTTTTAAGTTTAAGCCACTTTTTTGGTGGCCACTTAGGGGCAGCATTGTTGTGGTTTACACCAAATCCCAAGCAAAAAAATCTGTCTCTTTAGGTATAGAGAAATTATTAGAGGATAGATAGATAGATAGATAGATAGATAGAATTGGAAAAATGTGTAAATATTTGTGACACAGTTTGTTAAATATTAATGCAAGAATAGTATAAGTAGGAATAACTTAGAACATTACTTAAAAGAAATATTTGATGATGATGAAGATTTGTTTCGAACATGCAAAAGAAATGAAAATTAAAGATGTAAGTTAGAAAGCAAAACCAGAATACCCAGCAGACATATTTAGTAAACAGGATAAGTATTTCATGTCTGAAAAGGAGAAGGAGGAGGTGAATACTTATCAAGTCCTCCCCCTTTTTTCATATAATTTATTAATAAACTTAATATTACACATAAATATTGAACAGTTAAAATATGAATAATAAATCAATTGTGGGTTACAGTGACTTCTGGGTGAAACAAGTCCAAAGGCCAGTCTTTTAACTCAGAGTCTGACACTCTGCGGGAGGAGTTGAGAAGTTTGATGGCCACAGGCAGCAATGACTTCCTGTGGTGCATCTCAGAGGAATGAGTCCTGCACTGAATATACCTCAGTGCTTGACCAGCTCACCATGGAGTGGGTGGGAGACATTGTCCAAGACGGCATATAACTTACACAGCGTCCTCTTCTCTGGCCACTCACAGACACTACCTGGCACTTCAGATGTCACATGAAAAGCCCAAGCAATAAGCTAAAAGAGGCTAAAAGCTCAGTAGAGCTGCCGTGTTGTCATCATGAATGACCCCTTTCAAATAACTCACACTTATTTAACTTATTCTTAACATGAATACCTACTGCGGCTTTAAACCAGAATATTGACCGAATTCTAATGAGAATAATATTACTTTGATGTCTGTGTCTGCTTCGTCTCATTTCATCATGAGTGCTCGCACATTTTTTTGATTTAAGACCTTGTTTTTCTTTGACACAGCAGCGTCGTGCCGTCATTCATTTTGCTGTCTTTGTATGTGGAGGACCATTGACTTTTAAGTGCTCCTTTAATGGAGTTCTTTTCTCCTTGAACCTTTTCTTCTCATCCAGCAAATCTGTTGAAACGACGATGTTGAAAGCATTTAAACACATCCAGTTCACCTTGAGTTTTTCTTCAATACTAACTCTTTATTGTTCCCATTGGCTCTTTATCTCTTATGTAACAAAGCTGTGTTAGGATTATTTTTTTGTCAGGGCACCTTGACTGTGAATCTCACTCTTTATTCCTTGTAACAGAATTTAATCGTATTCAGTTGTGTTTATGATTATATAAAATCTGTGTAAATCCTCCGTCACATTCACTCTCTTGTCTCCCTCTCTCAAGGCTCATGCAGTCCTGGCTAAAGTTGGCTACCCCGAGTTTATACTGAATGACACCTACCTCAATGAAGATTTAAAGGAGGTTTGTATAACACTAGTAAAAGCTGGTTCTTTAGCATAGCAGGGGTACAAATTAATATCAGAAATGAAAACGTAAAATTAGCAAATAAGAAGGCAAAAAATATAAGTTTGATTGTTTCTTATTTTAGATTTTTCCTTGCATCTACTTGCCTATAAATGTGACTTCAAGAGATTAATGGGCAGAAATGTTTATCACCTGTTTGTCTTAGTTGCATTGATTTTTGATTAGCAAATATGTGCTTATATCTTAAAAATCTTAACATTTAAAGAAATACTTCCCTGACAAAATGACTCAGCCTGTTTTACCTCGATTTCCTAAAGAAAACTTGATGACTTGAGGTAATGTTCTATAACTTGCCCATTTTAAAACTAGTTGGATGAAGTGTTCCGTGACTGTCCGTCATTTTGCCCTATGGAAGGAGACATGTTGAATTCTGCTGACAGCGATATCTTCAGCTGTACCGACACAAGCGCTAACATGACGAGCGAGCAGCTAACAAGAGTATTGACATAGCTGTGCATGGAGTCCTTTAAACTTGTGGCGTACGTGTCGTAAACAGTAACAATATCTGAACACAAGTGGTAAGCTGGATACGCATGATAGACATAGGTGTGAACGGTGATGTGTCTCAACTGTCCACTTGTGTTGGGATCACTGAAACACATGTTAAAACCAGGTATAAACAGGCTCAGAGAGGCCAATGAAACTAATGTTTTTTTCCCAAATAGAATTTTTGCACACGTTAGATTAACTGTGGGGTTACTTGGGGTTAAGTGCAGTACTTAACAGTGTGTATTTGCGTTTGTGTATGCTTCAGTTAGCGTTCAGTGAGAGGGACTACTACGGCAATGTGATGCAGACGTTGAAGTTCATCGCCCAGTCGGATATCGCCTGGCTCCGAAAGAGCGTCCCACGTACAGAGTGAGTGACAGGACTAATCTGTGTCGACATGCTGTGACTTTTTGTTTTATTTCCTCATTCGTGCCATAATGTGTACGTGTGTTTGTGTTGCAGGTGGTTTACAAACCCAACGACTGTGAACGCCTTCTACAGTTCCTCCACAAATCAGATCCGTAAGATTGATTATTGAGATGTTAATATTTTATTTAAGTATTCAGAAGTTCTTGACTTCTTAAGTTCTGTCCAGACAGGCTGACGCCACACCGCACCTCAGTGATTTCAATTAAGTATCTGCCTAGGATACATTTTTGGGGATTATTAAACCTATGAAATGGCTGAGGAGGCATTTCATTGTCAGAAATAATTGGGGCTTTGCATTAAAAGCAAACTAAACCTGACAGAGAGGACATGAGGAGTGCTTTCTAAAACAGGTCAAATTTGATCTGTTTTATAATAGTTACTCTCCTGACAAATCACAGTGTTTAAACACAAATAACGCTGCCTCATACAGGCTGGAGAAGAAAAAAGGCCGACCTTGTTCAGTAAATGAATCCTGTCTGGACAGGGCTAAAGACACACAGATTCAAACTATTTTGATCTTCTCATTTAGGATTTCCCGCGGGAGAGCTTCAAAAACCCTTCTTTTGGGGAAGAGAGTATCCAAGGTGAGATTAAAGAAATGTAACACGCTCTACTAACAGACCAAAGAAAAGTGCAGCCTCATGCTTTTTACTCAGGAGAATGTGAAGCTCTGAAATAATTATTGTGACATGAATGTCCTGACAGAAAACCACAATGAAGAAGTAAAGTGCTGAGGCCTGTGGACAAACAGCATAATCCAGTACCTTCTGCTGAGTCATATGTTTTTTAATAAGTTATAATTTTATTTTTAGGTCAGTTTTAGTCCTAAATAGATTGTTTTTTTTCATTTGTAAATATTTCGCAACCACAAATGAAATAATTCTCAATACTTTTTGTACAGTATACGGCTAATGAAAGATACGTCTGAAATTCACAGGATTTATTAGTTTGTTTCCAAAAACTAAACGTAGTCATAATACTAAAAAATAATTTTTATAGTCTTGTGCACCAATTAATGCAGTCAATGAAAGTGACAGTCCTAAAAACAGAGCTTTGTTTTGGAAATAGCTTTGCTACAGTGTCTTGAAAGCCTAATTATGGATATTTTCTGCATAATACTTGCTGGAAAATACTGTCAGCACCTGTCCTTGCCTTGCACTTTCAAAACATTTATACATGGAATTCCAGGGAGAAACTACAGAAGCATAACGTGTTTAATTGTTTTCTGAATAAACAAGGTTGTTATCTCAATTCTGAGGAAACTATCATGGGTAAAAATATTTGCCTTGTTATTCAGAATTAACAACAATATAATCTGTGGATCTTGAGATTACCTCATGGGAAAAAATCTTGTTTTCCTGAATTAAAAGGATAATAATCCATTGAATTCCATTTTTTCTAAATCAAGTAGAATATTATCTCATTAAAGCAGAAAAGCAAGAGCAGAAATATTTTTCCATAACAAGTTTTCTCAGATATCTTTGATAATCTTGTTATTTCAGAAAAGCAGAGCAGGATGTGACTGCATTTCTCTTCTGTAACAGCAACTATTAGCAATGATTATGATCATGCTAACCAAGAAAAGTTAGCAGTGAAGTGTCTACTCTAACAAGTAACATTTTAAAGCATAAAAAAACAACCAGAGTTTTAGTCACAGCAAACTACGTCAATATGGAAATTTAGTTTAAATTATTAGCAGATAGCTGTCCGTTGGCTGGCAAAGCTAACATTCTAGCCAGCCAGGGAACATGCTAATGCTAGTCAGCTACAATAGCTTCTTTCTATTGTCTTTGTACTTTGCTGTTTACTCTCCCCTATTATTTTGTTCTCAGTATTGTTAAGTATTCCATTCTATGAAGAGTTATTGAAGGGTTAAAAAAGCTCTCCAAGCTAGTGACTTCGCTAACTGACAGGTATAATGTTCGTTAGCTTGGTTGCTAATGGAATTTTACAGAGTTTACTCATAACATGTAGCCTATTTGTATTATCAAGTCCTCTTTGCAAACTGTTTAAATCATCCCGCAGCAATTCAATTTAAATTACTGTGCGAAGAAATTTCCCTGTTTTAAATGTTGTGACTCATTTTGTTATATGTTTCCAGATCTTTAAGTTACGGTGCCATCGGGGTGATAGTAGGACATGAGTTAACACATGGCTTCGACAATAACGGTAAATACTGATCACCAACAATGACCTCAGAAAACCACATCAGCAATTTCTAACACAGTGGTAATTTATTTTGTGTGTAATGTTTTTCATGAACAGGTCGCAAATATGACAAGAATGGCAACCTCGACCAGTGGTGGAGCAACTCGTCTGTAATAGCCTTCAATGAGAAGACACAGTGTATGATTGAGCAGTATAATGGCTACCACTGGGAGGAAGCAAGCCTGAATGTAAGACGTTTGACTCTACAGAATGTACAGCAACAAAATAATCCCTTAAAAACATTAAAGCACATTAGAATAACAATCCAGTCAAGAATATTCTTGCATAATGTCAGTCTGACACTTTACAGTCTTATTCAAGTGTGTATTTCTGTTTTTATTATGTGCTATTTAATGTGTTTCAGTAGTCAGAGTCAGGTCGCTCTGATCCAGAATGTATGACTGTAACCTTGATAAATACTTGAAGTAATAATTTGAGAATTTGTGCTTTGTGTGGTTTCTTTTTTGTTCTCTAGGTGCGAGGCAAGAGGACTCTAGCAGAAAACATAGCAGACAATGGAGGAATCAGGGAGTCTTTTAGGGTATGATCTGTTTTCTTACATGACAGAAAACAAGCCTTTCCTGATCTTGCGAAAACATTTTTAGGCGTTTTTAAAAGCAGACACTTAACCTTTCACACTGAAAATTATTGGTGTAACTAATTACTTTAATTATGATTTTATTGTGTTCAGGTGTGCCAGTAAGCCGTGCCAGTGAACCAGCATGAATACCAGTGCATGCCCTCAGTAGTTTCCCCTGTGCTTGTTATTACCTTGGCATGTGTTTGTTTGTAGTGACGCCTATGTTTATCACCTGCACCTTATGTTTGTAATTGGTTAGCATTTAGTTGTGAGTTACCTGTATTTTGAAACCCCACATTTCCATTGTGTGAAAGGACTATTAATAAAACTTGCCATTGTCATGCTTACAAACCCAGGTGAGAAAATGTTCCCTGTATGTTTGTGTGCAGGCGTACAGGCGGTGGGTGGATGAGAGCAGAGGTGGTGTGGAGGAGCCTCGGCTGCCTGGAGTCGGACTGAACAACAACCAACTGTTCTTCTTAAGCTATGCTCATGTAAGGACACAAGCTATTTTTTCCACTCTACCAATGCCATGATTCAACCAGTAAGAGCACTTATCTGCTCCTCTCTTGTCCTGTCTAAATATACTGGTATTTCGCAAAAGTAGGTGAAAAGAACAGTTCACCCTGAAATGAAAATATATATCTTTCCTCTTACCTGTAGTGCTATTAATCAGTCTGGATTGTTGCTGAGTAATGGAGATATCGGCTGTAGAGATGTCTGCCGCCATGACCCGGTTACTCAAGATAATCCACAGACCTTGTTCTGATCAGTGTTATGTGGGAACTGTTTTCTTTCTACTGAGATAGACCCCCAAACCATATCACCATGTGTGCATCTACTGCTATCTCACCTAGCACCACTAAGCTAGCTAATGTTACAGCTCAGCCAAGACGGACACAATGAATGTTAACATTTCGCGCTGACACAAGCACGAGCCTCTCGTCCATGAGTAGATGCATGCTTCCTTCTGCGTGGTGATACAATTGGTCGATGAAGTTTGGTAGAAAGAAAATAGTTCCTACATGAAACTGCTCACAACAAGGTCTGTGGATTATCTTGAGTAACCAGGTCATGATTTCTGGAAAGAGACTTGGCTGTTGAGTTTTTCAAATTAACTTTTTGGCGCTTTGAGCACCACAATCCGAGTGCTATCTAGTTCCATTGTATTGGAGAAAAGGCAGACATCTGTACAGCCGATATCTCCAGCACTCTGCAACTCACACCAAAACAACTTAATCTGATAAACAGCACTAAAGGTAAGAGGAAAAATATTTTTTTTCATTTTGGGGTGAACTACCCCTTTAAAGTTGAGTTGGCTTAAACTGGTAAGATATACAGCTTTCAAAGCAGTTTCAACTGTAAAATCTAAAGCTGTATGACATTAGTCCTTATATCAGTTGTGTTTGTGGTTCAGAAATTGTGATGTGTAATCAAATGTGTCATAAAATCAAACTGTTTATTTAAATCCATATGAGCAGTGGTGGAAAGTAACAAAGTACATTTACTTGAGTCCTGTACCCAAGGGTGATTTTGAAGTATTTGTTCTTCATTTGACTAATTCCATCTTTTGCTGCTTATTACTTTTACTCCACTACATTTCAGAGGCAAATATTGTATTTTTTACTGCACTACATTTATTTGACAGCTTTAGTTACTTTATAGATTTAGATTATTAAAAGAAAATATAATCAACAAATTAATTATGATGCATTATTATAAATTAAGCTAATTAATATAGCAAGTAATATATAAGTATTAAAATTAGCTTCACATTTACCAACTGCAGCATTAAAGTGATGCACATATACATCAGTAATTATAATATAACCTATATTATTGTGAAAGGAGCCATTCTGCTTAATTAGTAATTTCTTTATTGTTTCTTAAAATATATTTTCATTTTATTTTTTATTCCGTGTGTACTTTTTAATTAGAATTTTGAATGGAGGACTTTTACTTTTAACATTTTTACCTAGCAGTGCTGGCAGGGTTACATTTGAAGTGTAAAAGGTTACAGATTAGTAGTTATGTAACTATTTTAAGTACTTCATCAAACTTATTACATTCCATTGCTTTTCTAACAAATGATTTAAGCTGGGCAATAAAACTGAAAAATGTCCAGAAATAGGCTCTGCCAAAAGACAGCATTCATACACGATAATAAGACAAAGCAACGGAATTAAAGTTATATTCTACATATAAACTTTTTACGAGAAAGAATATATTTTCAATGTGACCCCTCTGTAATCACCAATATTTTGAGTAGTTTACGTATTTTTTCTTCATTAACATTTAACTGATAGCATTTACTTGTATTTTGTAATTTAGTAGCATGTAACTAGCTACTTCCCAAAACTGGTCCTTAGTACACATTCAGCGCGTTTACATGGACAGTTTAATTCCCTTTTCATTCAGAATTAAAGTTCATTCCTATTAAAAGTGATCTTGTAAACACCTAATTCGGATTGAAAATGGCCAATACGATTGAAAATTCAATCTGATGTAAGGGGCTGGAATATTCCGTTTCTAATTCCGAATGAAAGAATTTCTCGCACTTGTATACACTCATTCCTCTTTAAGTTCATTCCGGTCTTTCTGCGCATGCTCGTTTCCTTGCCCTTCTGGCGCAATGACGTGTATAGCACACATAGCAACTGGCTGAGATAGAGCAGTCGAACTCGTTGCACTAACCGGTTTCCATTCGCCACAGCATGGTCTTCTGTCTCCCTTCTTCGACCTTCTGCCTCCCTTCTCCTCTTCAACAGACGAAGCATTAGCAGAACAAGGTTGTTGTCGTATTGCTGCTTTAAGAATGTAAGCAAAACAAGCCCGACAAAGGCACTAAGAACAGCGTCGTCAAGTATCTTGTTATCCGGAGCGAGGACTACAGTGTTTTCTTCCGGTAACGTAAACACGTAACATCTGCCCCGCCCCCTATCCAATCAGAAGCTTTCCCTGCCCCAAACCTTGTGTGGACCCGAATAAAGGCGATTAAACTGATCTCCCGTGTAAACCCTCATTCGGAATGAATATTTCCCATGTAAACTACCTGGAAAAACTTTAATTCCAAACGATTTCATCCAGATTTATTTAATTCCAAATGACAAGCCATCATGTAACCGCACCCATTGACAATGAAACCATTTATCCTATGTACTTGTACTCTGTAGGTGAGATGTAACTCATACAGACCAGAAGCAGCCCGAGACCAGATCCAGAGTGGAGCTCACAGTCCACCAAAATACAGGTGAGCTCACATACACACACACACACACACACACACACACACACATACACACACACACACTAAAGATTCCACACACAATCCTCACAACCTGACTTTTACCATCACTATCGCCCTGCAGAGTTATCGGAGCGATGAGTAACTATGAAGAGTTTCGGAAAGCATTCAGCTGCCCTGAGTCGTCGGTTATGAACCGAGGTGCAAAGTCCTGTCGGGTGTGGTGACCTTTAAACCTCAGCTTGACCCTGAACCAGCAGGACGTCTGTTGAAAAGGCAGATGATGCTGGACTTAGCACGCATAGTTTACATGATGTGGGAACAAAAATGAGTTCTTCTCACACAAAGAAACTACACTCATGTTTGGGTAAGAGTGGAAAGTGTTAGAGACTGAAGCCATTTTAATGAGCTACTGTGTACTATTACTGCAACAGATCTGTAACTGTTTCCACAGGTACATTTACTGCATATGCTGCAGTTACTTCATAAACTATGACTGAAGCCATTTGTTAAGGACCATACGTTATGGATTATAGATATGTTGCAAAAAAGAGGCTGTCCCCTTTGACAGCAGCCATATATGTACTGTAAGTATGTGTTGATAAAGCTAGAACCTTTATTACGGGAATAAAAATGTATATATTAAGTAAAGATACCATGACTAGATTTTTTATTTAGATAACATAACCTATATTTCAAATTTTATGCTAACTGTAGTAAACTGAATTATATCAGATCAATATTTATTAGCAGTCATGTTAATGAATTCCCTAAGATTCATTTATGATTGAGCATAAATGCAAAAAATGCTAAATATATTACAGAAAATTGTAGTTAGGTACTTATAGTGAAATTTTTATCTCATATAGAATGAATCACTGTGTTGTGCACGAATGTAAATAATCACTTCTGGGTAGCAACCAGCAATTTTTTTCAGTTGCTGAGATACCTGAAATTGGCAAGCTTTTTTATTTCTGTTATAATTTTAGCCGTAACTGTAACATTTAAAAATATATGGTAAAACACTGTGGTCCGACCTACCTGACGTTTCTGCTGGGCTTATTTTATGTACTTTGTTGCTTTGCTAGTGTCTTTGTTAAACCAAATCCACCTGCAAGGAAGTCAAGCAGTGTGTGTTTAGCAGCCTAACGAAACCCACCTAAAAAAACATCTGCATCAATTTAAGCATATGCTGTATTTGGAGTACTTTTTACTGCTTTACCTTACACACTAACCAACTGAGCCAAGTGTGGGCCAGCAACTTCCTGCAATGTTCAGTGAAGTAAAATGACTGTTTGTCAGTAGAGTCTGGTGGCTTTGTGATAACAGCTTCAGTCCCCTGTTGGAAGGGCTGTCTGATGGTGAGGAAAAGCAGTGAAAACGTTCTAAATATAGCGTACACTCAAACTGATATTGATTTTTTTTTTCAGGTGGGCTTTTAAAACTTACCAATTGAGGCAGCATTTGCTCAGCGCCATTTCATTTTATGTACGTGCTGTGGGGTTTTTCCATCTGGAAATGATTGAAAACAAACATTGTGATTTGGTCTAAGTCTTAAAGCCTTTTCTCTTTTCTGTCTCTTTAAATTGTGGAATCTTGCATCATCATTTTGATAATCTGCTGGCTTATTTTTAAGGTTTAATATGAGATTAAACTACCTGAGATTTGGTATGTTTTGTATTATGTGTGTAAGTGTGTGTGTGTGTGTGTGTGTCCTTTGATACAGTCCTGTCTTGGTTTCTGTCCCCTTTTGTTTCAATATCTGTTTTGTGTCAGACATTTATATTCATTCTGCTGCAGTTCAGCCCGAGGCAGATGAACTCACAGAATCACAAGCACTCATGATGCACTCTCTCCATTTGTCTTTCTGTCTCTCTGTTACAGAGGTGCACTCACACGTCAGCTTGTTTGTAGTATTTCATGTTGCTCTGGAATAAAGGAAGTATTTTCACAGATTTCACAAATTTATCAGAAAATGTGAAGGATAGATTTTCTGAATATCAGGAGTGATCATTAAAATTCAAGATTGTCATCCCTAACCTAATGTTCAGATTTTGTTTTCTACATTAAAATCATTATCACCAGAAGTTATTTAAACTGTTTTTCTTTTTATCTGACTACCTTTTCTCATTCTGCTTTTTGAAGCACTCATTACTTTGACACAAGCTGGTTCCAATTTTAAAATAGTAGGGCTGCAACTACGTTATTTTCATTATTGATTACTCTGTTTATACAATATTTTAGTCAAAATGAAATGGCAGAAAATAGTTTAAAAAAACAACAACAAAAAAACATGCTCATCATAATCTCCAAGAACCCAGTGTCTTTTTTTCGTACTGTTTTTTTTTTTAAGAAAATTCACACATTTTGAGAGGTTAAAAATAGCAAATCTTAAGGATTTCTCCATCACAGTGGCGTAAGTAAAGACAGTACAGTGTCATGGGGAGAGGGGGGCTCCAACAATGTTTTGGGTGGAGAATGGGCCCTTATGAGTGATTGCCCAACAAGACAGTGCCATTTGCCATATGTGCCCATGTAAAAGGCAAACCCACCTGTCATGTATTTTTTTGTTTTTTTTTGTAAAATAGTCAGTAGCATCTATAACAAAATTCTGTGCTTATTCCAAATAAACAATACTAAACTATCAAAATTGTTAAATTTAAATAATAATTTCTTATTTACTTTGGTATTTTTTCTCATATACAGATATGCAAAGATGACTGTTGGGTAAAATGTATGTTCACATTATTCAATAGTAAGTCTCTTAACACCACTGCTCCATGATAAATGACGTAAATGATTAATTGAAATTGTTGATAATTAATTTTCGGCCAATCCACCAATGCTTGTCACCTGATTTGATACTATCATGATACTTGGGTGCAGATTCTATATGTATTGCGATTTTTAACTACTGTGATTCTACAAATATTTATTTTGATTTTTTTTGTTTGTTTTGTTTTGTTTTTTAACACGGTGTGAAAAAGTTGAATCATTCCCTTCTAGAGACTTTGAGGCACAACACATGACGTTAGTCAGTTTTTCATATTTTTATCTCAGCAACATCATATACTGCATACAAAAGTGATAAGTAAAATGTACTATATAGAATATAAGTAAACTTAACCTGCAGCATTTAGCGTTCCCTACTCATCAAGCTAGTGCAGTGTTTCCCATATATTGATTTCCTTGTGGTAGCTGCAAAAATATCAACATTGACTGCCATTTACTGACTTCAAATAGTTTTACTATTTAAAATAGGTAAATTCTTAGGTTACTGTTGAGATGTGCACAGCGTATAAACTTTCTCAGCCCCTTACTGCCTCACTCTCCTTACTAACACTTCCCGCAGTCCCTCCGCCTCACTCCTCACCACTATAGACTACTTTGCTGGGATGACGGCGGACTGAAGTTTCGGTGACAGACCTTCAGTAGTGGTTGTAGCAACTCAGATACAGCCAGCGCAAACCCCAGTGCTGGGGTCACAGTGGGCTGTGTAATGGCAGCAACAGAAAGTTAGCTGATCCGGTTGGGAGTCAGTGCTGTCTGTCATCGGACTCATCACGGTGGTGTTTAGGATGGCTTACTTTGAATGGATTGCCACTGAAGGTCTGTGTCCTCGAACCAGCCACCATTTTTTGCTTTCTCTCTTCCACTTTGTTTTTATTTAGGTGAATATGACGTCATATTTCTCATAGATTACCACAATAAAAGCGGTAACTTCTTTTCACATTCACATTTGAATTATATCGATTCAGGCATTTAAAAATCGATCTTTTTTTTTTTTAAATTGACACACTTTTCCCAGTCCTACAAAGTGTCAGTCTAATCACTCAGTAAGGTTTATTTTGAAATTTCACAACTCCACAGTGAAAATAATGAACTTGATACACCTGTGATTACTTAGATTACTATTAATGTTTTTCTTCATTTGTATTATTCTTATTGGGATGATTTTTTGCCTTTCCATTGTCACAGTAAATCTGATTGTGGTTCACTGGGTTGCTTTTTGTTGGATTTGTTTCTTTCTGTTCAGGTTCTAATAAAACTCAGACATTACATTGTTCCTTCACGTTGTAACTTTACTGTGATTGATAAGGTGAGTTTGAAACGTGTGTGATAAGAGAGAAGCGGAGCGAGGTGGCAGACAGAGGATGGAGGGTGCTGATGGATGGAGGACAAAAAGAGATTGAGATTGCAACAGAAAGCATGTCCATTTATTGATTTTCCTTGCACACATCGTATCTCATTCATTTATTTCAGCAGTTCCCATGGCAACTTGAACTTGTCATTGTGTGTATGTGTTTGCATGTGTGTCTTCCAGTGCGTCTTACACTGCCAGGCAGGGGGTAACGTTAATGACCTGTATCTGTGGCAACACCAGCGGCAACTCATCAATACACACCAATTAGAAAAACAGTCCAGTGCCCTAGTCTATTATGGTGTTGTGTGTACTGGATGTGTGTGTGTTGTTGGGGGTTGGGGTGATTAAGAGACAAAGTGAAGGAGTAAGTGAGATGGATGATAATGAGCAGACATTTCTTTTTTACTAGATGTGTAAGCAATACCATGCATCAGACCCATGGCAGCCATTTGTACACTCTGACATTCATTATCAATGGCAGATTCGACCGCTGATGTACAAAAGAAACAGATAAATCAACTGGTGTTCACTTTTTTTATTACTTTGTCTCACGGTCACTCTGCTGAAGCTTCTTCTAACATTCAGACTAAACGTTTTGGTCTGAGTTGTTTTAAAAACTGCAAACTACTACCTACATTTTCTACTATGTGCTATATTGCTGTACTACCATATGCTGTTTACATATGTAGTCTACCTTGCACTAATTGGAAGATCAGTGGTTCGATCGCTGGCTCCTCCACTCCACATGTCAAAATATCCTTGGGCAAGATACTGGACCCCAAATTGCTCCCGATGGCTGGTCCATCAGAGTATGAGTGTGTTTAAACTGTGTAGCAGATGGCATGGTAGCCTCGTCCACCAGTGTGTAAATGTATGGGTGAAGGTAACAGGTAGTGTTAAAGTGCTTTGAGTGTTCATGAGACTAAAAAGGCGCCATACAAGTGCAGGCCCATTTACCATATAAAGATGGACGACACATCTCCACTTACCCCCACTGTACAGAGGTAAAGGTAAAATAGGCTGACCAAACGTCCTCTTTTGCCCGGACATGTCCACTTTTCACGTCCTGTCCAGGGCGTCCGGGTTTTTTTTTATAAACTTATGATAATGTCCGGTTTTCCGTGTGTTTGTGTGTGTGTTAGAGTGCGGCACGGGCCGCATATTTCTGTCCGAACCCGAACCGAGCCCGACATTATTTAATGACCAAAGCACTGAGTTTGTGTCACACAGTGGTTACAGGCTATTTAACAGGCCGGGCGTGCTCAGCGGAGAGGGAGACCTCCATGTTTGAGACGGGAGCGGGAGGCGCGAGGTCCGACGCTTCTAGCGAGAGGAGAGGGAGAAATAAAACAAAATAAGATAAAATAGGAAAAACCTGTCTCCCTCTTTTATTTTATTTTCAGCGTTTAATCAAGGTGGAGGCGGGCGGCTGGAGGTCCGAGGCTTCCAGAGAGGGGAGAGGTAGAAACAAACAGCCAATGTGTGTCTGTGTGTGTTATGTTCAGGTGTTGTCACGTAAATAACAGCGCCCAAGCAACAAACAGGACAGACAATAGGATTTTATTTTTTTTTACACTACATTTTCACTGAAAGCTGACTGAATCCGACCCGAGCCCGAATACAATTTATAGCTATATTTTTGACCAAACCCGGCCCGACCTGTCGGGTACCGTCGGGCTCGGATCACCACACTCTAGTGTGTGTATGTGTCCCCTATTGGGGCCTATCTGAATTTCTATCTTTGAGAGATATTATTTTGTAATATAACTGAATTTTCTATCCATACATATAAATTTTAAATATATTAAAATGATAAGGCATCTTTGAGTAAACTGCGAGTATCATTTAAGTAGTTGTGACTGGCCGAGTGTCCTCTTTTTTGGAAATCAAAATATGGTCACCCTAGGTAAAATATCCTGGATATGGCCGCTGCCATCATGCTCTCATAACGTCATGCGGAGCCAGAGTCCACGCAGTCACAGGCTCTGAGTTTCAAGTTTCCTGCCCATACAGCTGCCCAGCCAATCTCGAGCAGCGCTGCTGAATGTGAGCCCAACAGCTGGCTCACACAGTTGACAGTCATGTTGTAAAATCCCAGTTTTATAGCATTAAATAACTAATTAAAACCAAACTTATAAGAAAAACAAACACTTGAACATAATGACAGACATCATCTTTAGGAAAAATTGATGCGGCTCAGGCCGCATTTACCTGACCGAAAGTGACCCAAGTCCGACGCAGTTTGTTACCTGGCATAATTATCGTTATAGACAGTGTGTAACATGCAGCTCACACAGCAGCGCAACGCAGCACTGAACACACAGTCAATTGGAGCGGAGCCTGTGTTGCGTTCAGGCGTTGTCACGTAAATTACAAATTCCAGCACTTGCCGCTCCTGCCCCCCAAAATACAGAACTGAATTATTTATTTGAAATTAGAATAGCAGGCAATAAAATAAAACACTATTTGGAATATTTTAATAACACAACTGAAAATGTTATTTAAGTGGATTCAAGCTTGATTCCAGTACATATACATCTGGTGTTTGTAGCTGTAAATGTAATCTCCTGCAGTCAGCTCTGCTAATCAGAGACAGAGAAACATGAGAATGTGTCCCTGCCGCTTCCTCGATGCTCTGTGTTGGTAGAGCAGTTAATAATAAGCCGCTGCCTCACTTTGTGCCATTACTTCATTGAATTGTGATAAATCTACTTTAGTGGCCAGAGTAAAAATGACAGCCAAGGTGATTAAAGTGCTGATTTGTCTCCTAGATCCAGGCCCTGTTAAACAAAACCACACAAATATGCACACATTAGTAAATCAAGTCACAGAGGAGCAAAGATTGACCCCAAGAATCACTGAACAATGAGTGCCGGATGTCGTGTCTCTGGCCACCTGGTGAATGCAAGTCTAATAACCACTCTTCCTTTAGCTCATTTAACCAATTGGTCGTAATAAAATATTGATTATTGCAGCAGTAAGGATTCTTAACAAACAATTGCTTGAGCAAGTACAATTACCAAAGGAGGGGGGCATAGCAGCACCCCTAGGGGACATAAGAGCTTTAATGGATTCTATAGTTGGAGTTTATGGATGAGGTTGAGGGTAGAAACTACACTACATAAGGGTTGTATACATTAACCAGGGAGAACCATTATATAGTGTAGTTTCTACCCTCAAACTAATCCTTTAACTCCAACTGTATATAATGGTTTACACACAGTTGCTTGAGCAAGTGCAATAACCAAAGGAGAAACACCCCTAAGAGTCATAAGAGCTTTATTGGATTCAGTTGGAGTTAATGGACGAGTTTGAGGGTAGAAACTACACTATATAAGGGTTTATGTGTTCTGTTTGTGCAATATTTCCTCCCCTTTTATTGCTTCTGACAATTAATCATTTTGCCCTCTGATTTGAGTTATCATTTGATTTGGGTGTATGATGTATTTGCAGTGTTTCCTATGTATTTTGGACTTACGTGAAACTAAAACTAGTTCTGGGACTCCCTTTTGTCAATCATTTGCCCTAAAAAGGTTTACTAACCAAACACTTTTAGATATTTTTTCATCAAAATATACCCAACACATTGCAACCAAGGGAGCCAGTTCCTCTCATCTATGGTTGAGCATTATAATGATACACTATATTGAATATGAGATGACAGTTGTAGAGATTTTGCTACACTATATTGTTACATTTATAAATTCTATATGCGACATTCAGAGCATTATTATAGCAGCAAACCTCTGTTTGCTATGTACAGATTACAGTGGTGTCCTCAGCAGAAAATGTAGTCACGCTACCTCCGTGTGTTGGAATTTGAGTTTCTCTATGCACTTTGCACTGCGATCAAACAGTGGTAACAGCTGATATTGGGATGGCATCGTCATGGAAGCGTAGCACCCACCGTTTGGTTACCCCTGGTTAAAACTGTTAGCTGTATCAGCAATATTGCCGTTGTTAAGTGCTATTTATGGAGTTAGCACCATTAGCTGCTAGCAGCCGGCTCAGCCACCTCATGTTGAGAACAGTGTCCAGAAAGTCCTTTTTCATTTTGAAGTCATCAAACACCGCAGCTTTGTCAGCGACTTCAGCATTGGACATCTGATGCCAAAAGTCACCTTTCATGGCGGTATGATATACAGCCAGTCAGCTGTACGGCACCTGGTGTGGCAGTTTGATATGTGGACAGGTTAGGAGGGGTGGTGGATGGGTCCAACAAACCCCAGACTTTCTGCCGGGAGGCTGGTGTTGGCTTCCCGTCAAGCCAAACCATGATGTTATTTTCTAAATCTAACCATGTGCTTTTTGTATATGATTGACTAAACCTTAAAGAAGATTTTATCCATAGTGCTCAGCCCTTTCCCCCATTTTATAAACCCTGCTGATTGGCTAAACCAAGCAGCTAGCTAGTGGATGCAAGTTTACAACATCAGCTCAAATGTCAGCAGCTCTTTCTGCTGCCATGGCCTCAAACATGGTCTGAAGGCCAGATCAAAAAAACAAACACCTCGTCTTTTGTGCCCTCCAAATTCTCCTTAAATGGAGGTGATAGAAAAAGGTGAATGAACCTCAACAGCAGCTGCCTGTGCCCAGAAACACATCACATGAATCATTAAAACTTGTATTCAAAGACACCCAATCAACATATACAAAAATACTGTCCAGTCATGCAGTTCTCTTTCTGTCCAATAGAGGGCAGGAAAACATGCCTTGAGGGCCATTTTCAGGTGGTGCACAGATTATAGATGAAGCCCGGTAATCACAGATTAAATTTAGCTTTCTGAGAGGTGAAAATGGCTCTTCTCAGATATCTCACTCTGACCTTTTAGCAAATCGTGTTTTCCTCCGCAGGCACTGCTGAAGTCATCGGGCCTCTCCCAGTTTTCTTTATCAAGCTTGTGGCACTCAGCTGCTTCACACTTTATCTTTTTTTTCTGGCGCCTCAACCTGCCATTGTGTACGTGAAAGAGAGGCAGTGCAAGCCATGTGATATTCTTTTTATCTGCATCCGTCTGCATCTATCTTCTCTGTTTCTGGCCTGTAACTGTAATCAAATCTTTGAGTCTCTAAGAGGCCATGAAGACGACTTTACTGCATTTCTCATCCCGTGCCCCTCCCTATGACCTCCCTCTTCCATCACCCCCCTCCCCCCACTAACAGCATCCTTCCTGGCCTCATGAGCTAATGTCCAAATGACATTTGGAAATTATGAATGTTGCTGACCACCAAGAGGATGCAGAAAATAGATCTACAGAAATAACAAAGAGGTAAATAGAGAAGGATAGATGGAGAGATAGAAGACAGAGATGCAGCGTGTAAACAGTGGAAATGTGGACGTTAGTTTTGCGGGCGTTTTGCAAATCCAAACCATATCTGGATTATTTTTTATTTTATCGTAATCAAAAAATGCTGTTTCTTAAGTGTAAAGCTTCTGTAATCAAGCGTCCTACTGTTTTGGTTCTCTGGCCTGCAACATCTCTGTTTTGGCTCATTTTCACTGCTCTCATTAACCCAGTTTTCAGATGCAGCTGTTTTTAATGGAAAAGCACTAAAATCCCACTGTGCGCTAGTCCCAAGGAGGTAGAAGGATTAAGTTAGCAACTGCTGGTGAACATAGTGAAGCATTTAGATGCTTAAAAAACAGATATTTTCCTCAGGAGTTGGTGGAGACCAAAAACAGAGCTAAAAGGAGAGTGACTATGGGACTCACTTTCATCCGGTGGCCAGAAACACAACTAAAAATATCTTGATGATAGTCTTAACCAGTCTGTATTCCACATTAAGAGCTTATCTATGATTCAGAATCTGAGCCGCGATTGTCTGCACACGGCTCTCAACATGGAGACCAATGAGCCAGCAGCTAACAGAGCAAACAGTGCTAACGTCTACAGTGTTGACAGAGCTAACGTTGTTAACCTGGAGGGGAACTGCAAAGGTGGGCGTTATGCTTTTGCAATGACACCTTGCCATTATGAATGGCGACTGCAGTGCAGAGTAGCAGCCATAAGCTAGCCAGTGGGATACACACACGGGAGCTCTTTTTACACAGAGATCACATTATAAGGACGCTATAAAGTCCCCAGTGTGTGATTTTAGACAGCATGTCAGCATCATGGAAGCAAAACAGGTGTGATGGGTGTTTCCTTAAACACATCTGCATCAGCCTCCAATGTGACATAGGCCTATAACACACGCATCTGCAGTGCTTTAAAGCAATAACAATGGGGTAACATGGCAATAACAGTCATTTACTGTCTCTGTAATATGGTGGCTGATCTTGTCCTCTGCTCAGACAACACCTTGTCACTCCGATCTCATCATTTTTAGCTGCTATTCTTCTTCTTTAAGTCCGCTGCTAACTGCTACCAGCTACTTTTAAAATCTTCTATGATGGGTTGCACGCATAGCACGTCATCAAAATGTCACAACTGTGCCTCCCAGGATCCTGTCCTCCTGTTACAGACATTGTTTCCGCACTATTACTTTCTCGAGTGCTGGCTTAAAGGTGAGACAACTCTGTCCCCATTCCGCAACTGTACCTTTCATACAGAGCGGCGAGGCGGCATAACAGCCTAAAATTCCCGCCTTGAAGAGGGAGTGTAAAAAGGGCTAGGGACTCACACAGAGGGTTTGTCAGTGGTTTAGAGGTGGTTAATGAGGTGGGTGTACCACTAGGTAAATTGACAGGTACATATTCTAATGTTTTTTGGCTGATAAGTAAGTATATTGTAAGCAACCAGAAAAAGAGATAGGTATACCCTGTATACCTGCATATACCCTCCACAACATCACTAAGTAGTGTGACTTCATTCTCATACAGAACATTTAACCAAAACTTAAAAAAAGAGATAATAATAACAACAATAAAAAAGGGTAAAACTAATTTGCTATTTTTTTATTTGCATTGACTTTTGTTGGCTGTATACATTGAAAATAAGACATCTTGTGAATCCTGTGAGGTTATCTAACTTAAACTAACCAAAGACTGAAAAAGGGGAACCACTGATAATCTAGGATGTAAAAAAAACAAACATGTGCAAATATCAACTATCTTTAGATAATTGTGAGGGACAGTGGGGCTAAAAGCTTCTGTCTGAAAGATGGAAATTTGCAATTTAAATGGGCTCATGAATACAGTTTAAAAAGTTTTCATGGGAATTGCAGTAATTACCTTTTTTTTTAAAAAAAAAAAAAAAATACTTTTTCATACTAACTCCAGCCATCACGTTATGACTCTTCTGGGAGGGCAGAATTGCTCTAATCAGGCAGGTTTTCTGCATTTGAAGTGACTCAGCTGCTGTAACACCTACGCTTGGCAAATTTTATTTCATTTGAATTAGAGGAGCTGCCAATCAGGGCCTGTCCTTGATGTGGTGTTGGCAGTTTAAGTAGCTGTCAGAAAGTTTACAGTATTCTGATTTAAATATCTAAGTCATATTAACTTTAGTAGATCACATGTTTTTGTATCTGATAGAAAACTTGTGGGTAAGAGGTTTGGATGAAATCAAGTTTTCATTAAGTTTTTCTTAGTTTTCATCCAAGACGAAGATTGGATCTGCTGAATCCCAATCGGGCAACCATATCTTAGCTGTGGATAGATGGGTAAATAAATAATACAAGGGAGGGGAAATAGAAATGAAAGGACAGACTCTTTATTAATGGATGTCCTCCACCAAAACAGATGGACTGGGGGATGGGAGGGGTGGAAGACGAGGATGGTGGGCGGGTTCAGAGGAGTAGGAGCCGAGAGAGGAGCCTTATTCATGATGGCCAACTCTGCTTCCATGAAGCTGTCTTTAATAATGGAGGGACGCTGTCATGCAGATGGACAAACATGAGAGCAAATGAAATGCTGAGGCCAAAAATGGACACACGCAGAATGACAGCCTGTCGAAAGTAATGCCATGAGAGGTGCTCTCCTCTTTGCTGCCTATACTACTTCTCTAATCCGTCCATCTTGTGTGTGTGTGTGTGTGTGTGTGTGTATTTGTTGGCTGCAGTTTTCAACCCCTGGAGGATATCCCCCATTCGACTCTGTAGGTGCAGAAAATAGACTGGTAAAAATGGGAATGCTTTGAAAGGACTCCATTCTCTCCACCCTCCTCTTTCCATCCCACACACACACACACACACTATTCTGATTTCTATAAATCATTTAGCGACACTAATTAGTACTTTTGTTATCAGAAAACTGCCCCAAGCCCCCTATATCTCTGCAGCCTTTCATTTTCTATTCTGCTCTTCCTTCCTCTCCGGGGAGACACTGATTCATTCCTTCAGTGCTCGTCTCTCACTGGACTGGTAATGGGGATTAAAGGCTAATTGAGGCTTAATTGAATAACGGATTAGAACATGTTCGTTGGTGTTTTTTCTGGGTTTTTTCTTATTTTTTAACTTCTAGGAAACATTTGACATGAGCATATTGTTTTTCTCAGCACGCTGATTAACCAACAGTTGTATCTGCACGTTCACACTTGAAGTGGTTGTTTTTCGATAGTACTTTGCTTAAGACCTTCTAGACCAGCCCTGCTGCGAGAATGAAATTGTGGCAGTTGGTGTTCCTGCACATCACGAATATGTTACAGTTGTATGTTTCATACGTATCATATCAATGAAGATCAGAATACATGTGTATGACCCATCCACCAACCCCTCCTCCTCCTTCCTCTGGAGGTGCAATACCCAAGGGAGATGATTCAAAGCTGCAGATAGGGGCAGACCACTGTTCAAGACCAACAAACAACAATGGTGGGTGTTTTTTAACGAGACAAATGGACATTTCCAGCTGTGTTCATGGTGACAAAAGCAGGTATTTTTAAAAAGATGTTGGGACATTTCTAGCCATGTTTGTGGCAATAAAACTGGTCACTTTTTCACAAGATGTCAGGATATTTCCAGCTGTGTTTGTGACATCTGGGCATTTCCAGCTGTTTGTGGCAACAAAAGTGCGTATTACTTACGAGATGTCATGACATATCCAGCTGTGTTTGTGATGACAAAAGCAGGTGTTTTTAACCAGATGTCAGGACATTTCCACCCGTGTTTATGGTGACAAAACTGGGCACTTTTTGGCAAGGCATCAGGACATTTACAGCTGTTTTTGGGTGCAACAAAAACAAGTATTTTGTTGTAAGATATCAGGACATTTCCTGGAGTTTGTGGTTACAAAACTGGGTTCTATTTAAAAGAGATCTTTTGGGACATTTCCAGCTGTGTTTGTAGTGACAAAAGCAGGTATGTGTTAATGAGATGTAAGGACATTTCCAGCCGTGTTTATGGTGACAAAACTGGGCACTTTTTGGCAAGGCATCAGGACATTTACAGCTGTTTTTGGTGCAACAAAACAAATATTTTGTTGTAAGACATCAGGACATTTCCTGCAGTTTGTGGTTACAAAACTGGGTATTATTTAAAAGATGCATTGGGACATTTCCAGCTGTGTTTGTAGTGACAAAAGCAGGTATTTTTAACCAGATGTCAGGACATTTCCAGCTGTGTTTATGGAGACAAAACTGGACACTTTTTGGCAAGGCATCAGGACATTTACAGCTGTTTTTGGTGCGACAAAAATTGGTATGTTTTTAATGAGATATCAGGACATTTCCTGCAGTTTGTGGTTACAAAACTGGGTACCATTTAAATGAGACATTGGGACATTTCCAGCTGTGTTTGTAGTGACAAAAGCAGGTGTTTTTAAAAAGATGTCAGGACATTTCCAGCTGTGTTTGTGACAATAAAACCAAAACTTTTATGAAATGTACAATTTTAAGATATGAAAGGCACAAATGTAACATAGCCATGGTTTGCAGAAACATACAATGCCAACAGTCAGTACTTATTATGAGAATTACTTGCTTCCTTTCCATTCTTTCAGATGTCTCTTGAACTGAATATCAATGTTGTCTTTGGAGTGATGACTGGAATATCTTAATAGTTTCTTGCCCATTCACAATCTCAGATTCTTCATTTTTCATGATTCTGCTTTCAACTAAAAATTAGCACATGCTGTCAGTAATATTCACTCTAATACTTTGCCAGTTTATTTTAGTCACCACTTTAATTTTAAGTCAATTTCGGTATTTATTTGCCAGTAGGAAATTATGTTGTCCAGGACTTCCATCTTGGCTGCTAAAAAACACATCACTGAGTATTATTATCAGAAAACCAAAAATTCTCTGCAGACCTGGAAGAGGAATAAGCAAAGGCAAGTAGATGTCTTGGTGCTTTACAGATAGGCTGTTTTTTATTAAATAAATGAATGATATTGGCTAATTACCAATGCAAAATAAAGATGCATGACTTAAAACCATTTTTGGCATGTTCGCAACATTTACGCTTCTCACTCTGCAACAGAACAAAGTATAATTCTAACTTTAACAAAACTATAACAAATAGATTTTTCTAAATGACTTGCATGTGAATGGCCTCATAGGCAAAACCGATGGACAAAGAAATATTTTTAATACATAACTTAAAAAGTGTTACATTTAACCACCAAAACATAACTATATCTTAGGAACTATTACTTTGTCATGTAAAGCCTCGATTCTACCCTTAACACTTTCGGTATAATACCACTGGAACCAAAAGTAAGCCTTCAGACGTGGTATCTAGTCCTAGACCTAGTGTTTCCACCGCAAACAGTACCTGTAAATGGGGGCAAGGTTGTTGTCACTCACTGAGTGCTCCTTCCAGCACTCACTGTATTCCCTAATCACTGGTGCCACAGATGTAAGTCTGCACCTCGTTTATTATCCACAGATCAAGGCTGCATGCCAACAATTTCAGAAGAGGATAAAACAGGCTGCAGTGAGAGTCTCTCTCCATTGGATATTTAAAAATAGTGGGTTTTGCATTTAGTCCTTCTCAGGCAAGTTCAGCGGCTGAGTGTTGCTGGAGCCCACAGGAATGAAGTTCTGCGCTGTTTTTGTTTTTCTCTAAGTGAATATTGGGATATATGCAGTTCACATAACCAGATCAAAATAATATATATAAACACTTGGGGATCCAAACTTCCTGTAAAGTGTATGTCATAAAACTACAGTAATGGTCAAAGTTGTCACAGTAAAATTTAAGGTGTGCCGATGGATTCACATCGTCAACTCATGCATTGAGTAACATAACAAGTTAATGTTCCACCTTAAAAGTCACCGGCCATCAGCCCAGTGAATTAAATTATTTTTTTCTCTGACTCCAGCTGCTGCAAGAGGCAGCAAAACATCCTTTATTTTTATAGTTACAGTCTACTAATAAAAGTCTCTACGGTATGAACAGTGGTTACATGAACCTCAAAACCAGCCACTACTCAGCCCTGAGCAGAGTGACGGTCTGCTATTGACCAATCAACAGACTGCAGTGTTCACAGCTCCACCCTTTAGTGCCAGATCTGTGTGCTAGGTACCCCAACAAAGGGGTGACCAACAATAGGGACGTATGGAACAGTTCCATTGGTACCATCCACAACTTATCACAGTGGAAATGGGAAAAAAAGCATACCGAACTGATCTGAACCGTATCGTACTGCTCGGTGGAAATGGGGCTTTAGACTCATGTAAGCCAAAGCCCATTGGATTAAAAGACATTTACTTTGTTTTGAATCCAAGCCTACTGTCATGCAGAGGGAATCAAGAAAGAATTTCTTCTGTTTTGAATTCAAACAGCCTTTAGTTTATGATATCTAGGGGGAGGACAGAGCCATTAGTTGTTCCCATGCAGACAGACCAAAGGCTGTGTGGCTGTTTGGCTTCATGGGTCCTAGTACAAAGACAGACAGAGTGTGATCTCAGGCTGTCTGCACTCATTATTATCTCCACATCTCTTCCACAGCCTGATCTCCCTCTCTCTCTGTCCCTCTTTTGCTTTTAATGTCACTGTATCAGACACCTCCACACCATAAGCAGATTGGGAGTCAGCAGGTGTGTGTTTGCATGTGAGAGTGTGTGTGTGCACTGCTGTGTATGTTGCCTGTGTGGTTTTTTTTGGGAGGGGGATGGGTGGCATCACCATTGCCATGGGAACCAGGGCTTGTAAAAAAAAAAAAGAGTAATTTGTCTGGTTTCTATGGCAACGTGCTACACAATAGCAAACCTAAGAGATGCAACAAGGCTCGGGACATTTAATATTATGTATGTAAATAATAGTGTGGGCAAAATCAAACAGTTGCAGGGATGTCAAAAAATGTGCATTTTTATCCTGCAGGAAAAGAGATAAATATGTTGACATGATGCTCCTGCAAACAGGTTTTCATACCTACTGTCTCTATATGAAAAATACAGGCTGTAATAATTCTGAGACGACTTTCAGGTGTTTTAGTGTCTATAAAACACCAGCAACACAGCAAGGAGATATTATAGAGAATATCCTATAAGCCAGCCAGCACTGATATCGCTTTTACATTAATGCTGCTGCACTTTGCATATGTGGAATTCCTCGAAATCTCTCTATCACACACACGGTGCCACTCACTCGGTGGGGACTGTTTGTTTCTCTGCATTGTACCGGCGCGGAACGGCGAGAGGCGGGGCAGAAAGCGGGGCTCGGAGCGGGTCGTGAGGGCGGTGCAAAAGAGACAAAAAGGCACGGGGAGAGAGAGAGAGAGAGAGAGAGAGAGAGAGAGAGAGAGAGAGAGAGAGAGAAACCATCCCCGGTTTGAAAGCCGGCAATTAGTGACGTGCCTTCCCATAGAGGAGAGCATTCGCTGCGTGGTGGGAGAGCAGCCTGGCGGCGGATGAACAGGGGCTCCGTCAAACCACCGGGGCGATGAGGAGAGGAGAGGACGGGAGACAGAAAGCCTCCTGCCGCAGAGGAAACCCAGATTCGGCTGATTTGACAAACAGCTCTACCGGCATCCCCGGTGCGTACACACCGCGTCACCTCTCCTGCGACTCCCACCGACCCACCCACCTCGACCACCCAGCAGGTTGTGTGGTGACTTGGTGGTGTAGGGTGGAGCTGGACGCACGGACAACCGGCAAGATTCTGGTCTGAGTAGATGATCTCCGTCATCACCGGGTCGGTCCCCCCCGTTCCCCTGTTTAGGTATGTACAGCCTGGCTTCAAATTAGTGCAACTACACTGTGTGTGTGTTCTCTGCAACCTGTCCGAGCGCACTAACATAACTACCCAAATCAATTTAGGAGGGAGCTTAACAAGTGTTATTATGAGCCCACTTTGGCTCTGCGATTTTTCTGTTGCGCACAGAGCCATGCAGCTTGCAGAAGGCACTGAACGCAGCAGGGCAGTGGCGATTAAATGTAAAGTAGGCTATCAATATGCTTTCTAACCGCAGAGCAGAGAAATGCTGGCTCATTTAGCAGCTTTCTGTCCTTTGCGCTATTCCAGCGGATGAGCCAACCCCGGGGAAAGGGGCGCCCCTGTGACCGGAGGAGGGTTGGATTCTCCCCGGCTGGTGACCTCCTGCTCCGGGGAATAAATCCTCCCACCACCCGGCATCACCTCTCCTCCAGCAGCAGCCTGAGAGCGACAGAACCCACCACCGATGCGTCCGGCAGCCCCTGATGCTCGGCAGTGCTCCGGAGCTTTCCGGTCGGTGGGAGAGGCTCGAGCCGCGGCCGCGCGCTAGGATGCTGCGCCAGGTGTTGCACGCGGGCCTGAGGACCTCCTTCCACGCGCTTGGCCGGTTCGTGGCGGGCCACCCGGTGTTCTTCGCCTCGGCGCCCGTGCTCCTGTCCATCTTGCTGGGGGCCAGCTTCAGCCGGTACCGCGTGGAGGAGGACGTGGAGAGCCTGCTCGCGCCCAAGCACAGCCTGGCCAAGATAGAGGGCAACCTGGTGGACAGCCTGTTCCCCGTGAACCGCTCCAAGCACGCGCTCTACTCCGACCTGCAAACGCCGGGCCGCTACGGGCGCGTGATCGTCACCACCCGAAAGGGCAGCGTGCTGGACCCGGTTCATCTGGACACCATACTAAAGGTATGCACGAGAACATGCATGCGCACACACAGGAACTCTGAGCTCATTTGTAAAAAGTCATTCAATTTAAAGGTCCAGTGTGTAGGGTTTAGGGGGTTTACTGGCAGAAATGATTGATGTTTTCTTTAGTGTATAATCACATTAAGTGAGAATTGTCATGTTTTTGTAACCTTAGAATGAGCCGTTTGTATCTACATAGGCAGGGGGTCCTCCTCCCCGGAGTCCGCCATGTTGCTCCATCTTTTCTACAGTAGCTTAGAAAGGACAAACCAAGGAATGGCTCTAGATAGGGCCATTTGCGTTTTCATGTTTTTACATCAGCCACCTTAGTCAGGAGCCCTTCCTTGACAGAAATGTGCATTTCCTAGGATAGCGTCAAGATGTCAAAGCAGAGAAGTCATGATGTCACATTGCATCATATGATTGGGGTACACCACACGCACACTAAAATCTGGTCTTAATAATAGCTGGTGCACTATCACAGAACATGGGGACGTTTAATTTGTTTCACTGAGGTGTCCGCAGCCAGCCTTGGGTCAAAATATATTAAAAAAGATATGGGTGAGAATTACAATTCTGCAATTATTGAAAGGTCCTTAATAAAAGATCACAAACAAATGTGTTCTATATGAAAATGTTACATTGTATATCAGCCGCCATCCATTCGAGCATACCTCAAAAGTTCTGTCAGGCCGAGCGCACCCAAAGAGCACTTATGCAGACACCATCTCTTTATTTCTTGTGTCCTCTGCTGTGACCTTCCAATATTGCAGCTCTAGTTTGATTGCACTTGTGTTTTACCCTGTAGCTCCCATGGGGTAAGAGACCATGTCCCAGCCTTCATTAAATAGCGACAGCATGACCCGCTTCACTCTCCTTTTGATTGGCTAGTAGTCACTGCCGTCATTGGTTGGAGTGGTTAGGTTTAGGCAACAGTGGTTGGATTGGTTAGGGGAGGTGCCGGCAACCTTCACCATCACAACAAAAGAACCTTTCGTGACCAAAAAAAAAAAAAAATCTATCTGGAGCCACAAAACATATTAAGCCTTGTAATCTATTGGATCTAAATTAGCCTGTCAACATTACAGGTAGGTCTAAATAGGCATTCTTTAATATGTTTTACCACCAGATGGCACTGCAGTGGGCTATTTATAATTATTCGGAACTTTGAAAATTGGTGGTAAAAGCTAACGAATCTCTTCAAACACAATTAAATTCTGTTTTCTTCCAGACTTTTCTTTTTTTGGATTTGGAATCCATCGCTAGCAAATCTATGAAAACTCAAAACTACTGTAGCCACTGCTATTGAGATTTGGCAAAATGCAGAGGAAAAGGCACGTGGTTGAAGATGATTGATGCTTAGTTTAGTTGCCAAAATGTTAAAACTTTTTTTTTTTACTCAGTGTATAGGCTACACAGTTTTACAACTGAAGAATGTCAGATTCACTTGAGACCTACAGCACTGGTAACTGAAAATTAAAATGTAACAAAAAACAAACAAAAAGTTTATTAATTTTCATATGATGATTTTTTTTTGTTAAAGCTGAAAGGGGCCACTGGAAAGTAACCAAAAAAAACACATGTGGCGCTAGGGTAACAATGTCAGGGTAAGCCAGTCAGAGGCAGAGTTAGGCAAAGTACAGGGGGTCATGCCTTTGCCATCATAGGAAATGCAAATTCAGCTACGTGACGAGCAGCATCAGAAAAACTCTGTTTATGTAACACGAAACTGCTTTATTCAGTGTTTTTATCAGTTTAAATCACCTGCTCCATTTGTTTTGGAGAGGAAGAGACCTCTGTGGATAATTCAGCTCCTGGTAAAAACCTCCTGAACAATGAACATTGAGGGGATTCTAATCGGGAGAATTTAAAAAAATAAATAAATAAATTGTCCTGCCTAAAAAAGCATGACAGTAGCAGAAGACTTTTAGTTGGCAAAACGAAAGAGATTTACACCACAGACTAATGCAGAGAAGGCACAAACTGGTGCATAAAAATTCACCACGACGCAGAAAATTAAGTGTTTTACACTCCAGTTTTTTTTTGGCAGAAAGCCGCCAAATCCCCCATTTCATGTGTCCTCCTCAATGTTAAAATGAAATCTAAGCCCTTGCTCAAGGCACACACACAAACATTCTCTTAGCTGCTGTGGGCTAATGCCAACTAAAAACACACAAATTCATCGGAAAGGTTGAATATTTGACAATTTAGCTTCTGTACCATTTAAATCACAGTATATGCATCATAAAATGAGGCTGCAACGCATCTGCAGAATCCAACTAAAAAAAAATCAATTCCCAGTCCCATTCAGAAATACCCACAGAGGTAAAGGTCACTATCTGCAGGCCAGAGCACATATGCAAGCTGTCTTCATCCTCATTCTCGATGATTGATAGTCATTAAACAGACGAATACAGTCCCATTTCAAATCACCCCCCGACAACCTTTACAGTTATGAAGCAGGGCATTTTAATTACAGAGTGGAGTAAGCTTGAGCTTGGAGGCCTCTGTCTCTGCGTTGGTATTCCTTAATGGATTTATGAGTATTAGTTTGACACCCTTGGAGCAATTAGCCAAATTATTTCATGACGTTATGTGGTTGTAATCAGAGCTCTCAGACTAATAGCCCTGAGACACCGGCAAGCTCGACTGCATAGGCTGTGTGTACCTCTGTCCATACATGCTCCTGTGTGTGTGTGTGTGTGTGTGTGTGTGTGTGTTTCATATGGTTATTGTGACCCACTTCACACACCCAGAACACAGTGTCGGTCCACAGAGGACTGCCACAGTTAAGAGACAGGCTAGTTTAAGCCCATGCATCATTTACTGCCACAGAGAAACAGGATGGTGTATAAAAGAGAGTGGGAAAAAAAAACAACTGTTACATAATGTTACACTGTTACGTATCAGCTGTGAGGTTCAAGAGTACTTCTCCTACTCATCCTGCCTTGTCTACTTGTGCATCAGTTTGTGAGTTACGTTTCCTAAAATGCCATCGAATGACCCTGTGAGAACTTGTTGCATGAGACAGCAATAGCAGTGATAGCCAGTGCTAGACAGGATCACCACTTGCAGCAAGAGTAAGAGTTGTGAGTCACGCTCGGTGACTGCACTGAATTCTGGTCTGTTTCAGCTCCTCTCGGTGAAGGAATCGGAAACTCTCCCTCTCCCATGATAGATATCATTGTAAATATGATTAATTGGTGGCTGTGCAGCATTGTGAGTCAAAACACGCTCTTGCTCTTCGATTTTGTCAAAACACATTAGCTTTGTTCCTGTTGTTCAGAGAGCTGATTTTCTTGTTCTGATAAAACAGCAATGTCTTATCTGTGGTGGCGATATCCTGGTGGGATGTCATAAAGTATCCAGTCATCCACAAGAGTCAAAGTCGGTCTATCTATCAATTTGCTACTTTGAGCCAGACTGAAATATCTCAGCAACTGTTGGATAGATGTCATGAAAGTTTGTACTGAAATTCATGATCCCCAGAGGATGAAGCTTACAGACTTTAGTGATCTGACCTGACTCTTCATCTAGTGCTACCAGCAGGTCATATTTTTTATGTGTCCAATACTTCGGTTTATCAACACAAACCTGCTCAGCCTTGGTTGTACTTTGTAGAGATGTTTGCCTTCTCTTCAATGTAATTGGTGCATTGCATTGGTGCTCAATGCGAAATCATGACCCTATTACTCAAGATAACCACAGACCTTGTTGTGAGCAGTTCCATGTAGGAACTATTTTTCTCATACCAAACTACACCCGCCAACTGTATCACTGCGTAGAAGGAAGCATGCATCTACTCATGGATGAATGGCTTGACAACATGAGATGTAAAAATGGCGTCCTCTCCGGCTAAGCTGTAATGGTAGCTAGCTCAGTGGATCTAGGTGAGCTAGCAGTAGATGCATGCTTTCCTGTGTGCAGTGGTAGGCGCAATGCTCTTGATTCATAAATAGCACTACAGGAAATAGGAAAAATATGTATATTTTTTGGGGGGGTGAGCTGTCCCTTTAAACGTGCAATATGTAATTTTCTGCCTCTAGGGGTCTCAAACCAAAACAGTAACAGAAGACGGAGTTGGATGATGTCACGAAGTAGCGTGGGATCATGGGAGTTGTAGTCATATAACAGATACAGATCTGCCGCTGGCCAGAGCGCTGGTGCCCCGGCGGGCAGCAGTGATGCTTGCAGTACACTGGTGGAAATGATTAATATTTCGATAACATCAGCCAGATGTTTGCTTACCTGTCTAGTAGAACACACATGAGGTCGGCGTCGAATTGTAGTCCTAGATTTTCACGAAGCTCTCTCCATCTCGGAAAGGCCACACCAATATTTATCCTTGATTTAGCTCTCTTCTTATCCTAAATTCTTCTGGGATTGCTTGGTTGACCGTACATTTCCGTTTTACCGGCTTGTTTACCGGGACAGCTTCGGTGTCAGAAGGTGCAGCAACCGTCAATGCATAATCATGATCCATGATGAGTTAGCTTAGCCTAGCAACAGTAACGTTCATTCTCTGACGTCTCACCTGGTCTGCTTCTTCTTCTTCACCTTCATTTAATGGCTCTGGTAACTGGAGTTACGTCACCATTGACATGCAACCTAATGACACGGTCCGTAACTTTTATTAATATTTCATATTTATCTGGGTTTGAAAAATTGTTGGAAACATTTCTGATAATCAAAGTACACAACTAAACAAAATATATAATATTGGTTTAGTCGTTTTTAGACATTTTTATGTGGAAAAACTACATATTATACCTTTAACATTGTCTTTATGGGCATGTTAGCATGCTGACATTAGCATTTAGCTCAAAGCGACACTGTGTTTGGATACAGCCTCACAGAGCTGCTAGTTTGGCAATAGACTCTTAGGCCTTATTTCCACTTATGTATGTGTATGGAGATGAGGCAACCTCCTCCCCTCTGTAATGTTTTGGTCCCTACTTTGCCTCGAGTATGTTAAAAAAAAGTTAACTTTTGCGGTGGATTTTGGAGAGACCGTATGACAGCATGCTAGCTTAGCTAACAGGCTGCTAACTCGCTAACAGGCTGTTTTCTTGAATTCAGTTGCCTGTGTTGATCATCAAGTGAGTTTGTATGATTAAAAAGAACTTGTTTATGTAGTTTTAACATATTGTGGATCTAAGTAATGTTATTCTGTTAAAATATGGTTATATATTATATACAGTTAGATTGTCATTATGACTTGTTCAGCCGTTCATGCGTCTTTTTAATTAGCCTAAATATTTCACAAAACATGCCACGTACCTGGCAGGTCCTGTTTTTGTCCTGATAATGTTCCAAGCGCATATTACAAATTAGAGGATGGCGAAAAACAGACAAAATTAGCCTCTCCTCCATGGCTACAGGTAGCTTCTATCAGATTTCTATCCATAAAGAAATGCACTTCCTTGCATTGGACACTAGAGGCATCATCCGTATATTTACGGATCTACAGACACCAGCCATATATGTAAGGAACGAGGCATTAGCTGCAAAAAGGATTGAAGCCTCGCAGAGCTGCTAGCATGGCAGTGGACTCTTAGCCGCAAAAAGGATTGAATTCAGGTATCTGGAAATGTCTTGAAATCAGCAACAACTGGCTGTGTCAGAAAACAGAGTAACATTTCTCTGACAACAGAGTCTGGGCTTTTCAGAGGTGTGTTCACAAGCTGTTTTATTCATTGGAGATCTTAACAACAATTCACTGAAAGAATAAAGCAGTCATGACTTAGGGCATGATCCAGATCTTTGTCAAAACGTGCCATTTTCAGCGTGTAGGTTGTTAATTCAGAGGTTGGTAAAGTTGTGTCCCGTATAGTGAAGGGGATTTTGAAAATGGTAACATGCAGATAGAGGAAGGGGCCAAAAGCCACATTCTACACAGTCTACATCCAGTGAGTCAGACTAAGCCTTGATTAAAGATTTTTAACTTGCTGGTGAAACTGATGTTTTCTTTAACCCTCTAAACACCAGAGAGGTCCAAGCCAGAGAAATCTGAATCTGAATATTTGACAAGAAATACAAGTTAGAGATGAAATCCTTGGTGCCAATGCCTACAACAGAGCTGCTTCACCGGTAAAATTAAAAACACAGAATTAAAATCTATGACTTTCAAATTTTCTCATAAAACAGGACTTAACACCCCCCCCTTTTTTGTATCTTATTTATTTAACCTTTATTAAACCAGAAAAACCTGTTGAGATTAAAAATCTCTTTTTCAAGAATTTCCTTGCCAAGACAGGCAGCAACATAAAGTTACAGAAAGACAACATATACCAAAAATCCAAAATAATAATATACAGCTCTAAAACAAGCAATATAAAACACAAAGAAAAGCTAAAAAAGTATGTTAATATATGCTATAAGTGAACCACAAAAACGCAAAACAAACAAACAAGAAAAAACAGGGACAACTATACATGATTACAAAGACCAGTTAAAATATACCCTGACACTGGCATTTAGATGATTGCATACAAAAATCTTGCAACACTGCTTTGAAATCTACAATTTTATAATGAGTAAATCAGGATATATTCAGTTATGATCAATTAATCACAAAATGCTTTGATTTAATTATATATCTAATTTCAGTTATGTATGTGAGTATACTTGCAGTTAATGGGCTGAAAACATTACTGATGGGCCGTTAAACTTAATTTAGGGATCTGAGGCACTGGAATCGGGAAATTTAAGGTCCTACCAGGAAACTGCTAACAATAATATTGACAGACTGGTGTGTTTGGGCAGTAAAAAGTGAGAGAAATGAAATGAAGAATTGTTTAATTTTACAACAGGATGGTAAAAAGAGTAAACTTTCAAAACAAATAATTTTCATGTGACATTCCCACACACACACAAACACACACACAAACACACACACACCCTCCCTCTCTCGAATCAATGCAGCACTCTGAGGTGGGAGACAGCTCTGCCCATGTTCGCTGTGGCAGACTGGCATCAGGCCTGTTGCTTAGTAACCAGTTCTGTGGATACTGGCACTGTTGTCCTCTCGCCATAGAAATGGAGGAGGATTCTGAGACCACTATTGTTACTCTGTCGAGTAAGACACACACGCACACTCCCCCACATATCTCTTTCTCTTATTCACACAGACAAACAGAAAGTTGAAGCACACAAAGTTAACGAGCCACACACTGAGTTTTGCTGCTCTGCACACAGAGAAACTTTTTTCGCTCCTGCCACAGTTTATTTTAGCTAAATTGGGCCACAGGGAAACTAACTCCTTTCTTGTTTTTGTGTGTGTGTTTGCATGTGTGTGTTTCCTTTGCACACAGCTCCACAAGCGGATCTACCAGATGCAGGTGACGGTCCCAGCCACAGGCGTCAACAGCTTCAACTACTCCTTCTCCTACCTCTGTCTCCCTGACGACAAGAATGTCTGCATCATCGATGACATCATCCGCGCCATGGAGGAGATCCAGTCAGCTCGCACCTCCAACCGCTCCATCCCAAACCTGCGGTACCCAATTACGCAGCTGGCTGATGGACGGCAGGCGTACATTGGCCACCAGCTAGGTGGCGTGCAGGGCTGGGGTCCCAGTGGTGCGGTGCGAGGTCCGGGGACAGGAGCCAGGGGAGAAGGTGTGCGTTCTGCCAGGGCGTTGCAGCTCACCTACTACCTCCAAGCCCGCGGCGGCCTGATGGACCGGGTGGCCAGCCAATGGGAAAAGGCCTTCTGTGCTGAGTTACAGCACTTTGCAGCGTTGCACCCTAAGCTGGGGCTGTATCCCTCTACTTCCTCATCTCTGAGGACAGACTTTCAGTTCTCTTCTGTGCTGGCACGCCGCCCCCTGTTGGCCAGCTTGGGGGCGTGTGGGGTGCTGGCTGTCCTCTGCTGCTCCATGAGGGACTGTGTGAGGTCTAAACCCTGGTTGGGACTGCTGGCTCTGCTGTCAATCACACTGTCAGGCCTCACTGCTGCTGGGATACTCAACCTGACCGGGGCCACTTACAACTCTACGTACCTGGGCATCCCTTTCGTCATGCTTGGTAGGTTTAAAACTAATACTTTTAATGGTAAAATAACAAATAACCAAGATATATTTGACATGTTGAGTCTTCATAATTCTGCACGTCCATGGCTTCATCCTCCATTTGCCTGTAAATAATCTTTCAGTTCAGGACATTTTGGGATGTGCACTTCTCAATTACTTCCCGTAGTTGAACGCAGGGAAGTCTTAGCAAAAGACTCAATAAAAAATCAGTGGATTAAAGCACCAACAAATCAAAGAAAAGTGAAGCTAACACATTGCAGGTGGGAGCCACAGTGAACATTGTCATTGCTTTTATACCTCAGACTGCCGATGTTCACTGTCTGCTTCTTTAGTACCTGTGATGGGTTTTTGCAGATGCCAGCCTCAGGCTGAATGCCATTTCAAAGTAGACATATCATCAAAATGACTGACAAGAGGTGGGGCATGAACTTGATTTGGCACTAACAATACATTTTCTGACTGGTGGCAGAAACTCAATCCAAAGGATCTAAAAAGGTACATTGTTAAGTTACGGTTCTTGATCTGGAGTCTGGAACAAATCCAGAGCTGAAACCAGAGGGATTTGTACTATTTTACATTTACAAATGTTGAGCTCTAACTTGATTACATTTTTTTATTTTTTTATTTTATTTTTAGGGGGTCAGTATACTTTCAAAAAATTGCTTGTTAGATTGTTGAAGATTGCTAAATCTTCACACACATTTCCAATGTGGGATTTGGACTTTTTGTAACGTTCCTGATCAGCCATCAGTTAAAGCCACCACATATAGGGACTGGCCATGTGTGCACTTTGCAGGGGTAAGAAAGTAACTGGGACTTGAACTTGGACTTCTCCAACTCTTTGTATGTTTTCTTGACACAAGTAATGCAGTTACTTCTGCTACTTGTTATATGCACAAATAAGTGCAACACCATCAGTGTTTTCAAGGAAATAGTGTCATTTTCAAATGTGATCGTACTGATGACATATCATGTGAACCATTAGCTGTACTTCAATCAATCAATAAATCAACCAATCAATCAATCCATTTTATTTATAAAGCCCAATATCACAATCACAGTTTGCCTCAGAGGGCTTTACAGCAAACGACATCCCTCCATCCTTAGGACCCTCGCAGCAGATAAGGAAAAACTCCCCCCCAAAAAAACAGTGCTATTGCACTTGAGATGCAAGTGGAGATGCAACAATCTAACTTTGTCTCCCCCGATACTAATTCAGATACCTCAATTCAGGGTATTCGATGATACTGTACTATTCCAATACCAGTCTTTTTTTTAAATTTACAATCTGTATACCTCATTCCTCTGTATACCTCATGATACTTGGGTGCCAATTTGATATGTATTGCGATATTTAAGTATTAGGAGTCGATATTACAATTATTTTAATGTTTGTTTGTTTTTTACTTTTTTAATTTCTAGACCATGGGAAAAGGTTGAACCATACACTTCTAAAGACAGTATATCGTTAGATTTCCAAAAAACAATGCACATCATATGTTAGTCAGTTTTTCTGACTTGTAATTCAGCAGCATCATATACTGCATAGAAAAGTGGTAAATAAATATACAATTAAAAATGAGTAAAATCTTATTTCATTGTAGAGATTACCACAGCCCGTTCTTGCCCTGCTCTGAGACAAGAATTAGCTATTGCATCCAGTGGTCCTTTCGCCTCACTCCCTGCCTTCATAGTCTGCTTTTCCAGGAGGGGAACAGGCTGCAGCTCTGGAGAAGGAGCTTCAGTTGCGACTGTAGCAACTTAAATTCAGGTGCAAACCCAAGTGCCAGGGGTCACAGTGGGCTGGGTCTAATCAAAGTGGCAACCTCTGGGCTAAAAAGTGAAGCCAACATGGAAGTGTCAAAAACTGCAGTTCTTTGAACGGCCACTTGAGGCTGGCTCCAGGAGTGAGTCAGTCCCTACTGACCCTCATGTTAAAATCCCCAACTTTACACCAAAATTAAACATGTTTACAACCTGGTACGAAAAATGGTTTCCTCTCTGTAGCTAAATTCAACATTCATGACAACTGAACAGGGGTTACATTTTTATATTACTCACCTGGTTGCATTTTATTAAGGCTTAAATTTACACATAATTAAGGATGGACCATTTTGAGTGACAGGCTGTCTACCAATAGTGTCCTTAGCTTCTGAGTTAGATCCACCCCTCGCTCCTCCACAGCATCAGCCTCTTGCCCAAATATGGAACCACTTCTCCATACCCAAGATAGCCTACAGCTGAAATGCCAAATCCAAGGCTTCAAGAGTCCACAAACCAGTGGGTGATGTCATGGTAGCTACGTCCAAAAAAGTTTACGTTGGCTGAATTCAACTTGCTACAGCCACTTAAAATCTGTGTCCTCAGACCATTTGTCATTTCCTGCTTTCTCACTTCAGCTTTGTTTTTCTTGAAACAGATACGATGTCATGTTACTCACTGATTACCAAAATAAAAGCAGCTACTTCTTTCCACCTCTGCATTTGAATTATATCAATTCAGGCATAAAAAAGTTGATTTAAAAAATCACGATGCTTAAGTAAATCGATATTTTTCTGACCCCTAATGGAGTCATTTTTATTTAGGGCAACATGAGACCAGGGATTGCTTTGGAACTAAAAACAGTTGCCAAGTATGACTCAGTGAATGTAAATTATAGCAGAAACATTTAATTTTATAAAGCAATAAATAAACTGTATTTAATGTGAATCGATCACTTAATAATGTCAGTATAGTAATGCAGACTGTGTCTGACTTTGTTCCAAAGATTAACCATAATTCATAGAAATATTGCAGACTTGACGTGACGGTGACGGTGACCACATCAGAGTGCTTATGACCAAAGTCCTCAAGGGACCAGTATACAAATCTAGAGGGTGGATATGCTGAGTTTATTAGTGTAAGTAAAATACTTTCATGAGACAGTAAGTCTCATACAGACTGCTGCAGTGTTATAAAAGAGCTGAAACACTCAATTCGGTGATGAACTTGAGGTAAATATTATTTTCTACTCACATAGTGGTTTGGGAATTAACTTTGTAAGAAAGACAGCAGGTCAACAAACCATCTCTGCTCTTGAAG
Source organism: Epinephelus lanceolatus (assembly GCF_041903045.1). Classification (NCBI taxonomy): domain Eukaryota; kingdom Metazoa; phylum Chordata; class Actinopteri; order Perciformes; family Serranidae; genus Epinephelus; species Epinephelus lanceolatus. The sequence goes on along the minus strand of NC_135753.1, from coordinate 12,639,800 downwards.
CCACAGTCATTGTTTCAGCAGTTGCCTCTGCAGTCCCAATTATGCAGCAGCTTGCATGAGGAATAGGGACAATAACATTTGTTTTATTTATTTAATAAGTGGAGTTAGTGTTTTAATTAATTTCTTGATGAGTGGTAATATGAAAAAAGGAACAGAAAGCAAATGGTTTTATTTTTAACAAACTAGGAGCAAAATGAAAATGCATGCCATCTGTGTGAAGGCGTTCTTGCAGTTTATCTCCAGTGCTTGCATACTAAATACTGTACGTAACCACTATAGCACACATGTATTCTATACCATAATTACTCTGTAATGTGGAGGAGGGAAGGCTGCTGTTAGGCTTAAAATAACTGCAGCGAGAACAGAAGAGACGGGGGAATAGAGACAGTGAAGGGGCTCCATGAAACATCACTCCAAATGGGGGATGAGATAAGGATTCTCTCAGCAGAAAATGAAGTTAAACTGTTGTTAGAAGGAAGGCAGGGAGGATTTTTCAGAATCAAGTAGGCAGACAGAGAAATGTGGGAGGAAGTGTGAGGAAGAAGGATGTCATTACACACCACAGAAAGCGATAACGGGGAAGAGAGGAAGAGGGAGAAATACAGAAAAATATGGATTAGTGACAACATCTTGCTGGCACAAAAGACAAGTGTCAATGGGGGGAAAGCCTGTTCCATTAACCCATTTTGACAGCGAGTGTGTTCGTGTACAAAAGGAGGAAAATTGATGATTTAAAGGTTTGGGAATACAATTTTAATATATCTCAGTCATCTGTGCATCCATGTACTAACAACACTGACCATTTTCAAAACATTTAAATAGATACAGAACCAAGTTTTTATGGTATGTGTCAAGTACAGAATACCGGCATCAACTCTCTGACCAGATTTGTAATCAAATGAAAAGCCAATTCATCTGTCAACAAAAAAATTGGTAACTCTGATAAACAATTTATCGTTTTAGGTCATTATTTATAGAAAAATGTGTGTTTGTTGATTCTCTGGTGTGATTATATGCATTTCTATGATTCATAATTTTGTGAGTTTATTGTCTTTGGGATTTTTAGCTGTTGTTCAGACAAAACAGGACCTTTAATGACGTCCTCTTGGGCTCTGTAGAAAAAACAACCCAATCGCGAGAATAAAATGTTTGCATTTTACATTTCTGTAAACCACAGATATGTTACATTTGTTTAGTTATGTTAAATTTGTATGTTTTGGTTTCTACATACAGTAAGGGTTAGGAAAACACCATGCTTTGGTTTAATATACCCAGTTTTATTGCTACAAACATGGCTGAATCTGTTCTTAACTGTTGTGAAAAAGACCATGTTTGGTTACCACGAACATGGCTGGAAATGTGCTGATATGTTGATAAAAAATACTCGACTTTCTAACAGCAAACATGGCTGGAAATGTGACGTGTTGTTTAAAAATACACCGTTTTCTCACAGCAAACACAGCTGGCAATGTTCAACATGTCAATAAAAATACCTGTTTTTGATGCTACAAACGCAGCTGAACGTGTCCTTAACTGTATTGAAAAAGACCTGGTTTGGTCACCACAAACATGGTTGGAAATGTGCCAACATGTTGTTAAAAACACCTAGCTTTGTAGCAGCAAACATGGCTGGAAATGTCCTGATGGGTTGTTAAAAAGTGCCCACTTTTGTTGCAGCAAACACAGCTGGATATGTCCTCACGTGTTGTTGAAAGATACTTTTCTTGCAACAAACATGGCTGGAAATGTCCCGACGTGTCGTTAAAAATACCTGCTTTTATCGCAGTAAACATGGCTGGAAATGTTCCAGTGTGTTCCTAAAAAATACATGGTTTTCTTACAACAAACACAGCTAGCAATGTCCCAACATGTCATTAAAAATACCCACTTTGTCGCAACAAACACGGCTGTCTTGCCTAGGTATCACAACATCCACCATGCCCTCCTCCTCCTGATGAGGAACTTAGCTCATATGCATGTCATCCGAACTATATAATTTTAGAACTGTTGATATGATACGTATGAAACTTACAAATGTATCTGTGCTTTGCTGGAACATAAAATGACAATATTTTATTCTGGCAACTAAACTGTATAAAAATAAAAAAAAGTAATGTTTTGGTATTGGTTCTGAAACATTTATCACAGGGATACAGATTTGGAAAAAGTACAAACTAGACCTAGCTTGTTGTTTGCATGTCTCATGCATCTTTCCATAACCAAACCAAGTTTTCAGTATCTGCATTCCAATTTTATGGCTCACGGTAATATGAAGGATCTGAAAGGGTTCTGGATAAAGGACACACACTACTCGTATGAGTATTGTATTAGTACCTAAATGTGAGTGTCCATGTGTTTGTCCATGAATGCACATTAGCCTGTCTCAAGCTCTGGTAAATATCAAAATCCTTGGCAAGTGCTGTCCCCAGCTTCTCATTTTGCTCTCATCCTCTCTCTGCAACATTAACCTCCCCACCTCGTCCACTGTCATTCACTGTGTAATTCCCCCTCCGTCAAATACACACACACTCACAGATCAGCAGACTTTCTCAGTTGCACCACCCACGCCTGAAGTGTTGGTACGTTACGCCTCTGCTAAGGTGTTAAGTGTTTCGCCATGGTGAGGTCACGAGAGAGAGCGAGAGAGAGAGAGGGGGGGGGGGGGGGGGGGGGGGGGGTAACGTGTATCACTGGTGACTCACAGATGCCATAGCAACCACGGTAGGGGAAACCATTAAAAACCATCTGCCGTGCGCATTTTAACATGTATGTGCATGCACATGAGACTGGACACGCACATGATGGTGCATTAAAATCATGATCGCTGCTGTGAATTATTGAATACAGCATCAAAAATGTATTCCTTACATCACATTACTCATGTTTGAAGCTACAAGTCTGTACATGAAGGAGGTTTCCTAATTACATGTTCCATTCTCAAAATATTTTACATTTATTTTAATTATTTATTATGTGTATCAACTGGTTACAAGTTAAATTCCCATATCCTGCTGCTGCAGTTCAAATTTCTCAACTAGGACTGTTGAAGTCACAAGGAAACCACATTTCCATGGTGTCTTACATCTGTGATTTCACATATTTCTAGTTCAGACAAGATTGAGGTGTGACATTATGCAGTGAGGTCTGTTCAGAAGCAGGCAGACAGAGTTATTACACTTCCTTGCGCAATGTTGTGACTCAAATTGAATAACTTGAAGGGAGAGGTGGAAGCAATCACAGCATGCTAAGGAAAGGAAATAAGCTAGTTTTATGTTTGGTGACTGAGCCAAACATGGAATTTGTGGGCTGTAATACCAAAACAATGTGCTTTGGGGAAGTGCAGACTTAGGTCTGATCACACAGGCGCTCTAGGTGCCTGGCATTTTTCCCGGAGCATTCTGAACTGCTTGAATTGAAAAACTTCAGTTCAGAGCGTAAAAGTGCCCCACGCCATGTCTTTTTTCGTAATCTTTTTTCCCACTGTCCAATCAGATGATTTGAGAGGCGGACCGCCTGTGGTGGTCACGACAACAAGTTAACAGTTGGTAAACAATGGAGGAGAAAAAGGTGGTAGCAGTTGCTGAATACCCAGAGCTACACGGCCAGACAATAGGTTGCCATACTGCCCCTGAGTCATCCTAAATATGCATGGAAACAGCCATCATGGAGGCGAAGCTCCTGGACCAACCAGTGGTACTCCCCGTGATCCACCCTCTTTTCCAGGGTCTCATGTACCCACACAGATCTCTGTTTCCCTGTGCCCGACAAACTATTTACTGACTGCCTCTCAACCTCAACCAGAGCTAAAGCAAGCACAATCTGCCTGTCCATTTTAGGAACTAGATATAAAAAAAAAAAAAAACGTAGATTGATTACATGGGAAGGTTAGTGTAAAGAGGTGATATGGTGGTTGTAGTGCAGTATTTATATTAAGAGATAAAAAAGTTATCCTTGAAAGGTATTATAGCATAACCTTAAACCCAACTGGGCTTGGCGATATGGCCAACAATGTTACCACGATGAACATTTCCATAACCATTGATATTGGTAATTATCAGGATAAATGTCAAATTATTATTTGTTTTAAGTTTAAAGGTTGATTTTTACTCCTGAGTGAAAGAAACCACATGGTTAATTAAACTATTCTATCTAACACAACAGCATTTGCCAAACAGGGAACGTTTCACAAATCTGACGTAGGTTCAAACAATTCGTCAAAATGATGTCAATTAATGGCAGTGTTGTAGATGAAGATGTAAACAACATTAACAGACAATAAAAAAATCTCAACTGTGGTCAGTATTTTTCAGTTTTAAAGCCCCAAGTATGTAATTTCTGCCATTTCTTAATCACAACAAAAGATGGACTTAAATGACATTGTGAAATGGTGTGGGATCATTCTTTGCCGATTAAAGTCTGTCTGATGTGACTCAGGCAGCAAACAAGTTCACAGACCAGTTGATTATTAAAGTTTTAATATTACAATTATTCACGTTTATTCATGTTATGTCATTACATTCTAATGAAACAGCAGCAAGTCATGTTGGCTAACGTAATGTTAGCCTGCTAACTTACCATTAGCATTAGATGAATGGATTACCTACAGCTACTGTAGCTAACATGCTGTTATCTGTGGTCAAAACCATAGATATAAATACGTAGATGCCGCATTCAACGGTGCTCCTCATTGGAGCGATACGTCAGCGCGGCCGCCATCTTGCCCAGGTGGAGCCGCGCTGCCTAATGCATGTATGTCTATTGAGGCAGGAGATTATTTATGATTAAAATCATCATTACTCGCTGAATTCTCAACCGATTTTCATGTGGTTTGGTTTGTTACAATTGTCAGACATGTAGTTATGATACAGGATACTTGGTTAAATAAAAAATGCAGCTTTTCATACCAAAATATTTGATCTTATGTAGATAAAGTAACAGTAATAGTTCTACAACACATTTAAACTAAACTTTCCCCATGTAATAAATATTCTTTTTTCTTACTAGATGTACAATGCCCACCATGATGTCATTTAATTATTAATTTTGACTATAAATGTTTATTCACATTTCACACAATGTGCAAAAAATAGTGTATCAGCAGGGTTGTGCCGAGCTGCAGTGCAGATTCTGATTAACAAATGTTGGTTTTGTACAAGTGAAAATAAATGACTTAGAGCTGCATGTTTACACAACATTTTGCTTTAATCTCATATGTATAACACCACAGTGCTCATGGGAGCCTGGACACAGAACTGTTTACATTATTAGGTCATATTTACAAAAAATACAGTGTACAGTAGCTAGTATTATTTTTAGGAGTCTGCCCAGTCCTGTCGAAGTCCTCAGGTCTGAAGTGACAGCTGCAGATGACTGAGGAGTCACTCGGGACAAAGTCCTCTCTCCTCACTGCTGCTACCCCATGCCCTTCTCCTGTCTGTGTTTTTTGGGAAACTACACACAAAATAAGTGTGTCAGAAAAATGCAGTTCCACATAATTTGTAGTTACAATTCAGGCCACAAGTTAACTACTAACGTTATACTGCGTTATGTCACGTTGGTGCCATGAAACAGATAGTTGACAATTTGGAATAACACATACACCGACATAGCTGTTTGACAAAGCATTATAATTTTATAAGTAATATTATATAATGTTAAATGTTAACCTTTTTTCTTTAAGTTGTGTGACATAGCGTTAGCTTAATTTGGCATTAGGACCAGATCAGGACAGCTACTTTACTTGATTAGCTTAAAAGAAGGATCACTTTTTGAGATATATATCTCATTAAACATGTTCGCAACAGTAAAATATTGACGCATCCCACAAGCCAGGGTGCGGCATCTATGTATATATATCTATGGGTCAAAACAGTCAGACTTAAAATAAACTCATGAGCCTGTTGAATGTTGTTGTAACATTATGGTGTTAACTTACATACGTTAGCTTGTGGACGGTAAGCCTTGGTGGCTGTTCTTTTCCTCTGTTTAATGGCAAGTGGCAACTAGCACTTAAGGTGCATTTAACATAATATAACATAATGTTAGCATTAGATTAGTCGACTATCCATACAGCTACTGTAGCTAACAATATGTTGCAAATATAGTCGTGAAAATGTCCAGTGCTGTTATCTCTGGTCAAAACAGTCATACCTAAAGTAAACTAATGAGCCTGTTGAATCTTACGTTATAATGTTACAATATACGTTAGCTTGTGGATGGTCAGCCTTGGTAGCTGTTCTCGTCTTCTTTTTCTGTGTAATGGGAGTGGTAACTAACATTTGAGGTGCATTTAAGCAGCCTCTTTTCCAGTGTGTGCTGGTTGAATTTTATCGAACATTTATCATATTTCAAAGAATATTGTACTGAGATAATTATGGTTTTATCGCCCAGCACTAAACCAAACTTCATTTCATTCAACTTACATTCCTATTTTTGTTCCCATCAGGTCATGGGCTCTTCGGCTCCTTTGAGATGCTGTCATCATGGAGGCGAACCCGGGAGGACCAGCATGTCAAAGAGCGCGTGGCGAGCGTCTTCGAAGATGTCATGCTGCGTTTCTCCGGCTCCACCATGCTCCACCTTATGACCCTGGGCTTGGCTGCCTCGCCGCTCACCAACATGGAAGCTGTCCGGCTTTTCTGCCGCACCGCCGCCTTGGCTGTCACCATCAGCTATGTTTACACGTTGTCCTTCTACAGTTCCTGTCTGGTGTTCACTGGATACTTAGAGACCGGTTACAGACATGGCTGCTTCTGCCGGCGGGTCCCCAAACCAGACCGGCTGGACTCTAAACCGGCCTGGTACAGGTGTCTCATGTACACTCGCTACCAGGATGAAGCTCAGACAACCAACCCGCCACATGGGGTCGGTCACAGTCACGCTCACACTCCAAACTCTAACCTCACTCACACACATGCTCACCCACACCCACACCCACACCCCCCACACACGGTGAACAACCCTGCCGCGCATGGACACAGCCATGTGGCTAACTCCACACACACACATCCACTTCCACACACACATTCCACGGCTAACACAGATCCTCATCCTCAGGACTCGCACCTTTTGCTGGGGTGTGTGAGGCGTTGCTATGGAGACTGGATCACTAACACCTATGTCAAACCCTTTGTCGTCCTGCTGTATCTGGTTTACATCTCCTTTGGACTGATGGGCTTCCTGCAGGTGAGGCAACAACACAACACACGAAAATACAACTGTCACTTTATTATAGTTTTATACTCCAGACACTGCACAGTTTATCATTATTTATTTATTATCCACATTGGAACTGTGCCATCATGTCCTTGACTGGGGTCAGTGCCGGACAATTTCATCAGACAGACAGCTGATGTGACCATAACATATGGGGCTGTGTAATTTTAAATAATTGACCACATCATTTACATCATTTTCTGAATGAAATATGCATGAACCAGCATGAATCCTTCAGAACAAAAGCTTCATGTCCATAAACGTAAACTGACTAAAACACTTACATTTGATGCAAAAGCTACAGAAGTCGTAGAAAGTTGAAACATAGATGTATAATTTGTGGAATAACAACTGCATTGAATGTTATTTAGACGCTGACTCACTAGTTGACAGATGATTATGTGCAGCTCCTATGGTTAAAATGGGGTTTTGGTACAATAGCATATGCTATAGTAATATCACTATTTTTATGAGATGATTTATTGGTCAGTGTTTCCATTTCACTCAACAACTTTCTTTATGTTTTTTTAAAAAAAAATACCTACTACATCTTGGTGTAACTTAACTCAATTTCTGTCTAGATTTTAGGAGACCACTGATTATCTGGTACATCATACGTGATTTTTCTCCAATGGTGTTTAAAATATTTGGTCACCACATGGCAGTTAAGGGGGTAGTATCATGAAAAAAGATGTTAGTGCATATTGTCTTTATGTTTTGTCTTTTTTTGTGTCTTTTTTTATTCTCTGAAATCAACTCACTCTTTACGCCTCTTTGGGTTTTACAAACAATAAACCACTGAAAAGTACTAAAAAAAACTTGACAAAATCTTGTAACTCCACTGGATCCTCAAACTGTTGCCAAAACCTTATAGCTCCACCCCACCCGGCTTATTAAGTGTTGTAATAGAGCATCTTTGGTGCCACACTGAGGGCAAACAGTGACGAGGCGATTTTGTCTGACTTCTAAAAACTGCTAGAAATGCAACAGCCTGCCCATGCGCCTTCCTAGAGTGATTTTTGATGATTATGATATGAAAAACAACTGCTCAGTTTGTTCAGTTACCTTTCGAATGAAACCATGCATGTACATGTACTAAAAATAAAACAAGATCAGCCTTCAGTTTACTTTGGGTATGCTGTAGACTTGTTTTATGTGAATGAGAAATGGTTAGGGGTGGGGAAAAAATATCTATACAGCATAGTATCACGATATTTTGCATGCCGATATTGTATCGATACATGGAAGCCAAGTAGGTATTGATCTTTTATCATATACAGCATTCATTTTTGCAAATTTACATTTTAATACAACTTTTGGTACTTGAATAATGAAATTAAGGTCAGCAGAGGTCTCAGTCAGCAGCATGTGGCAGAAGTTCATTAAAATACAGATGGAGGCACCAGAGGAACAAATCAGAAATGCAGTGGCAGATTATTTGAGATTGAGAGAAGGAAAGGGGCACTTGGATATGATACATGTGATTTGCAAGCAGTGTCATATGAGAATAAAATACAAAGGCAATACTACGAACTTGAGGGCTCACCTCACTCCACCATCCAAAGATAGCGCTAGCTGCTACCGGCAAAGCTAACGCTAAACCCGCTCAACCAACACTGGACACACTTAGCTTGACAAAACTACCATCCAACTCTGAGAGAGCGAAGAAAATAACAGTCCATCACCTACTTCATGTGCAAAGATCGTTGCTGAGAATGAAGGCTTTTGTTGTATGCTAAAAACACTGAAACCCAGGTATGTGACTCCATCCCCATGTTTTTTCACCACTTTCAACTGGTGTGACACCCTGTAGCAGATCCAGAACATGCTAGAGGGATTATATAGCTCATCTGGCCTGGGAACACCTAGGATCCCCCAGGAGGAGCTGGAAAGCGTTGCTGGGGACAGGGAACTCTAGAATACTTTGCTCAGCCTGCTGCCCCCACGCCCTATTTGAATAAGCGGTTGAAAATAAATGGATGGTGCAGTGTTATTTTAAAAACTTTTTTGTTTTCCTTTAGTAAAAACTAGGGTTGGGAACGATTAACTGATACGACCGGATATCCGGTTTGACAAGCGAGAGATACGGCTGCGTCGGTAGCAGCCTCCTCAATCAATACGAATCAGCCAAGAATCCTTAGATGAATCGATTGTAGAGTCATGGATTCGGGTATCGCGAGACTAGCAATCGGTTGACTGACTTTAACAGTTTGCATCTCTAAAACAACGCGAGAGCCGGCGGCATGCTCCGGACCGTAGCAGGCATTACTGACAACGATAATGGATGTAAACATCAGCGCCAGCTTGACCGGTGGAGATGAGGAACAGAAGCTAATGCTGGTTGGATAAACCAGGGAGCAGCCAAGCCGCAGCAGAAACTAAAGGCAAATCCTGTCGGTTGTGGGTTGAACGGGGGGTCACAGACACAGACAGAAATACGTATTCCTGTCAAATACGGCGGCCATAGTGCTCCGCCGCGCAAGATAATGGCTTACCGGCGACCGAGAAGCCCGGTCCAAGAAGTCTTCGTCGGTGTCATGACTGCCCAGAAATACCTGAACAGCCAAGCCGTAGCAGCACACAGGTATGTGGCGTGTCAGAGGAGAAACGAGCCGTTCACATTTCCACAAACCTCAGCACACTTTAGGGACTGTTCTTTACTTGTCAGAGGAGGAGGGTGGCTGGTTGATTTTGATTTTATTGTCAGTGATAAGCTGCTAGTCATCACAGTCCATGGTATCAACTAATAACAGGAGATGTCAGATTCTGTTCCTACATTGCATGTTATTATTTTATTCTGCTTTATGTTTATATTGTACAGAGTTATGATAAACTTTATTCCAGACTCAAGTCCATATAAGATACATATAAAAACAGACAATACAATAAAAACAACACAAAAAGTAGGTTTAAAACACTTAAATTTTACTTAAAGTTCACTTCACTTAAAGTTTAAAACTTCTTCTCATTTTTATATTGATCCCATCCAACAAAATGATGTTCATTCAGCAAGTCTTTTTTTGGTCCATGTCTAAAAATAAATACATTTGACAGGTGATTTTGTTGTTGTTTGTCTTTATATTTTATTTTTGCCAGTGCCATACAGCAACAATGCTTGGGGATGTGGTCTTTTACAAATTTGAAAATACTGTAAGAATGTCACTTTTATAGAATTGGCTTCTTTATTTTATAATGTATGATTAATGTCTACATCAACAAATGTTAACCATAGAATCATATCGAATCATATCATATCGAACCGTATCGGTCCTACACTGTATCGAATCGTTCTGTATTAAAAATATATCGTTTTTGAATCGTATCGTAACCCCTGTACCTAGATATGTATCGAACAAGGGTCCTCCTGACAGCTACATTATACAGTATTATTCTGTTTTTACCCAGACTGCAGACACACTCACATACATGTTATTAATGCACTGTTTAACCTGTAATGATTGTTTCTGTTTCTGTTTCTGTCGTCGACAGGTGACCCAGGGTTCAGACCCCAGTGCACTGGTTGCCATGGACACAGCGACAGTATTGTATACCCGTGCCCAGCAGCGTTACTTCAGCTCATATTCCCCTGTCATTGGATTTTACATCTATGAAAGCGCCCCCTACTGGAACGCCTCAGTGCAGCGGGACCTGCTGGAATATGCCAAAGGCTTCCAGCGAATCAGCTGGCTGGAAGCTTACCTGAACTACCTGTCAGATCGCAACCAGTCCACCAGCCAGCCACGGGAAAACTTCACCCACACACTCCGCCACTCCTTCCTCCGCGAGCCACAGTTTGCCCACTTCACTGATGACATCATATTTGCAGAGCGCGGTCAGGGCGAGGAGCCAGACGTGGCGGCTTCCCGAATCTTCTTGGTGGCCAAGACGACGGAGAACAAGCGAGAGGAGATGTCAGTGCTGCTTGACACCCTGCGACGGCTGTCACTGACCTCACGTGTCCGCTTTCTAATCTTTAACCCTTCCTTTGTCTACCTGGACCGCTATGCTGCAGCGGTCAGCTCCCCCCTCAGACACTCACTGCTGGCGGTGCTTTTCCTGTTGGGTCTGTCCTCGCTGGCCGTTGTGGAGCCGCTGGTCTCTGTGTGGCTGGGCCTCACCCTGCTCTCCGTCCAGTTCGGGGTGCTGGGCTTCATGACCTTGTGGGGCGTGGAGCTGGACTGCATGTCTGTGTTGTGTCTGATCTCAGCTTTGGGGCACTCAGCGGACTGCAGCGGTCCCCTCCTCTGCGGTTTCGCCTCGGGTCGGGGTGACAGCAGGACTCGCTGGGTGAGGGTGGCGCTGGAGAGACACGGGGTGCCCTCTCTACAGACGCTCATCTGCTACAGCGCCGCCTTGGTGCCTGTTGGCTCTGTACGCTCCAACCTCACACGCACACTGTTCCGCTGCCTCACCCTCACAGCCGGATGCTCGGCCCTGCACACGCTTGCGTTCTTGCCCACCCTCCTCACCTTCCTGCCTCCCTCCAAGAGCCGGGGACACCGGCCTGACGGAGAGGGGCAGAGGCAAGAGGTGGAGTGTGTTGAAATGAATGACAGCACTCGAGTGGTTGACCAGATCACCACCGTGTGAGCATGGGAATAATGCTGGTTGCCGTAGTGACTGCCGTCTGGGAATTGGTTTGTTGTAGTCTGAGCAGCATCTCTGCAGCTGCAGACAAGATGCTGATCCTTGTGAAGAGGGGAAGAAAAGGCGAGTGTCACTGAGAGATAGATAAGAGGAAAAATAAAGGTAGAGGGTCAACAGGAAACAGTTAAGGAGAGTAGGAGGCAAATGAAGACAAGAAGAGAGACAGGTCTCCAGTGCAGTGTATCCATGGTTACCTGCTTGTTGCTAAAGCTGTGGGGCATGTGAATGAGCTTTTATTTTGCAGAAATTGAGGATCAGCCGAGGTCAGGCCTGGCTGTGACGTTATCACAGAGGAAGCGCACATTTTTCACGTCTCCAAAATTTGCTTTAGATCTGATCACACTGTTTGGCTACTGCTATCTGTCTGCCATATCAAGTTGCACAAATACAGCTACAATGACATGAGGCAATCATCTGTATGACTTGAGTATTTCTACTTTAATGCTGGACAAATAAAGTCAAATCAAGAAAACATGCTTGTAAGTGGTTTTGGCTTCAATGCAGGTTATAATATTTTTAGTGTAGTAATGCAGGCATTTATAGATGGAACAGTTTACACCAACATTTGCCTTGAGTTTGTAACATAAATATCATGAGTCATAATTGCATTTTAACCACTGAAGCACTCACAGCACATAGAAGTTTTAAATGGATTTTTAATGTTATTTGAAACATTTGAAAAAAGACAGGGTTAGAAAATTCATAATGACTTTAACCTTTTGCAGAATGCTCTGTCTTTGAGGAAATGCCAGACACTAACATTAAGGGTGCAATCACTTTGATACATACCATGACACTTGGGCTATGGATCATTATGTTTTACTTGCAACAGGCAAACAAAACATTGCATTTCTCCTCGTGAATTTTGAAATTGTGTAACGGTTACTGCAATTCTTGCTGTAAAAATTAAAGGGTCAAAATGGGATTTTGTTTGTGGTGCTCACAACATGGCCTCCCTGAAATATTGTCTCAATTCAGGCTTGGAAATGCTTTCTGCATTTGTGTACAGCTGTGGAATTGTATTGGTGGTGCACACTGATCCAGTTTCATCCACACTACAGTTGAGTGTTCTGATTTCCCCATCCACACTCCGTTCAACATGTCCTCATACCATGGTTTGTATGATATCCTACACATTAGCACCCCACGAATGATGTTACATCGTGAATGTGAAGTTACGTAATTGATGTAAAGTTACGAAGGTTAGGTTTAGGAAACATGGTGACGACATACCTTAAAATGACTCAGAGATCACTCAGTGTCTCCTGAGGGAAAGTCCTGTGTTTTGTGACCCATCCACTGCTCCAAATTGCCTCTTAACTGGACTGCTCCCATAGATTTAAAAAAATAACTAGATACCGCAAGTCAGGATGGCGTCTCTTCATCCTAAAACAGTTGCTTGCCTGGCACATACACCAGGTTTACTTATATGTTAAACAGCTCACTGAATATGTACAGTAGTGTTTCACCTGCTGGCCCCGCTCACGAGTTCCTGCATGGTTAATAAGGCCTGTTTCCACCGCAGGAACTTCGGGGTAATTTTACGGGGCCGGAGCCGTTGGTGCGTGTCTCCACCGCAGGAACCACCCCCGAAGGACAGAGTTCCGGAACTTTTACAGGGGCTAAACAAGTCTCTGCCTCGGAGTAGGTACTCAGAATGGCCCCGAAAAACTCCTGGGTGGGGCTTAGGGTTTACTTGGTGCTGATTGGATATACTCAAGGCGGGATGTGACGTCAACAGAAAGCAACAAAATAGCCGGCATTTTTAAAAGGAGCCGCAAACGAAGAGACACGCCACAAACCCAGCAACCACCTCAGCTCCTTCCATGTTGATAATCGTCTTTCTTATGTCTGCTTTCTTCTTCCTACTTCTGCTTCATACTTCTGCTTCTTCTTCTTCTTCTTTGTTGTTGCTCTTCTTTGTTTGTTTCTTTGCCACGTCGCCCTGTTCAAAATGGTCGCGCAATGATTACGTCACATCCAGAGTCTGGTAACTTTACAGGAACCTTCCTCCTACTCCGCCCTCTCAGTGGAGACACGGTGGAGGGGGGGGGGGGGGGGGGCGAGGGCCGAGCGAGAGGACGTTCCTGTAAAGTTCCTGCCCCCCAAATAATACCAGGAACTTCTTCAGTGGAAACGGGCCTATAGACGTTACATTGTGATGACCTCACAGATTTTCAAATCACTTTTCTCGGCTTGAAGAAAGTTTAACACTTATAAAACCAACATGGCTCAAAAATTCAGAATAGAAAGAGTGATAATTAACCTTGTTTGCAGTTTGAGGTGTCCTGTTAATAGTTTTACAGACGTCTCTTTTGCAATGGTGGTCTATGGGAAACATGCTTTTTGGGCTGCAGGATTTTTTTATGCTGCAACACTGCGAGTGGCCACTGAGAAAAATTTGCTGCAAGGCTGAGCAGTTTTCCTGGGGGCCTGACTGCTCTGGGACCGGTTCCTTCTTCACTCCCGTCAGCACATTGGTCACATGAGTGCAGCCTTCTGAAATACATGGATTATGCAGGAATTGCTGGCTCATCATAACGTGGGATATGTATGAGTTTGGGGCATTGCTTTTCGTAGGAAACAGAACAGTACATGAGGACAGCCTGCTCCATTCCAGTTGGTCCCCAGGAGTTGAGTACCATTTGGCTGTCTTTGTATTTATTTAAAAACCAATTATATGAATGTGGGCCACAGCAGATATCCTCGCACAACCTGTCATCAAAACAAGCATCCATTTTTTATCTCCTTCTTGGCAAACCAGCTTGATGTGCATACACCACCAACTTGACTAGAGTGTTAAATAAGAGACTATATTTTGTAAGTGGAACATGCGCAGTTGGCACGTTTGTTATGCCTGCAGTCTGCAAGGTCACACATTTTGGACTGCACATGCATGCCCCCCGAGGTCTATGTTGACAGTTTTAATTTTTCCGCAATCTAATAGTCTCTATTAAACTCTTGACAGTGGGTTCTGGGCCCTTTTTACACAGTAGGCCTCACCATCGTGATCATATAGTCAACATTAAGACAACATTCATATGCAACTGTCACACAGAAGAAATCCTCAAACCTTTTCTTGTGACAAAGCACGACCTAAAATACTCACAGGAATCAGAGGAGGCAACAGAAAATTGAAACAGCAAACTGACTCATCGCTTGATGTGAGAAAAAACATAACAATTTAAAACACATTACCGTCAAAGTGCAGACTTCTGCACCACTCTGTTGCATAAAATTTGGGTACAGACATGAGTTTTATTCTCTGTAAATGTCCGATCAGTCAGAGCTTTGAGTGATGATGAATAATGTGGCCTGACAGCTGATTTATTTATTTATCAGGAAATGATGTCAGCACCTACTGGTTCTCTTTCTGTCCTATCCATAAATGGGTTTGAATGAAAATATTGTTCTCTTTGAAACTCCTGCGATTTTCCCCCCTGAAGGATAAGGAGCTTGTTGTCTTTTTCTTCTTTTATTCCTGAATTCATCTCAGTGGTTAAAGGTCTGTGTGTGGGAGTGCTTCCTGTTGTTAATCCATGCTCCTCCCTGACACTTGGCTGAATGAAAGTATTGTTCAGGCTTTATGCAGGCTCCACAACCATCAGTAAGACAAGGGTGTGATACCTCACCAGCTTCCCACCTGTAAGCACTGCCAATTGTTAAGAGCACATGCTCGACCTCCAGGCTAGAGGTACCACCAACCGCTGCTTGCGTCATCCTTTATAAAACATGGTAGTTACACAATTACAGGCCTGAATAAAGGTCTGTCTAAATATAATCCTCACACAAAGGGCACTGCTGTGCTGCATGTTCTGTAGACATGGTAGATTGTAGGAAAGCGTGAACTTTCTAGGGTACTGCTTCCTCTTGGGAAACTCATGCTGCACTTGGAGGTATAACTAAAAAATGTGTTATCGAAAAATGTTGAACAGTTCCATCCTGCAAAATGAAACAGCCTTTCTGTCCATAACCAACAGCCCTTTGGTTCACACTTCAGATTGAGCCCTCACGGTCGAAACACACAGGACATAGCGAGGCAGCCAAAAAACCACCAACACATCTCCCACGCCTAATCATGCTGTCAATCCAAATGCAGCTTACTGCTGCTTCCTCTGTTGTTGTTGTTGTTTAGGTTCACTAATGGAGCAGTGTTGGAGCTGTGGAGCTGTATGTCAGATGTAAAATAATGGGCTGCAAGTGTCATTTACAGTTTGTACTATAAATCTACGAGGTTGTAGCATGTAAGGCTCCTGCAAATGCTTCAGGTCTCAGTGAGAGACTGTGGAGGAGAGTGTAGTAAACGACTGCAGCACTGATGTTAATTGAAAACTGAGATTCCGTGGATACAGTGTGGCACTACAACAACAATATTTTGATCACCATCATAGAATGTATGCAAGTATCAGATGTAGCAACTGTGCCATCACCCATTGGTTTGTGGACTCCTGTTTTGAGCAAGACTCCAGGAACAGCGCCAGGCTTTGAAGCCACTTTGACACTATGTCAAACGTGGAGTTACAACTTCTGGGTCCGTCAAGTAATGCCATGTGGTCCAGACAGACTTTTTCTCATTGCTTACATTGTTCTGATAACATTTAGGAAGTGTAGAAGAGCTGCATGATGACATTATTTTATCCAAATTCAAGTTTGCAGAGGGCTAATCTGGAAGTTGGCCAGTCCCCCGGTGGAAGTTTGCACACTTGCTTTATTGGCCGCAGGATGTACAAGGTTCAGGTAATTTTATACCATGGAAATCAAGCTTCTGGGGGCTTCATGCGCCACTGAGCAACTTTCATAAGAATTACCGGAGTCCCACCTTGAACATTGTATCCAGTTCTCTTTATACATCAATGTTTCGTAGTCTTAAGGTCAGCATTTTGGCTGTAGCCATCTCGGACTTTTAGAGCCAAAAGCAACCATATTTTGACAAGAGCATGGAGCTGTGGAGGAGTGAAGAATAGATCTGACTCATAGACTGTAGCGACGTCTCACAGACAGCCTGTCACTCAAAGTGGCCACCCCCTGAATAATGTGTAAATTTAAGCCTGAAAAAAAATTTAAACAGGAGAGTTATACAAAAAATTCAGCCCCTGTACAGTTGTCATGAATGTTGAAATTAGCTATAGAGACCAAAACAAGACTGTAAACATGTTGTAAAGTTGGCCATTTTAACATGGGGGGGTCTGTGGGGATTTACTCGCTTTTGGAGCCAGCCTCAAGTGGCCATTAGAGGAACTGCAGTTTTTGACACTTAGGCACTGGCTTTATTTCTCAAAACCTAGGATGGTGAAGGAATGACTTGCCCTACTATCCGTATGATTGGCTGGTACTCATTGCCTTCATTGGTTGGACTGGTAAGGTTTAGGCAAGAGAAGTGGGATTGGTTAGGGTTAGGGTTAAGGCAGGCCATTCCTTCACCATCCTAGGTTTTGCAAATTCATGCCCTAGAGGTTGCCACCTGGTCACCACCTTAGCTTAGCCTGTTAGTATGGTCATGTTTGCTAATTAGCGCTGAACACATGTTACAGTTTAGGCTGATGGAAATGATATATAGTTTTGCAGGTATTTGGTCACAAACTGAGGTACTGGGCTGTGTCAGACAGAGATTTGGTGATGCCACTTACCTTCACTCATGGATGGATTACTTACAATCCTACTGTGCACAGGCGTAGGGGTCAAAAGTGTCAGGGGACCCACTGACTTTCACTTCCAAAATGTCAAATGTCAAATTAACACATACAGAGCAGGAAGAGACACAAAATGATCACAAACACATACAAAATGATGCATAACAACTACAAGGAGAAGAGACACTACCACAAAGTCTGTGTGTCTTGCTCGTCTGTAGGAGAGGTTGCGTAACAGTGCCCAGAGGCCCATTGTCTTATAATCTGCCAATGCCCCCACTTTCCCCCTGTTTTGTGACCCACTTCACCAACAGACAACTTTTATAATCAAACAGCTAACATAGTTTATTTCTTACCTTTCATTTTATTAGCTTTTTGGTCTTTTTTTAATTAAAATGAAACACACATTTATATAATTTTGTATTGTCAACAGTTAAATTGTATTATCCTTGTACTGAATTAATATAATTTTCTTTCTCTTGCGTTGAGTGCTGCTGACCTTCGGGACGTCTCCTCTCCCTCATTTAAAAGATAAGACTTCCTCTTCTTCTTTGGGGTTTTATGGCATTATCGTCTCCTTTCTGAGCCCTCATCAGTGTCCTGTTGTTTCATAACTGTTTTCTTCTGCCCCCCCCCTCTACTGCCACACACTAATATACTTTTTATAGAGAAGTCTGATAATCCTAATTGCTTAATCATGTAACAGTTTTCAGCCTGGAAGATTGATGCACTTAGGAGTGTTAAATGCCTACACCTGGGCCCTGGACTGTACCAAACATCTGTCAAAGCAAAGGGGGATTTAGGCAGAGAACCTTTTGTTTGTGTATTTGTTAGTTCATTTTGCAAGTATAGTTTAGAGTTATCTAGTTTATTTATCATAGATAATATTGAGTTAATTAACTGTCTGTTGAGTATTTATTTGTAGTTAATGTGTTTTGTCCACCCATCTTGGTTTGGCCAGCTTCTATATATTTAAATGCTCCCCCTGTTTGTTAAGAAGGAGTTAAGATTTGTCTTTGTTCGTTCAGAACAATCCCGTACCGCTCTTGCACTTAAGTTTGTTGTATTTTCAGTTCAATTCTATGTTATTGACCTATTTTAGGCCTCAATTTACTTAATAATCTCATAAGCTTTGCTTTTTTTTACTTTTTGGGTGAACAAAACCTTTTTTAAAGAACAAAATACTACATAGACCATGAAGCTTTGCAATGCCATATTCATGGTACAAGCAGCACAGTACTTCATTGTACACTGAACCTCAATTTACCTCAGTCTGTCAATCAGTTAAGTTAATTTTTGACCCTATTTAACTAATATCGAAAAGATCTGCAGATGTCGTACATCCCTGCTTTCTCTCTTAGCCTTTAAACAAAACATTTTTGTTAGTCTGCCTGTCATAAAATTTCTTTGATCATTCTCTGTCTTGGCAGAAAAAAAAAAAAAAAAATTAAAGCAAAACACCACATTCAGGGCAGAAGTTTGCAGCTCCGGCGCTCTAAGTTTCTAGTGCACTTGCTCTATGAGCCGCAGGATGCAAGAGATCCGGGATATTTCATACCATGGAAATCAAGATTGTGGGGGCTTCATGCACCACTGAGCAACTTGGAACATCTTGGATGTTTGGAGCCAGAAGTGACCATATCAAGACAAGAGCATGGAGCTGTGGAGGAGTTGAGGTGGATCTGACTCATAGACTGTAGCAGTGCCTTGAAGACAGCCTGTCATTCAAAGAAGCCACACCATGAATTATGTGTAACTTTAAGCCTGAGTAAACTTTAAACAGGAGAGTACATAAAGAATTCCACCCCCGACCAGTTGTCATAAATGTTGAAATTAGCTACAGAAACCAAAGCCGTTTTTGTATCAGGTTGTAAACATGTTCATTCCTGCTTTAAAGTTGGCCATTTTTACATGGGGGTCCATGGGGATTTACTCGCTTTTGGAGCCAGCCTCAAGTGGCCATTAGAGGAACTGCAGTTTTTGACACTTTGGCGTTGGCTTTATTTCTCAATCCTACAATGGTGAAGGAATGACTCGCCCTACTATCTGTATGATTGGCTAGTACTCGTTGCCCTTGTTGGTTGGATTGGTTAGGTTTAGCCAGCCTCAAGTGGCTGAAAAGCTGAATAGCACCAATAGTTCCTGGACAATCTGAAAGTAGCATGGATTTTCTGGGGGGTAAGAACTGTGACAAAAACACTTAAACAACTTGAATTTCATTTTGTTTCTTTCCTGATTTCTCTGGTTAAAATGCAGATGGAAAAGCTTGGAAAATTCCTGTGGTGGAAATAGGTTTTAAACTCAACAGGTACTTTTGGTATTTCCTTTATCATGACCTTCTGCTACAGAACGACATACAGTAAATGATGTGAGCAGGTAAAGAGACACACAGGTCATGCTGAAACTCAGTGTACCCAAGTGGTGACCTTTCTGTATGAGACTGTCTTGGCTGCTAATTCCCCGCCTACTCCTAAAGAAAGGTAGAGGGGAATATATTGTCATACCATCACATACAGACATATACTCAGACAAGACAGCCATATGCTGTTAACTCTGCTGTGGAACTGAAAATGCCATATGTGCCGAGCTGTGAGGAGTTTTCAGTATGAATAATTGCAGAAAGGAAAGGGAAAAGCTTGCCGGTGGGATTTTTTGATTCACTTGAGCTTCAGCTATGCTCAAACACACACACACACACACACACACACACACACACACCCCCACACTGACAGCTAACTCAGTTAAAAAGTGCTGTGTCACTGAAGAACAGCAGTAACGTGCTGCAGTTCTGCTCCGCTCCACTGATCTGATACTGTTTTGTTACTCCTCAGTAAAAATGAACAAAGGCTGACACTTGATCTGTAGTAGGGAAAAAAATCGCTGTAGTCTTTAATGCCCCCTTGTGGCTGACAGTCAACTACCTTATCTAGATCACCACAAACACACACACATGGACAAGTGAAGACACACTGAGATTTGGAGAGCCGTGTCGCCCCGAGGCTGCTCTTGTCTTCTTTGGATTCATTTTACATCTGACGTCAGATGCCATTCCTCAAATTCACAGCCCAGCCGCCAGTTTGTGTGTGTGTGTCTGTGTTTGTGTGTGTGAATATGATTGTGTGAAAGAGAGCGAGGGAAGATGTTTGACCGGTTTGTCTACCTGAATCCAACATTTTATACTTGAGCCTACTGTGTAATTTTTGGCTGTTTTTGCAATTTGTTGCAACACGCACACTTTTCCACACACGCATATACACTCATGTTCACACACACACACACACACACACACAAAATACACACATCAGATAAAGGCTAATACCCTGTCCAGGAACTGTCTGGTCCTGCATCCTGTAATACCAGCTGCTGCCCTCCAGTCACACTGAGATAGAAAACAACACAGATATACGATAGATAGATAGATAGATAGATAGATAGGTAGGACACTGTTCAACACTGTTCATTATCTCTCTCCATCTCTTCCCTCCTCCTTCTCTGTGGGGGTGTGTCATCATTTCATCTACTTCAAAAATTCTGATTTCCTGAATGTACCGTGACGCACTCTCTCTCTCACACACACACACACACACACACACACTCGCAAACACCTGATGCTACAGACGATGCTCCTGTGTAACAGACAGGTGGATACTGAAGTTACAAGGGAGATCAGCTGAGGACAGAGAAGACAAGAGGAAGCAACACGAGGAAGAGACAAGAGAAGACTGAGGGAAGTTGTGAGAGATACTTCAACGGTGGCAGTCTTTGGGGAATCATGATTGACGGATGAACCATAACACGGGGATGATGGAGATACATGTGGATATGCACATTCATTCACACATGTAAACCTACACTGACTCTGCAGATGCTTTTAAAAAGCATCAGGTAAGAATTTTAAAGATTCTTTTAGACTTACTCACATTGCTTTATCTGCTAAATTTATGCACCTATTTTTGTCTCTAAGATGTGATGCATGACAGTTTGTGGAGGATGCATACAAAGAGGGTCAGGATCAGGAAAGAAGAAGAGTCAAAAACAATTCTTGAAATGTCCCTGTTTGTTTTACTGTTGAGTTTAAATATAGAAAGCAGACTGTGGGAACTTGAGGTTAGTAATGAAAACAACAGCATGGCTACTGTACAGTATAGCCTCGAGGCTTTAACAGCTAGTGTTTCTTTTCCTGACGCACAGAACATATATGATCACATCCCAACAGACACATACAACTGTAGCTTCACATATACGATGAGATTGTTTTGGTTTTCTTAAACAGCTTTGAGCAATTTGAATTTTTAACTTACAATTAAGTTTCATTACCCAGGAAGTATCCAGAGAACATCATGTATTATTAATTTGTTTCTCATATTTGAAAGTAAAGAAGTGTCCCCAGTAACAATTTCTGTCTCTTAATCGATCGTGTATCAGAAGTTTAAGTATAGCTAAGTCTGGAGGCAAAAAAACAACACTGCAGTGAAGTGAAGAATGATATGGATCAATATTATTAGACAAATACATTTACAAAATGCTTCAATTGTATCAGCGCACAATCTGATTGTGCTCGCACACCAGAGGGCAAACCCTGTAGATCAACATTTTTTAATAAGGCCTGTGTAATTGCAGGCACTCCCTGTTATTACAGCACAATTAGTCACACTCTGTAACACTTACGTCTATAAATGTAGGTATGCAGATGTGGTAATTGGCATTAATTGGTGTGCAGGTTAAAAATAGGATTTCACAGAAAAGGAGCAGTGTCTTAGAACAAATAAAGCATCTCATAATCACCACTGGGCCAGCTAGCCTACTTTTACATCTGAAAAGCCAATGGAGAATATTCTAACACTGTAAACAAGAGCTACAGCTGCTAAGTGTTATCCATTTTTGCTTGTTAAAGAATAAGAAAGAGAAAATATTAAGAAGACAAGAAAGGACTGGGTAATGTTGTGTCTTGGAGTATCTGCTATTTGAAAAATTATATTTAAATTTATAAATGGGTAAGAAGTCTTATCAATACTTAACATGTGTTTAAGGCAAGGCAAATTAATTTAAACAGCATATTTTATTGCAGGTAAAATCAGTGTACCCCATGTTAAAATACATACTGCAATGATTAACATCTACAAAAATAGAATTTATTTATTTATAATTTAAAATACAATTGCAAACTGCAACAAAAAAAAAACTGGAACACAAGCAATATTATTATTTTTACTTAGTAATTGTAGTTTTTATGTAGTAATTATAAGATACAAAGTCAAGAATGTTACTTCTTAGGTCAAATGTTTGACCTAGTATCTCCAAACTTTGTCTAGTGAGTCCAAACTTTGACTTCACATTTATTGTAATGGGAGGCAATACCAGGATTTAGGTATATAATATGTCTGACGTTGCATGGATTGGAAATTATTCAGGCCTACGTCACGGTTCTGATGACCAGTTTACTAATGTATTTTTTCAACATATTGAGCAGTGATCAGATTGCAACTTTTTGTAAAAAAGAACATTATAAATGACACAAAGGCAGTGACAAAAATACATACAGACACATAAAATCCAGAGAAAACAGGTGGATTTTCAGCTGAGTTTTAAAACATTTGATGCTGGGGGCTGATGGAACATGTAGAAAGAGGCAGATCCACAGCTTCGGCCCAGCCACAGTAAATGCACAGTGACCTTTACGTCTCTAACAACTATCTAGCATCAGCTTATCAGATGACCTCAGTGTTGTGCGAGAACAGTAAGGATCTAAGAAATCACTGAGATCTGCTGGAGCTAGCCAGTTTAAAGCTTTACAAAGTAAAATCTTGTAGTCAACTCTAGATTTCACTGGTATTTTGCCTTAGGTTGCTTCTGGATTTAAAACTTTAGTATTGGATGCATGTATTTGTCAAATAAGTTAAATTCTAAAGTGAAATTTCAACATATCAGATAGCTTTAACCACAGTTTTTTCAACAGGTGTATGAGTGATGCCTTTGTGGAAAAACTAGACAGTGAACAGACAAAGTAAGCAGCTAGCTGGTAAACAATGTGGAGCATTTAGGATCTAAAAAGCCAGATGTTTCCCTCAGGAGTTGGTGGAGACCCAAACAGAGCTAAAAGGAGAGTGAATATTGGACGTACATTCACCAAGTGACCGGCAACATGGCTCCAAATGGGTGCTGATGTTGCTTTCTGTCTGCTGGATGTGTTTATGGACAACTGTTGACAACAAGTTATTCATATCAATCTTACCAGGCATTAAAGCTGGGGAAGGCAGTTTAATGTGGGTAACATTAGGCAACAATCCCAATATATCCTTTAGCATATTGTGGACTGAGAACACTAATCCTCAGCACCTCCTCTTGGCTCTGTTTTAAAGCAGAAAGAGGGTGTTTCTGTTGGCTGTTCTACAAATGCAGATGCGCATGAACGTCCCTTCTGTGAATGCCTGATTTAATGGTGAAGAATCCTGCTGTGAAAGTTGCTATTCCAGCATTGGCAACACTGCAAAACAACCCAAACAAGGAAGATGGACTTATGAAGAGAGTCTGGCAATAAACACAACAGAACACGTGTCAGTATCAGTAAGGCGTTTCAGAGATGGAGAGAAACTGTTGCCAATAGTTTAGCCTTCTGCCAACCAGAGCCAAAGGCTCACAGCTGCAGCTGTTTCAAGTTCAGGTTTATTTGCTAGGAAAGGCCTCCAATCACAGAATGTTATCTCAAGGGCTTTACGGGCCCACAAGTTTGCGAAAAAACAAAACAAAACAAAAACAAAAAACCCAAAAACAAACAAATATCAAAAACAGGATAGTAATTCCGTTAGAACTGCTGCTGTATAACGACAACTTGTTAGCATTCGCCTTTTTTAAGACACATAGAAGCTGCAAAGTTTGCGAGTGGGATATTAACTGAAGTATTTATTATGCTGTAGAACAAAACATGAAAATCTCAGAAGCTTGTGTTAACCACAGACATTATTTCAGGCATCTCACCAAAAACTCAATTCAACTGACTTGACTGGCAGTGCTAAAATGCTAACTCGTTTCTAGGTTGTTAATACTCATTCCTGGAGCAGTCTACTGAAATGAATGATGAGTACTCGTAGATGTTACAGCCTTTGCACACTGAGTCCATTTTTATCGTCCGAAGTTGTTGCAAGTCTAAAAGTAAATACGACTTCACACTGTGTCAGTCAAAAACTTGAGTCCAAAACTTTCGTCCATCATTAAAATTTTCATAACAGGTTTTCACAGCTGTCAGAAGCCATTTGACCAAGAATCAGTGAAGATAATGTGGCAGCGGGACACAGCCACGACAAGACAGAGGAACAGGGTGCACAGAATCATTTCGTAATACAGACAGCTC
Source organism: Epinephelus lanceolatus (assembly GCF_041903045.1). Lineage (NCBI taxonomy): Eukaryota > Metazoa > Chordata > Actinopteri > Perciformes > Serranidae > Epinephelus > Epinephelus lanceolatus. Next base: position 12,614,960 of record NC_135753.1, on the reverse strand, counting down.
ACTTACAACAGGTCAGATTGTAATATTCAGGTGGATGATGATGAAGAGGGGGAGGATGTGCACCGCACACAGAACGTGGAGGACAGCTCCGCCGCTTCATGCAGCTGCGGTGCTAAATGAAAGACAGGGAGGGAGTGGTGACAGCCAGATAGGTAACTCCAGTGGCAAAGGAGGGCATGTGTCTTTTCATTTTGTCACGCATTGCAAATTTTTGCATCCGTTAGAACAATGAAATGAATTGGAATCAGTGTGCAAGGTTGAAGTGCATGCATGTGCCTTTCATCGACTGGTGGGAGGGGCTTAGACAAAGAGGGGAGAGCTGCAGGAGGAGGGGTGTCATTTCAAATTCTGGCCTTTTTTTTTGCCTTCTCTAGAAAACAACCTTCCCCAGTTTTAATAAATCAATTTTGTGTTTCAGTTTGTTCCCCAGTGGCTAAAAAAAAATTTAAAAAAAATCAAGTACTTTGTAGTATCAACAAGCATAAACTGAGGTGCATCAACAACACAAAGACACCGCAGGCAACAATAACCTGTAATTTATGAAGGTGTGAATGCGGTGACATGTAACCCCATCTGCTGTGTCCACCCCTGCCCTGCAGTCAATCCGTGTGTGTAGACAAAGACATGGATAGTATTAGATCCTTTTAGTTTACTGGCTGTAAAGGAGGATTTCTGTGTAATCCCACGACTGAAACAATGATACACTGTGATCATATCCACATCTAGAAACACAGACTGCACGCAAGGGAAGATGATCGCAGTGATATGGGAAGCTGCTGTTCTCACTTACCGAGCTTTAAATAAAATTTGAATATTTAGGACATTTATGAACAAGTGATAGAGAAGTAGCTGTCACAAAGTCATTGTTTGCATCAGGTACTTCTCTATCATGTCAAACAGATCCAAAATAAAACCAAAAGGAGAGGAAGATGTCTCATGTCTTGTGACTTTATGTATCCTTGTGTTCTCAGGAGGATGCATGGCCTTTGCTTTGAAGGACGGTGGAGATGGACACATCATTTCCTTCTTGTCATCTGGCTCTCACTGTTGGCAGCCACTCCACCCAAAGGTAACTCACATAGAAAGAGGAAAAGACAAGGAAATACAGTGATTTGAATTCAAGGAAATGTGACTTCTTTTTCAAATGATGAGGTTTTTAACATGAAATAGCTCACTTCCTGTAGGCAGTAATGTACAGTTGTACTAGACAGATTTTACACCAACACAAACAGTAGGCTAACAGTCTGGAGCTGCATGTTAGCAGCTCTGTGAGGCTGTACATCACTTATTGAGTTTAATGCTAATGTCAGCATGCTAACACACTCAAAATGAGGATGCTAATGAGTGTACGTTTACCAACATTTTGGCTAGAACACTGAGTCACAACAATAGCAACAATGTCAACAGAACTAAAACCAAAATTAGTGTTTAACTTCATTATGGTTACAGATAAACTAGGGCTAGACAGCATGGAGACAATCAGGTATCTCAGTGTTTTTCACAATTACCTCAATATTGATTTTGCAACAATATTGTGAGTTTATAACACCAGCTGGCGGAGTATCATAGCACCACAAAAGGTGCATCAGTTTATAATGCCACCAGACGGTACAGTTTGAAACGCTGCCAGTAACCATGTAATATAAGAGCAGGAAGGGTAGGTGGATGGGTCCAACAAACCCCAGACTTTCACCCAGGAGGCTGCTGCTGGCTTCCCTTGTGAACACTGAGCCAAACCATGATGTCTTTTTTTTAAAAAAAATCTAACCACGTGCTTTTGTTGCACAAGGAAATAAACGTATAAAAGGTATTTTGTGGTGGTTACGTTTATTTCGGAAAAAAACTATATGCATCTAACAAGGAGAAACTGATTATATTAAATGTGAAAGGTGTGACTGATTTTGTGTTGTGACGTCATCTTGCAGTTTGTATTTGTAGCATGTGTAAAACTAAAAAGTGTCAACTCACCATATATCTATTTTTTTGCAGGGATAAATAATCAGTGTTTTAATGCTAGTTAAGAAGCATTAGATTTTGGCATATTGGTGAAATGAACTGATGGTCTGTCAGTAATTAGAATGGATTGCTTGTGCTTACGATTAGCTTAGCATTGTGCACAGCTGTATAGACCAATGACTGTATATAAAGATGGACAACGCCTCTCCACTTCCTTCTACTGTACAAAAATGAAGCCAAAATATACCAGATATGGTTGCTGCCATCTTACCTGGTGACATAATTTGGAGTGAGAGTCTAAACAGAAGAGATCTCCACGGTATCGAGTTTCTGCTGTCTGACAAGCAAGCACACTAACTGCAGACACAGTTGTAAATCATAATATTAGAACCCCTTTTTATAGCACTGAATAGCTCATTCTAACCAGACATGTGCACTTGAACATAAAAAGACAGACACTATCTTTGAGAAAATTATATGTGACGTGTACTTTGACATTTTAGTTTGGCCCATGTACCATCTGCCAACATGGAGAGGGCAGGCTTTGTGACCTTTACTGGAGCCAGCCACCAGCCACTTTTGGGAAGCTGTCATGTCCAGTTTTATATACAGTCTGTGCTATAGACCTTTTCATTGCTCTTTGAGGAGACCAGCTTTGGCTTGTTTATTCCCTGCCAGCTCTTACACTAGCAAACACTGCAACAGGAAATACAAAGGGGCCCATTTAGACTGTTTATGTTGTCAAATTAGAAAAGTACATTGCCCCTAATGGCCCTTAAGGAGATGTTTTTTAGTCTTAAGCGCACCCGTTATTATCTTGTGTGCAAAAGATAATAATCTGTGTTCCCACAAGATAATTATCACCTTTCGGGACTTAAGAGCCTCCGTAGAATGAAAGTGTTTATGGTAACTAAGCTGTTTTTTTTTTGTTTGTTTTTTTTTTGTTAAGTAGCATTAATTATTATTTTTATGTTCACAAATGATGACAGTGTGTAATGTGTTTTTGTATTAATGAATTAGCGTATTTTATTTGAAGTTTGCGACTAGCTGACTAGCTAACATACAGGAGCATTAAGCCGCTATAGGGACAGATATTTCCCTTCAGGAAATGATGGAACTAACACAGAGCGATTTCATCAGGTGGCTAAAAAACACAACTTCAAATGCATGTTACAGTTTCTCTGTATCTGCTGGATATGTATATAGGCAACTGTCTGCTAACAAGTTCTCCTTATCAGTCTGAGGTGAAAATATGTCAGTGTTAAGTTTACATTAAAAGTTATTTCCATCAGCCATCGACACAATTTCTGCTCACATCACAGCTCTTTGCATTTAAAACTCTAAATCTGCATTTCCTTTTCCAGCACTCGGCTATTTCCTGGCAGACACAAAGGTAGTACTAAAAGGCTGCGAGGACCACTGGACCCTGCAGGACAGGGCCGCCATGCCGCTGCTCTCTCAGATGACTTTATGTGTCGACATCCGTGTGGTGGTTCCCGGAGCCTGGGTGGCCTTCTCTTACAGCTCGGTCCACGCACCCAGACCTGAGCTGGGTCTAGAGGGGGATGAGGAGGCATTGTATGGGTGGCTGCTAAGGGTCCGTCACCGATTTCCTGTCCGGCTGTCCCCGACATACTGGCATAGGGTGTGTCTGAGGAGGGACGTAGCACGCAACTCCTTTAGCCTGGAGGTAATACTTGTCGTGTACTAGTATGCCCAGCTGTGGAGGAAGTATTCAGATCATGATGTTATATTCCATTACAAGTAAAAGTTCTGCATTGGAAATGTTGCTGAGAGAAAACAAAAGTAGTCTGTTATATGCCAAATGCCCTTAATGTATCAAAAATAAAAGTATTCACTGAACAACATTGGCTCTGTGAGTATTCTAGTCTTACATTTCATATTACTGGATTATTTACACTGAAGGATTAATGTGTAAATGTAATGGAGCAAAAAGTACAGTATTTCCCTCTGAGTTGTCATGGAGTAGGAAAATAAAGTAGTGTCAAATTTGAATAGTCAAGTAAAGTACAAGTACCTCAAATCTGTACTTAAGGTAAGCACTTAAGTACATTTACTTCCACCTCTTAGTATGCTGTGAGGTCTATGCAAAGCAAAGCCAAACAGTGTTTGCAAAAATAGATTGTTTACACACCCCAATAAGTTTATCTTGCACAAATACCACATACTGTGGGTGAGGTCTGGAATGAAAGACAAAACAATGCACTGTAAAAGACACTGTTTAGACAGGCACGCTGAAGTATGTACTGTTAAGCTGAACAGACTTTTGATTTTAACAGCAAAGTACCATACATGAAAACAGTGACAGTACTGCACTGGTGAAAGTGGTTTCAGTAGTTTGCAACCTATTAAAATGACCAAATGTATAATCACTTTGGTTATTTTTTTGTAGTTTTGGACAGTTTTGGATCAGTTATGATGACACTGTACTCACCAAAAGTCACTACAAAACCCAAGAGGGCAAGAAAAACACACACAACCAGATAGGTTGTGAACAAGCTAACAATCTGGTCAGATTAAATCACCCAGGCCAAAACTATGAACATAAGACCAAAGTAGTAATGGTCTTTTAAAGGAGCGCTTCACCATCCAAATGTCCATTTGTATATCAATTACTCATCCCGCGTTACGTTGAATTTGGCCAGAAAACCTTGTTTTTCTGGCATGCCTCCACTGTGAACAAAGAATCTAAGAATGGACAAAAAATCTTGATGAATTAAAGTCATAGGGGTCCATGTTTAACAACAGCAAAACTATATCAAAACATCTGTTTACAAACTCTCACACAACTCCTGCAGTGTAATCCATGTCTCATTTATCAATTTGTGTACTCAGTACACCCCAAACAGACAGCCCTTTCCCACGGGGCCCTGCCCTATGAGTGAAACTTGATCCATGCTCTCTTCAAAGCCAGACTCTGTTGACAAAATCAGTAATTTTACCTCACTGAACACAGGAGCTGCTGGTCTACCACTGCCTCAATCAGTTAGTTTGTTTCTGTTATTGTGACTTTGATGAATCCTAATTAATTCTTTAAAACACCAAAGTCACATGATAACACACACAAACCAACTGATCAAGTAAGTGGTAGACAAGCAGCTCCTGTGTTCAGCAAGGTAAAATTACTGTTTTTGTCAATAGAATCTGGCTTTGAAGAGAGCATAGATTAAGTTTCACTTTCAGTTCAGTTCCCACTTGGAAAGGACTGTCTGTTTGCCGGATTATACTGCACGAGTTGTATAAGTTTTGCTTAATGGATGTTTTGATATAGTTTTGTTTTGTTAAACGTGGAATCCTTTACTTAATACATCAACACTTTTTTTCAGTTTGTGGATTCTTTGTTCACTGTGGAAGCATGCAAGACAAAGTTTTCTTCTTAAATTCAACAAAACACCAGGCGAACAACTGATCTTCCAAATGGTCATTAGGGGGGTTACGTATTCCCTTAATGAGCAAATGTGGTGGCAGTGTGGGCCCAGTAATCGCAGGACTCAAACTTTTGAACTTTTACTTAATCTACACTTTATTTGTTAGCCACATAAGCTGTGTAAATGTTTCAGGTTGATGGGAAAATGGTGGCGGAGAGGACGGTAATCGCACAGGCCATCCCTCCCTACGGCTCCCTGTGGCTGGGCTGCCGACCCAGAGACCGACCCCCTGGAGCCAAGCCTGGGGAAGTGGAGCTGTACCTCTTCCGCATGTGGGCGGATGTAGGCGACCACGGCCTCTGCGAGGATGGCACTGTGATTGGCTGGAGCGCTCAGCACTGGGGCGTGACCAGTCCCAGGGCCAGACAGAGAGACCCCAGCCTTCTGTGTGGTGAGACCGACATGCATTGACCTGTCTTTATAACTGATACTTGTAGGTGTTTACGATAGGATGTTGTGCATGAATGAGTTCTCTGATTAACTGCATGTATAACAAAATGCTGTGTCATCTTTTCTGCCTTTTTATCATGGAATTCTAGCTAAAATATAGCATGGCATGTTTGCAATTTGTCATATAGAAGTCTTTGAGCATGCATCTTATCCTGTTTCACTAGATTTAGCTCTTCAGCCTATTCTTTTACAAATCTGACTATTTAAACAAAAAATTTCAAGCAATAGCAGTGCATGCAAAACATAACACGTAATGGGGCACTCAGTGGTGTCTTAATCTCTAACACATGTCCACATACATTAGCTGTGCATGATATTAGAGCATGTTGAATGTTGAATGTTGCATGTTTTTATGTCACTTATAGACCACAGACGGTTGAGACGTGGAGCACGTACTCACAGAAGCGTAACTGATAATGGTGTGTATTCACGTGACCTAAACACTCACATGCATGTTATGTGTAACTGTCTCAATGTATAGTTGTATTTGTATATGTCTGTATGTAGAGAGGAGGGATAGAAGTACACACAGAGAGATTTTTAGATAGAGACAACAAGAGAGAGCAAGACAGATTGATTTGGAAGTAAAATTACACACTATTGAAGTGTGAAGGGGAAACCTTAATTTACGTTCACTGTTTCAGCGCTCACACTTGGATTTGGAAGGTCATTCTCACCTCCATCTGGTGAGTATCCTTTTGACACAGTAAAAACCCACGATGTAATACCTCTTATTATCTTAATTACAGTACTTCCCTCTGATTATTACTTAGCTTCCTACTTCCTTCTTTTTCTTACCAGAAGTGCCTTTAACCGTAACTACCTCAAGTCCTGTCATAGCAACACCCGCCACTCACATCAGCAACCAGACGCCCACGGTCACAGGTTAGTGATGCTGACAGTAACTGCGTCCCAAGTCAGTATGGGTTGAATCACGTCATGCCAGTAATGATAAAAGTACTACTTTTTGTAGTTTTGATCATCATTTGTGTCAGTTCTTATCACATCATAATGTGAGTGAATAATAAAAAAGCTGAAGAAATGTAAGGATAATTAAAACTTAGGCCTACTTTTTGTTTTGGCCATCATTTGCATCAGTTATTATCACATCATAATGTACTTAAATAATATTAATGTAAGTAAATGACAAAGATTAAAAATTGTGCCTACTTTTTGTTTTGGCCATTATTTGTATCAGTTGCTATCACATTAAAATATAGAGGGAATCGCCTTGTTGTTTACAAATACTTCCGAGTAGAAAAACAGCAGAGTTTAGCTATATATATATATATATATATATATATATATATATACATATATATATATGTCTCACATTTTTCACGTCATTTCACGTCACGTCATTTTTCACATTTCACATTTTTCACAATGTTTGTAAAGTCTATAAACACAATGATTGAACAAACATTACTATTTCTGTGTGCACGTTTTGTAATTAGTAACATGGTTATCGTAGATTAGCTGGGCTAACCATTAGCTGTTAGCTGTTAGCTGTTAGCCGTTAGCGGTGTCTGTAATAACTCAGTAACTCAATAAACGGTCCGTGAAAAAAATATTTTTTCCAGCGGATGTCTTAGTTACAACATGATTGAGCTAACTGGAGTAGTTTCATGTCGTATCCGACAACGGGAAGCTTTTAACAGATGACGATATATACACATATATACATAACTCTGCTGGTTTTCTACCCGGAAGTATTTGTAAACAACAAGGTGATTCCCTCTATAAGTTAATTATAAAAAGTAGCAGAAGTCTAAGGGTAAGTTAAATTTGGGCTTACTTTTGGTTTTGGCAATCATTTGTATTGATTATCGTACTATACTGTAATTAAATGACGAAAAGTAGTCGACATTTGACAATAACAATTTGGGCCTACTTTTTGTATTGGTCGTCATTTGTGTCAGTTGTCACATTATAATGTAAGCAAATGACAAAAATAAGCAGAGATGTAATGACAATTAAAATTCAGGCCTTTTTGTAGTTTTGGGGATCATTTGCATCAGTTAATGTCACATTATAATTTCAGTAAATGACGAAAAGTAGCAGGAATTTAAAGGTAAATGAAATTTGGCCCCACTTTCTGTAGTTTTGGCTATCATTTGTTTCAGTTATAATATTGTAATGCTTGTAAATGACAAAAAGTAGCAGAAATTTAAAGATAACTCAAATTTGGCCTCACTTTTGGTAGTTTTGAGCCTCATTTCTATCAGTTTTTATCACATTATAATGAAAGTAAATGACAAAAAGTAGCAGAAATTTAACTATACATAAAATTTGGGCCTACATTTTGTTCTTGCCATCATTTGTATCAGTTATTATCACATTATAAGGTTCGTTAATAATGTAAAAAGTTAAAGTTTTTCCTAAAAGAAATTTAAGAATAATTTTAATTTGAGACAAGTTTTAATGGTTTTGTGCATAATTTCTGTTGATTGATTACAATGATTACATTATTATGTCTGTAAATAATAAAAGAAACAGAAAATTAATGATAATTTCAATTAAACACCTGAATTATCATTTAAATTTTATCTTGCAAACTATTATACATGAATACAATTTAAGACATGGCTGCTGTCTGTATTTTATTTTTAGTTTCAACACCCACTGGTAGCACTACAGTCAATAGCTATCAAACAGAGCCTCCATCAGTGATGCCATCAGCCAATCACAGCACAGAAGAAAATCCATCCAACCTCCAGAGATCATTCGTTACACCTTTGACAAATGTGACCCCACTGACGACACTGACTCCAGACAACCCCACCAGAGTTTCCAGTACAGCTTCACCAACAGCAGACTGGACACACAGCGCAGTCCCGCTCTTCACCACTGTTCCTGCATCAAGTACAACTCTACTTGCTGACCAAACCACGCCTAGAAGAACACTCACATCGAGTTAGTCTGACATTTTGGGTGTATATTTGTGTGGGTGTATAATTACAGACTCTTTTGTGTTACTGATGTAAAGAAGAAATAATACCTCTTCCTTTTTAAAAGGTTTTAATATTCTTTCAAATATCTGTGTCCTCTATTCTCTTAGGGTCCCCATTAGTAAATTGTGATGTCAGCCAACTCTGTTCCAATAACAGTAAGAAACATCAACATTTTGTCCACTCAAAGTCTTTTATTTAGGCAGATTTCTGACCTTACAATCTTATTTTTTTCTGCAGATGCTTACTTCTGGATGCCCATAAGTGTGGAGGCCAATGGCGGCAGTAAGACTGAACAAGATGTGTACAACTTGGTGAGAGTGACAATCTCTTTTCATCCCCTTTGTTGGGTTTCTCGTGTACCTTTCAGTCTCCACTCCTTCATTGTGTCATGCACTTAATAGCTTTAAATGCCACCTTGTCGCAAACGAGTCTTGCAGGCACAAGATTAGTTTTAGGAGCAGTACATTCCAATCCTGTGATGCACCTGATATTATTTTTGATTTGGACTGCCAGTCATTCACTGCAGTATTATCCTGGATGAGGTGTCAGCATTGTTAACTCTGTGACCTTTTACAATAAGTTTCCTCCCATCAGTTTCCAGTATTGAGCGTCATATCTTTTTCCACTGTATGTGTTACAAATGCATGTTTATATTCAGTTTCACTCTCTGAAGGTATACTTCACCCCCAAATGATCATTTGTATATTAACTATGTTGTTACTCTGAATTTGTGAAGAAATTTTTCTTGCATGCCTCCATTTTGTGCTCGGTACGTCCCAAAAGTGAAACTTATCTGTGCTTTCTTCTATGGCAGACCCTATTGACAAAAACAGTAATTTTACCTCACTGAACATGGGAGCTGCTGGTCTACAGCTGCCCCAGTCAGTCAGTTAGTTTGTGTTATTGATTGACTTTTGTGTTTCAAAGGGTTAGTTCATGTTTAAAAGGGTAAGTGGTCAGCAAGGTGAAATGACTGTATTTGTCAATGCAGTCTGGCTTTGAAGAGAGCATCGATGAGTTTCACTGTCAGTTCAGGTCCACATCAGAATGGGCTGTCTGTTTGGGAGGGAGGCAACTTAGCATACATCTGATAAGTAAGACTTGGATTTTACTGCATGAGTTGTGTGAACGTTTGTAAACTGATGTTTTAGAATAGTTTTGCTACTGGTAAAAGTGGTCACCATTTCAGTTCATTGAGAATTTTCTGGAGGCATACCAGAGAACAAAGTTTTCTTCACAAATTCAACCGAACAAGTCATTCTGGGGGTGAAGTATTCCTATAAGAAGTAGGACAGTAACATCTTGAACAGTCGTTACTCTGTACTTAAGCAAATCGGCTTTAAAATGAAACAATCATATTTAAGGTTGTAGCAGCTGACCTTTATTTTTATTAAAGGACTGCAAAGGTGTCAAGATCTGTACTGGATGAACATGGGGAATCATGGTCTTTTTTAATACATAGTTGCCCCAATTTTAGGATAATATAGAAACACAATGATCCTTTGCATACACAACAGATTTGTGGGCTAAACCAGTAGTGAAAATTCATTTTTTTAGATTCCAATCTTGCAATTGTTTTCTTGATGTCTATACATTTTAAGAAAATTGTGAAAAATATGCACGGTGGTGCAGTGGTTAGCATTTTCGCCTCACAGCAAGAGGGTTCCTGGTTCAAACTGTGCAACGTTTGTATGTTCTCCCCATGTCAGTGTGGATTTTCTCTGGGTACTCCGGCTTCCTCCCACAGTCCAAAGACATGCAGGTTAGGTAATTAGTGACTCTAAATTGCCTGTCGCTGTGAATGTGAGCGTGAATGGTTGTCTGTCTCTATGTGTCAGCCCTGTGATAGTCTGGCAACCTGTCCAGGGTGTAGCCTACCTCTCGCCCAGTGTCAGCTGGGATAGGCTCAAGCAAACCTGCAACCCCTAACAGGATAAGCGGTTACAGAAAAATGAATGAATGAATGTGAAAAATACCCATCACCATTTCTCACAACAGTCAAAAACCTAAACCCATTTAATTTACGAATTGCAGAAGAATAAAAAGAAAACCACCAAATTCTCACATTGAAGAACGTTGAACCAGATCATTTTTGCATTTTTTCTTACAAAGTTCTGTCAAGTGATAGTTGCAGTACTAAAATAATTTGTTTAGTTTCAGAGTTTCAGTAGTTTAGATTCATAGTCATGATTACAGTAGTTTGTGTTTTAAGCTAAGGGATCTGTGGAAGCCAATGTCTGCCAAGTAAAGAAAAAGATCAAAAGTGGGTCATCAAAAAACCAAAATGCTCATTTTAAGTCAACATTATGACCAAAATTTTTACTTACTCAGTCACTTGACTTTGACTAACCATGAGAATTTTTTATTTTTATCATGACGTTATCTGTTAATTTTATTTTCCCACAAACCTAGATTATAAAATCACACTTTTTAGGGTTAATACATGTTGTATTGTAATTAAGCAATCACCAACAGTTTATGATTTATGATTTATGTCTGTGGCTTCAGCTGACTCCTCTCAAGGAAGTAGCATACTGTGTACCATACCTGAGCTGACAATGACTTTCAGCCTCAGGTGAAGTGCCATTTGTTAAACCGCAGCGCACTTAAGGCGGCTGGCTGAGAATGAATACCTGAAATCAAAACATAAACAGTATGAGTGTCTCCTGGGGTTGTCACTTTTGTTGTACAAACAAAAACTTAAAGGGGAAGTTCAGCCCAAAATCAAATTTACACATTTTTTCTTTAACCTGTGGAGCTATTTTTCAATCTAAATTGTTTTGGTATGAGTTGCCAAGTATTGGAGATATTGGTCATAGAGATGTCTGCCTTCTCTCCAATGTAATGGAACTACTGTAGATGACCTTGTTGTGAGCAGTTTCACGTGGGAACTGTTTTCTTTCTACAGAACACCACCCACCAACCTAATCACTGCACAAAAGAAAGTGTCATCTGCTCATGGACAAGAGGCTTGTGCTTGTAACAGTGCAAAAATTGCGTCCTTCTCAGCTGAGCTTTTACATTAGTTAGCTTATTGTTGCTAAGTGAGCTAGCAGTATATACACGCCTCCTCCTGCATGTCAGTGGTGGAAGGTCACACTTGAGTAAAAGTACAGATTTCTTACCAGAAAATCACTTTTGTAGAAGTCAAAGTCACCTCTTAGAATATTACTTGAGTTAAATTATACAGTATTTACTGTACTTAAATATCTAGTGATTTTATGAGATAACATGTACTTAAGTACTGAAAGTAAAAGTACAGGTAAATGCTGTTAATAAAAAAGGAAGTGGTCAGAATTTTGAGAATTATGAAGATTATTTCTTCATAAGATGTGCACCACCTTAAAAATGGAGTGCACATTACACTTAAAGCGAGACATTTTTTCACTTACTTAAAATATTTTAAAAACAAAATCCAGTTTTTCCTCCCCTCCCATTCCTTCATTCATCCTTCTGTCCGTCCCTTCCTCCCTCCTTCCTTCCTTCATTCCTTCCCTGTTTTGTAACAAAGATACTTAGAGGAAATGTATGAAAGTATGTTTTATTGAAAAAATGTAATGAAAGAGATAATTGACAGAAATATAAAAACTCAGTTAAGTAAAGTACAGATACTCCCAAAAATACTAGTAATGTAGTACTGTAACGGAGCATTATTACTTTGTTATATTACAACATGGCTGCATAGTAATATGGTTGGCGTAGCTTGATAGAAAGAAAATAGTTCCTACATAAAACTGTTTTTAACAAGGTCTGTGGATTGTCTTGAGTAACAGGGTCATGATTTCTGGAAAGAGACATCACTGTTGAGTTTTTCAAATGTATTATTTTGGGACTTAAAGGAACAAAAGTCTAGCACCATCTAGCTCCATTATATTGGAGAGAAGGCAGACGTCTCTACAGATGATATTTCCAACAATCTGCAACTCACACCAAAACGATGTAAACTGATAAATAGCACTACAGGTACATAAAGATATGTATGTTAGATTTTGAGGTGAACTGTCCCTTTATTCCATCTGATGTGGATGCAGACACAACAAAATATCTGTCACTGTCCTAATACTTGAACTGTCTGTGTTCAGCTCTCATCACCTCCCACGCAGTATCAGTATGTGTCTGCCTCTGTCTCTCCATCTTTCACTCAGGTGTCAAATGCGTTTGGTTGTCACGGTGACGGAGGTGATGCAGCACATGGAGTAACAGACTTTATAGATTTATGTCAGGATGACAGACGACTTCAGGTCAGTGTGTCCCAGAAACAAGCAGCGCCCATTCACTTTTTCAGAATAAAATTTCTCCAACAAGACAAGCAAACTACTATAACTTTTCTCTCTGTCTTTGCAGGCAGTGCAGGTGAACTGCAGTGTGAAAAGTAACATAAGGTAACAACATGGCAGTGGGTGTTTTGTGTTCACTCCGGCATATACTTTACATGTCACCCTCTCACAGTGGTGTGAATACTTTGTTTCAGACAAACAACCTGCGCTGTGCTGTTGCAGCTCAGCCACGCTGTCTCAGTGTGTGAACTGCAGCGCGCCGGAGTCTCTGCACTGCAGCAAGCTGGAGACGAACAAATACAAGCGAGAATCACAGGAGAGGTTGAAAGAGTCGGTGAGCATTTTTCAATCAACTCAATTAAGTTTCATACCTGCACAAACACACACACACTCACACACATACTACAGCTTAAAGAAGAAGAAGACAATAAACTTTATTAATCCCCAAGGGGAAATTCATTTTTACTCTGTTGTCATATACACACAGGCCTGAAATACACACACATGCACAAACAGGACCCATAATGGATTAAAAGGAAGGATGTCAGAGTGAGGGTGCTGCTGTGGACAGGCGCCCTGAGCAGTTTAGGGTTCAGTGCTTTGCTCAAGGACACCTTGGTAGTGCCCAGGAGGTGAACTGGCACCTCTCAAGCTACCAGTCCACACTCCATACTTGATCAGTATGGGGACTTGAACTGGTGAGCCTTCAGTTCCAAAACCAAGTCCCTATGGGCTGAGTTACTGCCGCCCATTTTGTCATCTTTTGAGCCTATAAATTATAGACTTGCTATATATAGAATTAAACATTTTGTGTGTTTCTCAATTGATCATAATTAAAATGATATACCTACATTTATAAACATTAATGATGTAACAAAAAACAAACTGTCTCAGAAAAATATTAGAAGACCCATCGATTTTATGTGATGCCATGTTTTAAAGATCCAGTGTGCAGGATTTAGGGGGTTATATTGGCAGCAATAGAGTATAATGTAATAAGTATGTTTTCTTTCATGTATAATCACCTGAAAATAAGAATCGTTGTGTTTTCTTTACCTTAGAATGAGCTGATTAAAGCTAAATAGGGAGAAAGTCCTCGTCAATAGAGTCTGCCGTGTTGCACCGCCATGTTTCTACAGTGGCCCTAAACGAACAAACCAAGCACTCGTTCTACGTGGGGCAAATTGCGTTTTCGTGTTTTCGTGTCGGTCACTGTCATTAGCAGCCCGTCTGTGATGAGCAGTGTCCGAAACACTGAATTTGATTAGATGTTAAACTGCTTTAATCAGTGTTTTTACTGGTTTTAGTCACCTGGTTCATTTATTTCGTAGAGGAAAAGACCTCTGCAGATAATTTGGCTCCCGCCAAAAACTTCCTGAACAATGGCCACTGATGGAGTCCTAAGCCAAAGTTCACTCTTGACACATGGGAGAAATTACAGCTGGTTGCAATCTGCAATCCTCACTGCTAGATGCCACTAAATCCTATGCACTGCTCCTTTAAAATATATACTTCAGTTTACATTTGGACCATGGATTGTGCCTTTAAGTCACACACAGGTATATAAGTGTAAAGACACACATACAGAGTTTTGTAAACATGCAAAATGCACCTATGCTGGGATTCAGTTAGCACACACATACAAATAGCCCACAGATTAGCCTGTGCACACATGCAAAACACCAACAGGAGTACATACAATCACATATTGTGCTTAGAAACACAAACATTTATTAAGGGAAAATGTTTGTGTGTGAGGGTGTGTGTACATGTACCTGTTACAGTGAGGACCACAGTATGCTTTTTACCAACAGAGTGAGGACATTTTTGTAAAGTAATTTGGCCAGCCTCCATTTCTTCAAAGGCCTGTTTAAGGATTAAGACTTGGTTTCAAGGTTCAGGTTAGAATTAGAGTTAGGTAAGGGTTAGGTAAGGGTTGGGGCTAGGCATTTAGTGGTTATGGTCCTCATAAGGATAGAAATACACGTGTGTGTGTGTGTGCGTGCGTGCGTGCGTGCGTGTGTGCGTGCGTGTGTGTGTAAAAAATCCTCACTTTCCAAAAATGTCAAGACTGACCCTTACAAAGATAGAAGTTCAAGAGTGCACAAACATGTTTGTATGTCATGACTTGTGAGGACCTTCATGGACATATTTCATTCCCTTACCCTAAACCATGAGTCACAACAACATGCCTAACCCCAACCTTAACACAAACAACCAAAAGCACACATACTATAATAAGCTAACTCATTTTGACTTTGTTCATATCAGGTCGAGATGTATGTGGGGATATGGAGCCCTCCAGTGGCGGGTTTGTGAGGTGCACATCTACATCCTCCCTGGATGATATCTGTCAGGCAAACAAACACTCTGAGCTTACTTGGTGA
Organism: Epinephelus lanceolatus; assembly: GCF_041903045.1. Taxonomy (NCBI): domain Eukaryota; kingdom Metazoa; phylum Chordata; class Actinopteri; order Perciformes; family Serranidae; genus Epinephelus; species Epinephelus lanceolatus. Next base: position 12,599,487 of record NC_135753.1, on the reverse strand, counting down.
GTGTGTTTTTCTGTATGCACTGAGCGTTTATCTGTACATGTGTACACACTCTGTATCTTATCAGTGTTTATTCACCTAGCTCCCTCGTAGAGCCAGACTCCAACCCAGCTGCACAGCCTAAGACAGAATCCTGCAGCAGTGAGTATCAAAAACACAGACACCGTTTATATTTAATCACAATCCACTGCTGCCTCCGCTGCTGTAACTGTGTTTGTCTGTGCCTCAGGTGATGCGCCTCGCTTTTGTGACTGCGCCGCCTTCTGTAATTCTGCAAGTAAGAAAACATCCAGAATATTGTCTTCTGTCCTGTCTGCATAATTTTGTACTGCAGTGTCAATTATTTTTGCTCATATCCCTCCACACACAGCTGCTAATTGTGATAAGTGTGTACCTTGACTTTATGGGATGTTATACAAACTTTAAAGGAACAGTTTGACATTTTTGGGAATTTCTTACTGGCTTTTTCTCGGGAGTTAGATGAGATGGTTGATACCAAACTCATATTTGTATGATCAATATGAAACAACAGCCAGCCGCAGGTTATCTTAGCTTAGCACAAAGACTGGAAACAGTCGGAAACAGCTCACCTAGCTCAACTGTTTAGCTTTGCTTCTGAATAAACAAACGAGATATAATGAGTTTCTTTTACATTACACAGAGCAATGATATATGTTTCCCTCTGTTACCAGTCTCTGTTTAAAGCTAAGCTAACCATCTCCTGGCTGAAGTGTTGTATTTAATTAGCCAATAAGTCCTCTAATCCATCCAACCACATAGTTCCTCTAATACGTCCCATAGGAGTATTTCTTACATAAGAGCCCCTACCAGTGGATGACAAAACAGCTTGTGTATGGCAGTTTCCAGTTGCTGTTTTAAACGTGGTAAGCATTATGAAACACAACTGGACCCAACTGCATCAAAACTAAATGGTTGGGTTAGGTTTAGAAAAAAGACCATGGTTTGACTCGAAGGAGGGAGTATGTTTGTAAGTAATGTAACGTAACATAATGTGTCTCAGGTGAAATACCTCACGTATGTAGTGCCATACTACAACATACTATGTGAGGTAGCAGAAATAACTCAATATTGACTTTTGCTTTCACACAGGACACAAACAGTAGTTTCCTGAATGTAAGACCTGTGTTTGTTTGACCCATCCGCCTTCCCTCCCCTCCCTTCCATGCTAAACAGACTTTGTCGCTCTTTATACTGTGTCCCATGACTCTGTCCGGTCATAATTACTACAGCCACTAGAGGTCACCGTCTAACACGTAACGTAACGTAACGCAATGCAACGTAACGTAGCGTAATTTAACATAATGTGACGTAAATTATAATTGCTGCTTGTACAAAAACCTAGGTGGTCTTATTTTCAGGGACAGTCTCACTTGACAGACATGAGAGTGGTGACAATCTTCTTTCGGCAAGAAAGTGTATAAGCGCATTTCCCAAAATACTGATATGCAACTGTTCTTTTAACTGTAACATAAAGGCCTCAGAAGGTGTGTGTTAGAAACAAGTCCTAAACTGCCCCTGATTCATTTTCCTTTTCTCTCCTCTCCTTTTCCTCTCTCTCTCTTCAGGCCAGTTTTTCGCCATAAGAATCAACATCAACAGTGTTTCTGTTGATATTAACATCCTAAAAGGATTGGTATGTACAGCACAGTATGATTTAACAATCCATCCTACTATATATGTGTACTATGCAGTGACTCTCTAACCTTATTCAACAGTTGTCTGAACTTAATGCAACCAGAACGTGTTTCGCAATGTCAGGGTAAGTCTTTATCCACTTTGAGTCACTTCCAATTCAGACATGTAGACCATGGGAAGTTATTGAACAGTTACCCTAAAAACTGATTAAGGGTTTTGTTGGTGAAGATTCATGTATGTGGATATTATTTGTTTCCAGGTCAGAGTGTCAAGATATTTTAAAGCAATACAAGGTAAATCTTACCACAGATAACAGTTTGGTATTAACCCAAAACCTTACAAAGTCATATTTTTACTCACATTGATATAAAGCTGTAAATCATGCCTAATAATTTTTTTTTTTTAATCCAGCGAGCTCATCTGGAGTGCCATGGGACACAACAGAGGTAATCATGTTTCTTCCTGTTTTCTATTACTAAAACAGACATTAATGACTGTCCTTATTCCTGTGTCCACTTAGAAAGAGAAAGTACAGGGGCAAATTAATATTACATTCATTTCAATATAGGATAATGCCGTAGTTATGATAATATATTTTATGATAAATACCAGTATCTTAAAGGGATACTTTAAAAAGTATATAAAATAAAAATACTTCACTCCCCAGATGATTATTTGTATATCAGTTACTCACACAATGTTACACTGAATTTATAAAGAAATTGTATTTCTTGCATGCCTCCAATGAATGAAGAATCCAAAACTATTCTATTTTTGGCCTCTTCGTTCACTGTAGACATTGGAGAAAAACAATGTTGTTGTTTTTTCACAAATTCAATAGAACATGGAGTGAGCAATCATTACGCAAACGATCATTTGGGGGGATGATGTATTGCTTTTAATAAATTGTTTCAACCCCTTTGCTGCTGGTCTGTAGGTTGTACAGCTGCATGGTCATACTGGAGATGTCTGGACCGGTAAATGGTTGCTCCCTGAATAAACTCCTGCAACAAGTCATCACCAGCAGGAGTGGCATTACAAACGAAAGGCCCCTTACACGCATGGGTTAGTCACCAGGTTTATGTGTTTTCCTTTTTGTGAAACCTTTATTATGTAAATGTAACATTAATGGAGCTCTGCTTGTCCACAGTGGTGTGTGGTGCCCCTGGTTTGGCTCTCCGTACTCTGTTGGCATCCAACCTGACCTGGGTTGCCAGTGATCTTCTGACCTCTGATGTGTGCCAGCCTGATCCCACTCTGCTTAAATGGTAAATGTATGAAACATTGGTGGCTGTGGGGGGTTTACAGTCGTGCATGTTGGGCACAGGAGAAATAAAGGATGTCTCTGATGTTTATAATCATTCTGGGAAAATCAGGACCTCAAACTGGAAATGTAAACTACAAAAGAGGAACTGCTAGTGTACACTGAACAATAGATGGATGTTATCTATCACTGTAAGCAGCGTATCTAAAATGGGTTTTTCTTTAACCCGAACACAACCGCTAGCTTGTTAGACTGTCTAGATCTGTATTGAACTAACTTTCCACCGACACATTTACTGACTGTGCATAGGTAGAACAAAAGATGTTTTATTTTTTCTGTCCTGATATGACTTATGAAAAATACCTTGTTTATTGAGCATCTCCAGAATTTAAGGCACTGGCTTCATGCATGAATGTTTATGAAGTATTTCATTTTAATACAATATTTTGCTATGTGTTCTTTTAGTGAGGTCAATGAGAGCCTTGCTGTACTTCTGACTGACACCTGCCCTCCGGAGCCTTCCACAACCATGCAAAGCACTAGGCAGCCTTCCACTCTGACCAACAGCAACATCACTACAACTCCTGAAGCCTTAACACCATCCGTGACCAACACCACTGAAGAGACATACACAACAGCTGAAAATACTGCCACAGTTCAACAGACGAATGCATCACAAGAAACAGCTCAGCCTAACATGACAACTCCACTCGTAATTGTTGACAGTACACAGTCCTCGACAACACAGCCTGTCCTCCAGACCAGCTCACAAAACATGACTGTGACTGTCTCTGACAGTACAACAGTACAAAACACAACTCTGTCTGATAACACAACATTGCTGACACCCAGAGGAAATACAAAACTGCAGAACACGACCACAGCACCC